>NC_135236.1:577053758-577354383 GCF_051348905.1 Ranitomeya variabilis
GTCCTATATTTTCCCAGGGTTGAAGGTCTTTTGTAATGGTGGCTTATTAGAAATTCACAAAAACCACATTACTAAAGTAGGGCATGTGCACAATTATTCTTTGCTTATCTCCTCTCCTATACGTACATATAAATGTTGTTTTAAAGAAAAAGTTAAAAAGTTTAACACAAGTTTTATCAAAATCATACTACTATTTTGTTAATTATTTTGCTAATTACTTCCATTTAAATTTAGTTATTATTTTTAATTTGCATTGTACTAGTGGTGCTTGAGGTTGCTATCGCTGTCACTGTTTCTGCTCTAATGTGATAATGATTAGACATTAAGTTCTTCATTTCCTGGATTCTTTGATTGAACCCATGAACTGGTGAGCAGATGAGGTGACAATACTAATCTAAAGCAATCTGAGGACAGCTTATCAAAATGCTCATCAGACGAGATATTTTATATATTTTGTATATATTAGTGATTGATATATATATATATATATATATATATATATATATATATATATATATATTTTACATATTTATTTTTTCAACAATATTTTATATTTTTTATATATTTTATCATTATTATATATATATACAAATATATATCTGTATTTTTTATTAATATACATATATGTGTGCATGTATATATATATATATATATATATATATATATATATATATATATATATATATATATATATATATATATATATATATATATATATATATATATATATACTAGCTGAAGAGCCCGGCATTGCCTGGGCATAGTAAATATCTGTGGTTAGTTATAGCACCTCACTTCTCTTATTTTCCCATCACGCCTCTCATTTTCCCCCTCACATCTCTCATTTTCTCCCATACACCTCTCATTTTCCCCCTCACTCCTCTTATTTCCCCCCTCACTCCTCTCATTCCCCCTCACTCCTCTCATTCCCCCCTAACACTTGTCATTTCGACCTCACATCTGTCATTTTCCGATCACTCCACTATTTTCCCTCACTCCTCTCATTTTGCACTCACACCTTTTCATTTTCACCCCACACTCCTCATTTTCACAGCTCACCCCTCATTTTCCCCTCAGTATATACATGTCTGTCATCTCCCTTATATATAGTATACACCTGTATGTCATCTCCTGTATATAGTATATACCTGTATGTCATCTCCCCTGTAAATAGTATATACCTGCTGTATGTCATCTCTTCCTGTATATTGTATATACCTATGTGTCATCTCCTCCTGTATATAGCATATACCTGTATGTCATCTCTTCTGTATATACTATATACCTGTATGTCATCTCCTCTTATATATAGTATATACCTGTATGTCATCTCCTGTATATAGTATATACCTGTATGTCATCTCCCCTGTATATAGTATATACCTGCTGTATGTCGTCCCTTCCTCTATATACCTATGTGTCATCTCCTCTTTTATATAGTATATACCTGTGTGTCATCTCCTCCTGTATATAGTATATACCTGTGTGTCATCTGCTCCTGTATATAGTATATATCTATGTGTCATCTGCTCCTGTATATAGTATATATCTATGTGTCATCTCCTCCTGTATATAGTATATGTGTGTCATCTCCCCTGTATATAGTATATACCTGTGTGTCATCTCCTCCTGTATATAGTATATACCTGTGTGTCTTCTCCTCCTGTATATAGTATATTTCTGTGTGTCATCTCCCCTGTATATAGTATGTACCTGTATGTCATCTCCTCCTGTATATAGTATGTACCTGTATGTAATCTCCTCCAGCATATAGTATATACCTGTGTGTCATCTCCCCTGTATATAGTATATGTGTGTCATCTCCCCTGTATATAGTATATACCTGTGTGTCATCTACTCCTGTATATAGTATATATCTATGTGTCATCTCCCCTGTATATACTATATACCTGTGTGTCATCTCCCCTTTATATAGTATGTACCTGTGTGTCATCTCTCCTGTATATAGTATGTACCTTTATGTCATCTCCCCTGTATATAGTATATACCAGTGTGTCATCTCCTCCTGTATATAGTATATACCTGTGTGTCATCTCCTCTGTATATAGTATATATGTGTGTGTCATCTCCCCTGTATATAGTATATACCTGTGTGTCATCTCCTCCTGTATATACTATATATCTGTGTGTCATCTCCTCCTGTATTAGACCTCGTTCACATGTTATTTGGTCAGTATTTTTACCTCAGTATTTGTAAGCTAAATTGGCAGCCTGATAAATCCCCAGCCAACAAGAAGCCCCCCTTGCAGTATATATTAGCTCACACATACACATAATAGACAGGTCATGTGACTGACAGCTGCCATATTTCCTATATGGTTCAGTTGTTGCTCTTGTAGTTTGTCTGCTTATTAATCAGATGTTTATTTTTGAAGGATAATACCAGACTTGTGTGCATTTTAGGGTGAGTTTCATGTGTCAAGTTGTGTGTGTTGAGTTGCGTGTGTCGACATGCATGTAGCGACTTTTGTGAGATGAGTTTTGTGTGGCGACATGCGTGTAGCAACTTTTTGTGTGTCGAGTTGCATGTGACAGGTTAGTGTAGCAAGTTTTGTGCAGCAAGTTTTGAGCATGGTGAGTTTTGCGCGTGGCGAGTTTTATGTGTGGTGCGTTTTGAGTATGTGCAAGTTTTGTGTGAGGCAACTTTTGCATGTAGAAAAAACGAAAAAAAGCAAATGTAAATATGATACATTTTATTAAATATATAACTTAAAATAATTTAATATAATACCAAAGCAAGCTACTAGAGCCACACAAAAAGAAGAACACACTAAAGAGAAAACCTATGGACAGTGCCCAAAAATATTATTAATATCACAATGATGATTAAGGATTTTGCCCAAAATGCATAAAAGCACACCATAAGCACCTGTACATAAATGAATGAATAAATAATAATAATATGAACTCTGTGTAAGAAATGCTACAAATGGCAAATGCTAACAAAAGTGCCTGGTGCAAAGTGCAAATAGAAAAATGTATATATATATATATATATATATATATATATATATATATATATATATATATATATATACGCCCCCATAGAGGAAGCATTTAGAGACCTGTCACATTCATCATTTAGGTATGATTATGCTTTGCCTTACCCTTTTATTCAGTGGTCATGTCTGCGGTCTTTGCTATATGTAACATATTTGTGCTGAAACTTTAGACCGGTATTTGCAGACTACAGGTCCACATACACTCCCTATATTGATACAGATGTACCTTATATTTTTTTGTACAGCACATCAAGCACCTTATGCAGGAAGGTGCTACTTTATACTACTCTTTTACACATGTACTGTATATTTTTGCACAGCATACCTAGCACTTTCATATAGGAGGGCGTTGTATTATACAATTTCTGAATGTTCATAGATCTGCTTTGTCAGGTTTGATATATTTTTATTTGTATATATATGACCCTCAGTAACCCTTTGCAGGAATTACATGTGTCATCAAGCACTTTATGTAGGAAAGTGCTACCTTACACCACTCTTTTGACATATGTACTGTACATTTTTGCACATCACACTTAGCACTTTTATAAAGGAGGGCGCTGTATTATACAATTTTTGAATGTTCATAGATCTGCTTTGTCAGGCTGGATATATATTTTATTTGTATACATATGACCCTCAGTAACCCTTTGGAAGAATTACATGTGTCCAATATTTATTCGGAGCACTTTATATGTACTGTATGTATTTGCATTTTTCTGTTTGCACTTTGCACCAGGCACTTTTGTTAGCATTTGCCATTTGTAGCATCTCTTACACAGAGTTCATATTATTATTATTTATTCATTCATTTATTTATGTACAGGTGCTTATGGTGTGCTTTTATGCATTTTGGGCAAAATCCTTAATCATCATTGTGATATTAATAATATTTTTGGGCACTGTCCATAGGTTTTCTCTTTAGTGTGTTCTTCTTTTTGTGTGGCTCTAGTAGCTTGCTTTGTTATTTTATTACATTATTTTAAGTTATATATTTAATAAAATTTATCATATTTACATTTGCTTTTTTTCGTTTTTTCTACAATTTATTGTAGTGGTAGTGTGTATTTAATTCTGCATTTGACGATTTTGCTAGATATTGTTTCAAGACTGTTTAACAATTTTTGCATGTGTTGCAACTTTTGTGCATGTGGCAATTTTCCGTGTGTGCAAGTATTGCTTGTGGCGAGTTTTCCATGAGATGAGATTTGCACATGTGGTGAGTTTTGCCTAGTTTTGCATGTGGTGAGTTTTGCACATGGCGAGTTTTGAGCGGCGACTTTTGTGTTTCGACTTTTATGTGGCGAGGTTGGTGTATATGTGGTGAAATATGTGCTGAGGGTGGTATATGTGTTCAAGCACGTGGTAGTGTGTGGCGCATTTTGTGTGTGTGTTCATATCCCAGTGTGTGGTGAGTATCCCATGTCGGGGCCCCACCTTAGCAACTGTACGATATATACTCTTTGGCGCCATCGCTCTCATTCTTTAAGTCCCCCTTGTTCACATCTGTCAGCTGTCAATTTGCCTCCAACACTTTTCCTTTCACTTTTTCCCCATTATGTAGATAGGGGCAAAATTTTTTGGTGAATTGGAACACGCGGGGTTAAAATTTTGCCTCACAACATAGCCCAGACGCTCTCAGGGTCCAGACGTGTGACTGTGCAAAATTTTGTGGCTGTAGCTGCGACGGTGCAGATGCCAATCCCGGACCTACACACATACACACATACACACACACATTCAGCTTTATATGTTATATATATATATATATATATATACAGTGGGTACGGAAAGTATTCAGACCCCTTTAAATTTTTCACTCTTTGTTTCATTGCAGCCATTTGGTAAGTTCAAGAAAGTTCTTTTTTTTTCTCTTCAATGTACACTCTGCACCCCATCTTTACTGAAAAAAAACAGAAATGTAGAAATTTTTACAAGTTTATTAAAAAAGAAAAGCTGAAATATCACATGGTCATAAGTATTGAGACCCTTTGCTCAATATTGAGTAGAAGCACCCTTTTGAGCTAGTACAGCCATGAATCTACTTGCGAATGATCCCACAAGTTTTTCACACCTGGATTTGGGGATCCTCTGCCATTCTTCCTTGTAGATCCTCTCCAGTTCCATCAGGTTGGATGGTGAACGTTGGTGGACAGCCATTTTCAGGTCTCTCCAGAGATGCCCAATTGGGTTTAGGTCAGGGCTCTGGCTGGGACAGTCAAGAATGGTCACAAAGTTGTTCTGAAGCCATTTCTTTGTTATTTTAGCTATGTGCTTAGGGTCATTGTCTTGTTGGAAGGTGAAGCTTCGGCCAAGTCTGAGGTCCAGAGCACTCTAGAAGAGGTTTTCATCCAGGATATCTCTGTACTTGGCCGCATTCATGTTTCCTTCAAAGGCAACCAGTTGTCCTGTCCCTGCAGCTGAAAAACACAACCATAGTATGATGCTGCCACCACCATGTTTCACTGTTGGGATTGTATCGTGCAAGTGATGAGCAGTGCCTGGTTTTCTCCACACTTACCGCTTAGAATTATCACCAAAAAGGTCTATCTTCTTCTCATCAGACCAGAGAATCTTATTTCTCATAGTCTGGGAATCCTTCATGTGTTTTTTTTTAGCAAACTCCATGCAAGCTCATATGTCTTGCACTAAGGAAAGGTTTTGGTTGGGCCACTCTGCCTTAAAGGCCCGACTGGTGGAGGGCTGCAGTGATAGTTGATGTTGCGGAACTTTCTCCCTTCTCCCTACTGCATCTCTGGAGTTCAGCCACAGTGATCTTGGGGTTCTTGTTTACCTCTCTCACCAAGGCTCTTCTCCCATGATTGCTCAGTTTGGCTGGATGGCCAGGTCTGGTAAGACTTCTGGTGGTCCCAATCTTCTTCCATTTAGGATTATGTAGGCCACTGTGCTCTTAGGAACCTTGAGTACTGCAGAAATCCTTTTGTATGCATGGCAAGATGTGCCACAATTCTTTCTATGAGCTCCTTGGCCAGTTCTTTTGACCTCGTGACTCTCATTTGGTCTGACATGCACTGTGAGCTGTGAGGTCTTATATAGACAGGTGTGTGCCTTTCCAAATCAAGTCCTATCAGTTTAAATAAACACAGCTGGACTCCAATGAAGAAGTAGAACAATCTCAAGGAGGATCAAAAGGAAATGGACAGCATGTGACAAGAATATGAGTGTCTGTGATATCATGTGATGTCCATGTGATATTTCAGTTTTTCTTTTTAATAAATATGCAAAAATTTCTACATATCTGTCAAACCAAATGGCTGCAATGAAACAAAGAGTGAAAAATTTAAAGGGGTCTGAATACTTTTCGTACCCACTATATATATTTGTATACAATTTAATATAATATACCGTATTTTCCGGCGTATAAGACGACTTTTTAACCCCTCAAAATCTTCTTAAAAGTCAGGGGTCATCTTATACACCGGGTACAGACAAATGTGCATATGGTGGGTGGGGGGGAGCGGTCCCGATGATGAAGAGAGGGGGCGTCTCACAGGAAAGTGTGAGTGGAGTAGCAGCCCCCTATTACCTCATTGCGGCAGCGTGGGTGTCTCTGTGCTGGGGAGCGGCGGCTCCTCATTGTGGCAGCATAGGGTTTCTGTGCTGGGAGCTATGAGGTAATAGGGGGCTACTCCACTCACACTTTCCTGTGAGACGCCCCCTCTCTTCGTCATCGGGACCACTCCCCACCCCAAAAGGCACATTAGTCACCGGCCCTATAAGACAACATGCGGCATATAAGAAGACCCCCGACTTTTAAGAAGATTTCATATTTTAACTGGAAAAGTTGGGGGGTCGTCTTATATGCCGGAAAATACAGTAAATAATTTTACATATATAGATATACAGTACAGACCAAAAGTTTGGACACACCTTCTCATTTAAAGATTTTTCTGTATTTTCATGACTATGACAATTGTACATTCACACCGAAGGAATCAAAACTATGAATCAACAACAGCAATTTTGTCCTGCCCATTTTTGTTGTTTTGAGTGAAATTATGTCCAACTTGATTTTTTTTTCTCTTTTCTTTGTGCTGTTCCAATACACACAAAGGAAATGAACATGCATGTGTATAACAAAACTTTTGTAATTGCAATATTTTCGGCAAGAAATACTTCAGTTTCTGGAACAATTTTAAAGATGTCAACACTTTTGGCCATGTCTGTATATACAGTACAGACCATAAGTTTGGACACACAGATTTTTCTGTATTTTCATGACTATGAAAATTGTACATTCACACTGAAGGCATCAAAACTATGAATTAACACATGTGGAATTATATACTTAACAAAAAAGTGTGAAACAACTGAAAATATGTCTTATATTCTAGGTTCTTCAAAGTAGCCACCTTTTGCTTTGATGACTGTTTTGCACACTTTTGGCTTTCTCTTGATGAACTTCAAGAGGTAGTCACCGGAAATGGTCTTCCAACAATCTTGAAGGAGTTCACAGAGATGCTTAGCACTTGTTGGCCCTTTTGCCTTCACTCTGCAGTCATTCTAACCCCAAGCCATCTCGATTGGGTTCAGGTCTGGTGACTGTGGAGGCCAGGTCATCTGGCATAGCACCCCATCACTCTCCTTCTTGATCATCTAGGTCAAACCGGATGGAATAGCATGCTGCTGCAAGATGTTGTGGTAGCCATGCTGGTTCAGTATGCCTTCAATTTTTAATAAATCCCCAACAGTGTCACCAGCAAAGCACCCCCACACCATCACACCTCATCCTTCATGCTTCACAGTGGGAACCAGGCATGTAGGGTCCATCCGTTCACCTTTTCTGCGTCGCAGAAAGACACGGTGGTTGGAATCAAAGATCTCAAATTTGGACTCATCAGACCAAAGCAAAGATTTCCACTGGTCTAATGTCCATTCTTTGTGTTCCTTAGCCCAAAAAAGTCTCTTCTGCTTGTTGCCTGTCCATAGCAGTGATTTCATAGCAGCTATTTTACCATAAAGGCCTGCTGCACAAAGTCTCCTCTTAACAGTTGTTGTAGAGATGTGTCTGCTGCTAGAACTCTGTGTGGCATTAACCTGGTCTCTAATCTGAGCTGCTGTTAACCTGCGGTTTCTGAGGCTGAGAAGCAGAGGTGACTCTTGGTCTTCCTTTCCTGGGGCGGTCCTCATGTGAGCCAGTTTCTTTGCAGCGCTTGATGCTTTTTGCCACTGCACTTGGGGACACTTTCAAAGTTTTCCCAATTTTACCGACTGACTGACCTTCATTTCTTAAAGTAATGATGGCCACTCATTTTCTTTACGTAGCTGCTTTTTTCTTGCCATAATAAATTTTCTAACATCCCATTCAGTAGGACTATCAGCTGTGCATCCACCAGACTTCTGCACAACACAACGGATGGTCCCAACCAGAGTTGAGCGACTTGTACTTTTTTCGGATCGAGTCGGGTTTTACGAAACCCGACTTTGTCAAAAGTCGGGTTGGATGAAATCGGCCGATTATTGCGTTAAGTCGGGGGCCGACTGAAACACGAAACCCAATGCAAGTCAATGGGCAATCAAAGTCGGCAGTGAGTGGAGGACAGGAAAACACCTACAGTGCCCATTTTAATGCCAAAAACATTAATTCTTATTATTGAAGCTTATCAATCTTAATTTACTTTATAATAATAGTTAGGCATTGAAAACTGGGGGTCATTTGGCTAAAGTTGTAGGGCTGGCTCAAGATTTTCGTGGGCCCAGGAAACGCGGAATATGTCACGGCGGTGGAGCAGGGAGAGGTAAGTATTTCAACTTTGCAAGTGCTGTGATCCTGAGCAAGCAGGGGGGCCCACTCGTTGGCATTGGCACTGGCACAGAGCCCCTCATAGTATGGCGGTGTGTTTGATGGCGGGTGGCACCTCCCACCGGCAGAGACACTTTTGCATACTATGAGGGGCCCTGTGCCAGTGACGTCGCCAATGAGTATGACCTCCACCTGATGAAGGAACCTGCACTTTCATCTGCACCTTCCTCTTTGTCCCCGTGTAAGGTGGTATAGTATGCGGGAAGGGGGACCTGACTTGCAGCAGGGTCAGATTCTGGCTGTGTAGAGTGCAAGGGGAATGTAGTGGTCTGGGTCAATGTACCAGCAGACTCATCTAGCACTGGCTGGGTAATGGGCAGGATCAGGAGGAAACACAGATATAGGCCCAAATAATAAAGTGGGTTAAATGCAGTTCAAAATTGGTAACAGGACTAAACAGGCGGCATTGCTTTGTTCAGCGGAGGACAACTGTAAGGAGTGGTAGACACAGTAGTAGGCCCAAATAATTAAGTAGGCTAAATGCAGTTGAAAATTGGTAACAGGACTAAACTGGCGGCATTGCTTTCTTCAGCGGAGGACAACTGTAAGGAGTGGCAGACACAGTTAGTAGGCCCAAATAATAAATTGGGCTAAATGCAGTTCAAAATTGGTAACATGACTAAACAGGCGGCATTGCTTTGTTCAGTGGAGGACAACTGTAATGAGGGGCAGACACAGTTAGTAGGCCCAAATAATAAAGTGGGCTAAATGCAGTTCAAAATTGGTAACAGGACTAAACAGGCGGCATTGCTTTGTTCAGCGGAGGACAACTGTAATGAAGGGCAGACACAGTTAGTAGGCCCAAATAATTAAGTAGGCTAAATGCAATTCAAAATTGGTAACAGGACTAAACTGGCGGCATTGCTTTCTTCAGCGGAGGACAACTGTAAGGAGTGGCAGACACAGTAATCAGGCCCAAATAATAAAGTGGGCTAAATGCAATTCAAAATTGGTAACAGGACTAAACTGGCGGCATTGCTTTCTTCAGCGGAGGACAACTGTAAGGAGTGGCAGACACAGTAATCAGGCCCAAATAATAAAGTGGGCTAAATGCAGTTCAAAATTGGTAACAGGACTAAACAGGCGGCATTGCTTTGTTGAGTGGAGGACAACTGTAATGAGGGGCAGACACAGTTAGTAGGCCCAAATAATTAAGTAGGCTAAATGCAGTTCAAAATTGGCAACAGGACTAAACTGGCGGCATTGCTTTATTCAGCAGGGGACAGGGGACAACTGTAAGGAGTGGCAGACACAGTTAGTAGGCACAAATAATTAAGTAGGCTAAATGCAGTTCAAAATTGGTATCAGGACTAAACTGGCGGCATTGCTTTGTTCAGTGGAGGACAACTGTAAAGAGGGGCAAACACAGTTAGTAGGCCCAAATAATAAAGTGGGCTAAATGTCTGCCAAAAAATTGTTCATAAATAAACAGGTGTCATAGCTAGTACAGCTATGTACTACTCTGTTGAGTAGCAGACAGTGGTAGTAGGCGCAAAGTATTAACTGGTCTAAATGGAGGCCAAGGCCCCTGTATATTTTAAGTATCATCTATCATTTCAACAAATTTGTATTGGCAGTGCCATTGAAGGATTTAACAGCCCAGACTGCACAGTGTTGGAGCAGGGAGAGGTAACGATTGCAAGTGGTAGAGCACTATTCGAGCTGGGGGGAACACTCTCTTGTGGGCGGCGGTACTGGCACAGGGCCCCTCATATTACGACGGTGTGTCTGACATTGGTTGTGCACCACCACCGTCAGATACACTTCATTGTACTACGAGGGACCCTGTGCCAGTGTCGTCACCCAAGAGTGGGCACACCCACCTATTCAGGCAAACACCACTCGCACGGGTGCTTGCGCCAGGTGGTGACCACGGCCTTGTGGGGGGAGTCAGCCCATTTAGGGAGGTATAAAAATGGCCTATTGTGGACATTCAGCAGCTGCAAATGGAGGAATTGGAGAAGTCAG
This sequence comes from Ranitomeya variabilis, assembly GCF_051348905.1. Taxonomy (NCBI): domain Eukaryota; kingdom Metazoa; phylum Chordata; class Amphibia; order Anura; family Dendrobatidae; genus Ranitomeya; species Ranitomeya variabilis. The sequence goes on from NC_135236.1 coordinate 577,064,574, forward strand.
TAAGAGGAGGCCAAAAGCAAGACATTTTTCAGGCAAGCTACGTGTCAACAGAGGAAGGTGGGGCCAAATAATTAGAAATCCATGATTGGTTCATTTTAATGAAGGTTAGATCATCAACATTTCGGGTAGCCAGAAGTGTCCTTTTTTCGGTCAATATTGAACCAGCCGCACTGAAGACTCTTTCTGATAGCACACTAGCAGCAGGGCGAGCGAGCTCCTGTAATGCATATTCTGCCAATTCAAGCCAGGTGTCTATTTTACATGCCCAAGTAATCAATGGGGAATGACTTGTGAGGGAGAACATCGACAAGGGAGGAATAGTAGTTTGTAACCATACTGGAGAAATGCTGTCTCCTGTCACTTTGCAGCAGTACCTGTCATGTCAGCGGTCATTGTGAAATCACTCCACAACCTGGTCATAAAACCCCTCTGTCCAACGCCACTTCGGATTTGTGCACCTCTAACACCTCTTCCATGTTGCCCCCTACAGCTCGTGTGAGAACCATCACCGCCGCTGTGTGCTGGAAATGCCTGAACCAAATGGTCTACAAGAGTTGCTTGTTTGGTAGCCAATATTTGCTGAAGGTTCTCATGTGGCACGATATTTTGTAATTTTCCTTTATATCGTGGATCCAGGAGGCAGGCCAACCAGTAATCGTCATCGGTCATCATTTTGATAATGCGGGGGTCCCTTTTTAGGATACGCAGGGCATACTCAGCCATGTGGGCCAATGTTCCAGGTGTCAATTCACTGCTTGTGCTGGGTTGAGGAGCACTTTCTTGCAAATCAACATCACTTGTGTCCCGCAAAAACTCTGTACCTGACCTTGCAATGCCACCAGTTTCTATTGCCCCCTGAGAAGCATCCTCCTCCCATAAATATTCATCCCCATCATCCTCCTCCTTCTCCTTTTCATCCGCCACCTCGTCCAGGAGAGTTCCCTGAGCAGACAATGGCTGACTGTCATCAAGGCTTCCCTCCTCCTTGGCTGCAGACGCCTGCTCCTTATTGTGCGTCAAACTTTGCATCAGCAGTCGCATTAGTGGGATGCTCATGCTTATGATGGCGTCGTCTGCACTTACCAGCCGTGTGCATTCCTGAAAACACTGAAGGACTTGACAGAGGTCTTGTAGCGTCGACCACTGCACACCAGACAACTCCATGTCTGCCATCCAAGTGCCTGCCGTGTATGTGTATCCTCCCACAAATTAATTACAGCATGCCTCTGTTCGCACAGCCTCTGAACCATGTGCAGTGTGGAGTTCCACCTTGTTACAACGTTGATTATTAAGCGGTGCTGGGGAAGATTCAGCGATCGCTGATGGTTCAGCATACGGCTGGAGTACACGGGCGACCGGCGGATGTTCGAGCAAAGTCTTCCCACCTTCAGGAGCAGGGCTGGTAACTCCGGATCATTTTTGAGGAAGCACTGCACCACCTGGTTCAAGGTGTGAGCCAGCCAAGGTATGTGTTTCAGTTCTGGAAGGGCTATGGCAGCCATAAAATTCCTTCCGTTATCACTGACTACCTTGCCTGCCTCAAGATGAACACTGCACAGCCATGACTGCGTTTGTTGCTGCAAGTACTCGGCCAGTACTTCCACGGTGTGTCTGTTGTCACCCAAACACTTAATTTGTAACACAGCCTGCAGACGCTTACCACTAGCTGTTCCATAATGGGACACCTTGTGTGCAACACTGGCAGCTGCGGATGGAGTGGTTGTGCTACTGTGCTCTGTGGACGAGCTTTCGCTTTTGTAGGAGGAGGAGGAGGAGGAGGAGGGGTGGCGAATGCCTGCAGCCAACTGTTTCCTAGACCGTGGGCTAGGCAGACCGGTCCCACTATGGCTGTCCCCTGTGGACCCTGCATCCACCACATTAACCCAGTGCACCATGATGGACACGTAACGTCCCTGGCCATGCCTACTGGTCCATGCATCTGTTGTGAGGTGCACCTTTCCACTGACTGAGTGCCTCAGTGCATGGACAATGCAGTCTTTGACATGCTGGTGGAGGGCTGGGATGGCTTTTCTCACAAAGAGGTGCTGACTGGGTAGGTCATAGCGTGGTACTGCGTAGGCCATCAGGTCTTTGAAAGATTTGCTTTCAACCAACTGGTAGGGCATCATCTCTAACGAGATTAGTCTAGCAATGTGGGCGTTCAAACCCTGTGTACGCGGATGAGAGGATGAGTACTTTCTTTTCCTAATGAGAGTCTCTTGTAGGGTGAGCTGAACTGGAGAGCTGTATATGGTGGAACTAGCAGTGGTGGTGGACATGGCAGATTGAGAAAGGGTTGGTGATGGTATTCTTGATGTTGGCCTACATATAGTGTTTCCTACCAATAACCTTGTGATTCCCTGACTGCTTTGGCCTTGCGACGATACCTCCACATTTGCTTCTGGTGGTGTCCTAACCAGTGGGCAGCAATGTAGCGTTGCTGACTACCTTCATTCTGAGCAGGTGCACCAATGGTACGTGACGTTTGGTAGTTAGTCTAGGCTTGCAAGTGCATGCTGGTTGAATGTCTACGCATGCACGTTGTATTTAAATTTTGAGGATTCTTCCCTCTGCTAAAGGTCTTTGAGCATTTCTTACAGATAACTTTTGACTGATCATTCGGATCTTGGTTAAAAAATGGCCACACTGCACTCTTCCTACTATCGAATACCTTTTCAGACATTGCACGCTGTGCTACTTTCACCAGATGGCCACGCTGTCCTAAAACGGTTTTTGTTTTTGACACACGTTTTTGGCCTGATACAGGCCTGCCAGATGACAGCTGTTGCAATGTAGATGGCTCCTGCGGATCATCCACCTCTGCTTCTGAGCTACTGGCTTTGGCACCCTCTTCCCCCAATGGCTGCCAATCTGGGTCAACAACTGGATCATCTATCACCTCCTCTTTAATGTCATGTGCACCTTCCTCTGTGTCACCGTGTAAGGTGCTATAGTGTTCGGGACAGGGCACCATAGTCTCATCAGGGTCAGATTCTGGCTGAGTACACTGCGAGGGCAATGTAGTGATCTGAGTCAATGGAACAGCATAATAATCTAGCTGTGGCTGTGCATCAGTGCACTCCATGTCCGATTCATCTTGTAATGGGCAGTTAACAATTTCCCTTTCTAACCCAGGCACGGTATGTGTAAAGAGCTCCATGGAGTAACCTGTAGTGTCCCCTGACGCATCCTTCACTTTTGGTTTGGGTGAAGGACACAAGGAAATGTCTTGTTCCTGACCGGGAGCATCCACTGACGACTCGCTGCTTTTATATTTTTAACTTTCTGAAGAGGAGGCGAAACAGCTAGATGCTGAGTCAGCAAGGAAAGCCAAAACTTTTTCCTGCTGCTCCGGCTTTAAAAGCGGTTTTCCTACTCCAAGATAAGGGAGCCTTTGAGGCCTTGTGTAGCCAGACGATGACACTGGCTCAACACCTTGAGCCTTAGGTGCTATTTTGCTTTTCCCACTACCACCAGATGCTCCACCACCACCACCATCATTATCAGCTGGCAACGACCGCCCACGGCCTCTTCCACCAGACTTCCTCATTTTTGGGAAAATCTAACCAAATAACAACCGTTATATGGTACTGTAAAACAAGGTAGAAGGTGTACAGGCCCAGTGTATAACAGAACACAATGTAAGTGGCAGAACCTGGCTGGCTGATATACGACAAACTAACAGAACTGACATATATCCACTTTGTGACAATTTGAATCTCCCTTTTTTGGGGGGGAGACTGCACCAAAACTCAGGCAGCCCAGTGTATAACACAACACAATGTAAGTGGCAGAACGTGGCTGGCTGATATACGACAAACTAGCAGAACTGACGTATATCCACTTTGTGACAATTTGAATCTCTCTTTTTTGGGGGGGAGACTGCACCAAAACTCAGGGCCAGTGTATAACACAACACAATGTAAGTGGCAGAATGTGGCTAGCTGATATACGACAAACTAACAGAACTGACTTATATCCACTTTGTGACAATTTGAATCTCCCTTTTTTTGGGGGGAGACTGCACCAAAAGTCAGGCCCAGTGTATAACACAACACAATGTAAGTGGCAGAACATGGCTGGCTGATATACGACAAACTAACAGAACTGACGAATATCCACTTTGTGACAATTTGAATCTCCCTTTTTTTGGGGGGGAGACTGCACCAAAACTCAGGCAGCCCAGTGTATAACACAACACAATGTAAGTGGCAGAACGTGGCTGGCTGACATATGACAAACTAACAGAACTGACGTATATCCACTTTGAGACAATTTGAATCTCCCTTTTTTGGGGGGGAGACTGCACCAAAACTTAGGCAGCCCAGTGTATAACACAACACAATGTAAGTGGCAGAACGTGGCTGGCTGATATACGACAAACTAACAGAACTAACGTATATCCACTTTGTGACAATTTGAATCTCCCTTTTGGGGGGGGGGACACTGCACCAAAACTCAGGCAGCCCAGTGTATAACACAACACAATGTAAGTGGCAGAACGTGGCTGGCTGATATACGACAAACTAGCAGAACTGACGTATATCCACTTTGTGACAATTTGAATCTCTCTTTTTTGGGGGGGGAGACTGCACCAAAACTCAGGGCCAGTGTATAACACAACACAATGTAAGTGGCAGAACGTGGCTAGCTGATATACGACAAACTAACAGAACTGACTTATATCCACTTTGTGACAATTTGAATCTCCCTTTTTTTGGGGGGGAGACTGCACCAAAACTCAGGCAGCCCAGTGTATAACACAACACAATGTAAGTGGCAGAACGTGGCTGGAAGATATATGAAAAAATTCAAGGACTGTAGTACAATTTCAATCTCCCTACAATGATCTGAAGACAAGTATGGCAGCAATAAAAAGGACTGCTGCACACAAAAGTGTGGACAAATAAACAAGATAACTGTGCAGAAAGGAGCAACAGGATTTTTGCTTTTAAAAAAGCAGTTGGTTTGCACAGCAGCGTGCAAACAGCAATGCAGCTACCAGGGAACCTTATAAGGCAGCCTAATAAGCTACAGAGCTGATGCACAAAAATATACCCTCCACTGTCCCTGCAAAAAAAGTTGGTGTTGGACAGTGGAAATCGCTACAGCACAAGCAGTTTGGGGGTTAATCTTCCCTCCCTAACTATATCACTTCTTCTGATGAAGCTGCAGCAATCTCTCCCTATGCTACGATCGGCAGAAGTAAGATGGCGGTCGGCATGCACGCCCTTTTATACCCCCTGTGATGTCGCAGAAAGCAAGCCAATCACTGTCATGCCCTTCTCTAAGATGGTGGGGACCGAGACCTATGTCATCACGCTGTCCACACTCTGCGTCCTCTGTTGTGAATTTGGATTCTGGGCTCCCCCGGTGGCTACTGGTGGAATTGAACTGGTGTCTTCATCTTCTCTGTTCACCTGTTCCCATCAAGATGTGGGAGTCGCTATATAACCTTGCTGCTCTGTTAGTTGCTTGCCGGTCAACAATGTTATCAGAAGCCTCTCTGTGCTTGTTCCTGCTCCTAGACAACTACTAGATAAGTTGGACTCTTGTCCATGTTTGTTTTTGCATTTTTGTTCCAGTTCACAGCTGTAGTTTCGTTACTGTGTCTGGAAAGCTCTTGTGAACAGGAATTGCCACTCTGGTGTTATGAGTTAATGCCAGAGTTTTAAAGTAATTTCTGGATGGTGTTTTGATAGGGTTTTTAGCTGACCATGAAAGTGTCCTTTCTGTCTTCTGCTATGTAGTAAGTGGACCTCAAATTTGCTAAACCTATTTTCATACTACGTTTGTTATTTCATCTTGATTCACCGCCAATACATGTGGGGGGCCTCTGTCTCCTTTCGGGGTATTTCTCTAGAGGTGAGCTAGGACTAATATTTTCCTCTGCTAGTTTTATTTAGTCCTCCGGCTGGTGCTGGGCATCTAGAATCAACGTAGGCATGCTACCCGGCCACTGCTAGTTGTGCGTTAGGTTTAGTTCATGGTCAGCTCAGTTTCCATCTTCCAAGAGCTAGTTCCTATATATGCTGATGCTATGATCTCTTGCCATTGAGATCATGACAGTTTGACCGGCCGTAAAGGGTTAAAATCCTTGGCTGAGAAAGGAGAGAAATAAGTAGTCTGCTGAAATTTTTTTTTTTTTCTCTCCTTTGAATGGCTCTGTGTTCACCTGTTTGCAATGGATCTTCAGAGTGTAACTGCAGGTTTGAATAATCTCGCCACGAAGGTACAAAATTTGTAAGATTTTGTTTGTCATGCACCTGTATCTGAGCCGAGAATTCCTTTGCCGGAATTTTTCTCGGGGAATAGATCTGGGTTTCAGAATTTTCGAAATAATTGCAAATTATTTTTGTCCCTGAAATCTCGCTCTGCCGGAGATCCTGCACAGCAGGTCAGGATTGTGATTTCCTTGCTCCGGGGCGACCCTCAAGACTGGGCTTTTTCATTGACACCAGGGGATCCTGCGTTGCTCAATGTGGATGCGTTTTTTCTGGCCTTGGGGTTGCTTTATGACGAACCTCATTTGGAGCTTCAGGCAGAAAAAACTTTGATGTCCCTATCTCAGGGGCAAGATGAAGCGGAAATTTACTGCCAAAGATTCCGTAAATGGTCTGTGCTTACTCAGTGGAATGAGTGCGCCCTGGCGGCGACTTTCAGAGAGGGTCTCTCTGATGCCATTAAGGATGTTATGGTGGGGTTCCCTGTGCCTGCGGGTCTGAATGAGTCCATGACAATGGCTATTCAGATCGATAGGCGTTTGCGGGAGCGCAAACCAGTGCACCATCTGGCGGTGTCCACTGAGAAATCGCCAGAGAGTATGCAGTGTGATAGAATTCTGTCCCGAAGCGAGCGGCAGAATTTTAGACGGAAAAATGGGTTGTGTTTCTATTGTGGTGATTCTACTCATGTTATATCAGCATGCTCTAAGCGCACTAAAAAGCTTGGTAAATCTGTTTCCATTTGCACCTTACCGTCTAAGTTTATTCTATCTGTGACCCTGATTTGCTCTTTGTCATCTATTACCACGGACGCCTATGTCGACTCTGGCGCCGCTTTGAGTCTTATGGATTGGTCCTTTGCCAAACGCTGTGGGTATGATTTAGAGCCTTTGGAGACTCCTATTCCTCTGAAGGGGATTGACTCCACCCCATTGGCTAATAATAAACCACAATACTGGACACAAGTAACTATGCGTATTAATCCGGATCACCAGGAGATTATTCGCTTTCTGGTGCTGTATAATCTACATGATGATTTGGTGCTAGGATTGCCTTGGCTGCAATCTCACAACCCAGTCCTCGACTGGAAAGCTATGTCTGTGTTGAGCTGGGGATGTAAGGGGGCTCATGGGGATGTACCTGTGGTTTCCATTTCATCATCTATTCCCTCTGAAATTCCTGAGTTCCTGTCTGACTATCGTGACGTCTTTGAAGAATCCAAGCTTGGTTCGTTACCTCCGCACCGAGAGTGCGATTGTGCCATAGATTTAATCCCGGGTAGTAAATACCCAAAGGGTCGTTTATTTAATCTGTCTGTGCCTGAACATGCTGCTATGCGTGAATATATAAAGGAGTCCTTGGAAAAGGGACATATTCGTCCATCGTCATCTCCCTTAGGAGCCGGTTTTTTCTTTGTGTCAAAAAAAGACGGCTCTTTGAGACCATGTATTGATTATCGGCTTTTGAATAAAATCACTGTTAAATATCAATACCCATTGCCGTTGTTGACTGATTTGTTTGCTCGCATAAAGGGGGCCAAGTGGTTCTCTAAGATTGACCTTCGTGGGGCGTATAATTTGGTGCGAATCAGGCAGGGGGATGAGTGGAAGACCGCATTTAATACGCCCGAGGGCCACTTTGAGTATTTAGTGATGCCTTTTGGTCTTTCAAATGCTCCGTCAGTTTTCCAGTCCTTTATGCATGATATTTTTCGCGATTATTTGGATAAATTTATGATTGTGTATCTGGATGATATTCTGATTTTTTCGGATGACTGGGACTCTCATGTCCAGCAAGTCAGGAGGGTTTTTCAGGTTTTGCGGTCTAATTCTTTGTGTGTGAAGGGTTCTAAGTGTGTTTTTGGGGTACAGAGGATTTCCTTTTTGGGATATATTTTTTCCCCCTCTTCCATTGAAATGGATCCTGTCAAGGTTCAAGCTATTTTTGATTGGACGCAGCCCTCTTCTCTTAAGAGTCTTCAGAAATTTTTGGGCTTTGCTAACTTTTATCGTCGATTTATTGCTGGTTTTTCGGATATTGCTAAGCCATTGACCGATTTGACTAAGAAGGGTGCTGATGTTGCTGATTGGTCCCCTGATGCTGTGGAGGCCTTTCGGGAGCTTAAGCGCCGTTTTTCCTCTGCCCCTGTGTTGCGTCAGCCTGATGTTGCTCTACCTTTTCAGGTTGAGGTCGACGCTTCTGAGATCGGAGCTGGGGCAGTGTTGTCGCAGAAAAGTTCTGACTGCTCCGTGATGAGGCCTTGTGCCTTCTTTTCCCGTAAATTTTCGCCCGCTGAGCGGAATTATGATGTTGGGAATCGGGAGCTTTTGGCCATGAAGTGGGCTTTTGAGGAGTGGCGCCATTGGCTTGAGGGGGCCAGACATCAGGTGGTGGTATTGACTGACCACAAAAATTTGGTTTATCTTGAGACCGCCAGGCGCCTGAATCCTAGACAGGCGCGCTGGTCATTATTTTTCTCTCGGTTTAATTTTGTGGTGTCATACCTACCGGGTTCTAAGAATGTTAAGGCGGATGCCCTTTCTAGGAGTTTTGAGCCTGACTCGCCTGGTAACTCTGAGCCCACAGGTATCCTTAAGGATGGAGTGGTATTGTCAGCCGTTTCTCCAGACCTGCGGCGGGCCTTGCAGGAGTTTCAGGCGGATAGACCTGATCGTTGCCCACCTGATAAACTGTTTGTTCCTGATGATTGGACCAGTAGAGTCATCTCTGAGGTTCATTCTTCTGCGTTGGCAGGTCATCCTGGCATTTTTGGTACCAGGGATTTGGTGGCAAGGTCCTTCTGGTGGCCTTCCCTGTCACGAGATGTGCGAGGCTTTGTGCAGTCTTGTGACGTTTGTGCTCGGGCCAAGCCTTGTTGTTCTCGGGCTAGTGGATTGTTGTTGCCCTTGCCTATTCCTAAGAGGCCTTGGACGCACATCTCGATGGATTTTATTTCAGATCTGCCTGTTTCTCAGAAGATGTCTGTCATCTGGGTGGTGTGTGACCGTTTCTCTAAGATGGTCCATTTGGTTCCTCTGCCCAAGTTGCCTTCTTCTTCCGAGTTGGTTCCTCTGTTTTTTCAAAATGTTGTTCGTTTGCATGGTATTCCTGAGAATATCGTTTCTGACAGAGGGACCCAATTCGTGTCTAGATTTTGGCGGGCATTCTGTGCTAGGATGGGCATAGATTTATCTTTTTCGTCCGCTTTCCATCCTCAGACGAATGGCCAGACTGAGCGGATTAATCAGACCCTGGAGACATATCTGAGGTGTTTTGTGTCTGCTGACCAGGATGATTGGGTTGCTTTTTTGCCATTGGCGGAGTTCGCTCTCAATAATCGGGCCAGCTCTGCCACTTTGGTGTCCCCGTTTTTCTGTAATTCGGGGTTTCATCCTCGATTTTCCTCTGGTCAGGTGGAATCTTCGGATTGTCCTGGAGTGGATGCTGTGGTGGAGAGATTGCATCAGATCTGGGGGCAGGTGGTGGACAATTTGAGGTTGTCCCAGGAGAAGACTCAGCTTTTTGCTAACCGCCGTCGTCGTGTTGGTCCTCGTCTTCGTGTTGGGGACTTGGTGTGGTTGTCTTCTCGTTTTGTCCCTATGAGGGTCTCTTCTCCTAAGTTTAAGCCTCGGTTCATCGGCCCGTATAAGATATTGGAGATTCTTAACCCTGTTTCCTTCCGTTTGGACCTCCCTGCATCCTTTTCTATTCATAACGTTTTTCATCGGTCATTATTGCGCAGGTATGAGGTACCGGTTGTGCCTTCCGTTGAGCCTCCTGCTCCGGTGTTGGTTGAGGGTGAGTTGGAGTACGTTGTGGAGAAAATCTTAGACTCTCGTGTTTCCAGACGGAGACTCCAGTATCTGGTCAAGTGGAAGGGATACGGCCAGGAGGATAATTCTTGGGTGATTGCATCTGATGTTCATGCCTCTGATCTGGTTCGTGCCTTTCATAGGGCCCATCCTGATCGCCCTGGTGGTTCTGGTGAGGGTTCGGTGCCCCCTCCTTGAGGGGGGGGTACTGTTGTGAATTTGGATTCTGGGCTCCCCCGGTGGCTACTGGTGGAATTGAACTGGTGTCTTCATCTTCTCTGTTCACCTGTTCCCATCAAGATGTGGGAGTCGCTATATAACCTTGCTGCTCTGTTAGTTGCTTGCCGGTCAACAATGTTATCAGAAGCCTCTCTGTGCTTGTTCCTGCTCCTAGACAACTACTAGATAAGTTGGACTCTTGTCCATGTTTGTTTTTGCATTTTTGTTCCAGTTCACAGCTGTAGTTTCGTTACTGTGTCTGGAAAGCTCTTGTGAACAGGAATTGCCACTCTGGTGTTATGAGTTAATGCCAGAGTTTTAAAGTAATTTCTGGATGGTGTTTTGATAGGGTTTTTAGCTGACCATGAAAGTGTCCTTTCTGTCTTCTGCTATGTAGTAAGTGGACCTCAAATTTGCTAAACCTATTTTCATACTACGTTTGTTATTTCATCTTGATTCACCGCCAATACATGTGGGGGGCCTCTGTCTCCTTTCGGGGTATTTCTCTAGAGGTGAGCTAGGACTAATATTTTCCTCTGCTAGTTTTATTTAGTCCTCCGGCTGGTGCTGGGCATCTAGAATCAACGTAGGCATGCTACCCGGCCACTGCTAGTTGTGCGTTAGGTTTAGTTCATGGTCAGCTCAGTTTCCATCTTCCAAGAGCTAGTTCCTATATATGCTGATGCTATGATCTCTTGCCATTGAGATCATGACAGTCCTCCTTCATTGGCTGAAAAATGGCACTGAACACGTCATATGAAATGCGACTTTGGCGTGAACATCGCCAACCGCATGGCCGATCCCACACTAGGATCGGGGCGGGTTTCATGAAACCCGACTTTGCCGATAATTGGCGATTTTTGAATTTGTCCGATCCATTTCGCTCAACCCTAGTCCCAACCCCATTTATGAGGCAAGAAATCCCACTTATTAAACCTGACAGGGCACACCTGTGAAGTGAAAACCATTCCCGGTGACTACCTCTTGAAGCTCATCAAGAGAATGCCAAGAGTGTGCAAAGCAGTCATCAAAGCAAAAGGTGGCTACTTTGAAGAACCTAGAATATAAGACATATTTTCAGTTGTTTCACACTTTTTTGTTAAGTATATAATTCCACATGTGTTAATTCATAGTTTTGATGCCTTCAGTGTGAATGTACAATTTTCATAGTCATGAAAATACAGAAAAATCTGTGTGTCCAAACTTATGGTCTGTACTGTATATACAGACATGGCCAAAAGTGTTGACATCTTTAAAATTGTTCCAGAAACTGAAGTATTTCTTGCCGAAAATATTGCAATTACAAAAGTTTTGTTATACACATGCATGTTCATTTCCTTTGTGTGTATTGGAACAGCACAAAGAAAAGAGAAAAAAAATCAAGTTGGACATAATTTCACTCAAAACAACAAAAATAGGCAGGACAAAATTGCTGTTGTTGATTCATAGTTTTGATTCCTTCGGTGTGAATGTACAATTGTCATAGTCATGAAAATACAGAAAAATCTTTAAATGAGAAGATGTGTCCAAACTTTTGGTCTGTACTGTGTGTGTATGTATATATATATATATATATATATATATATATATATATATATATATATATATATATGTAATTTTTTACAATCTTTTAAATATTTTTTATTACTTACTGTTATTATTTTCTCTTTTTCATTTGAAATAATACTGTATTTTTCATATTATGAATGCAATTTTTTCCCCAAAATTTTTGGGGAAAATGGGATGCATCTTATAATCTGAATTGTAGCTGCGGTGGAGCTTACCAGGGTCACTGCTGCCAGAAGCTTCTGGTGGTGGTGGAGACAGGAGTTGGGACGCAGGCTGGTATGAAAAGCTGTTGGGAGTTGCGGGGTCTCTGCTGACATTTTGTGAAAGCCTGGAGCACCAAACTTTCCAAACTCTTCTATGCGGTGGACTCCGGGAAAATGCCTACCTGCACGCGCAAGTTGAGATCTCAGCACTAAGGTCTCTTCTCCCGAGATCTCACTGCCAAGATCTCAATTGTGCATGCACTGTCACTGGTGGCCATTTTCCCGGACTCCACCACATTAGAAAGTATGGAAGATGTTGGGCTTCGAGCTGTCAGAAAATGTGGGCAGAGCACCTGCAACCACCTGGGGCCTGCAGCTATGGCCCAACTCCTGCTGCTGCCAAACACCCCTACCTTCTAGCCTGGAGCCCACAGCATCTCCTGCTTCTGCCTGCAGCGACCCTGCCATCTGGGACCCGCTCTAACACCTCTGCCCCCTAGGTAAGATACCGCAAAAGCTGATAACATGCACCTAAAAAAATAAAAAATATTGTTTTTACTATTTTCATCTCCAAAATTGTAGGTGCATCTTATAAATCGGTTAATCTTATAATCCGCAAAATATGGTATATAGATGACGACAGTCTAAACAGAATGAAAATATGTATTTTCCTGTGAGTGACCTCCCAGGAAGCCATAAAGCAGTTAGAAAGTTATTTGTCCATCCTGATGAAGGGGAAACTTGAAGCCAGTAGATTTGGCTATGTTTGTTTACTTTTTATAAGGTTGTAAAAGTCTTTTTATCTATTAAATTAATTCTGTGTGTCTATTGCCGGATTGGCAATCACTCCAGTATATAGTTTAATTTCCACTGGATTGTTCACGGTGCACAGAGGATAGGCTGACCTGAAAGGAAAGGGGAAAAGAATCTTCCTCTACCCACAAAGTAAGTTGCAAAGTAAGTAACAGCTCATGACGTCTTGTGGACCTACTGTGCTCTTCGGCTGGCGCTCCTTTTTTTGTTTCTTTTTTCAACTGTCTTAATATGACACCTGATTATGATATCCAGATTTGTAGCAGCAGGCTGATTGGGCTGCTGTAACAAAGTTGTCCACATTCAAGATATCTATCTAGTGTGTTTGTTTATTGTTTTTTCTTCTCCTCCTCCCTCCTCAGAAGTGCTCCTTTTCATCCTTTTTTCTTGCTTTTTTCTTATATCAGGCCAGATAGGGACTCTTCGCACTCTGCTCTACACATGGGAAAAGATGGATTTTTTGGATTAAGAGTAGTGATGAACAAACGTGCTCAGATAGCGTCTTATCCAAGCATGCTCAGGTGTTATCCGAGCATCTGGGAGTGCTCATATATTATGTTCTAGTACCGGTGGCTACATGATTTGCCTTTGCTAGACAGCCTGAACACATGCTGGGATTGCCTCTTTGTTAGGGAATCCCCACATGCGATGAAGCCATCTTAACAGCCGCAAATCATGCAACCGCAGGGACTCGAACATAATATATGAACACTCCCTGATTCTCGGATAACACCTGAGCGTGCTAGGATAAAACGTTATGCGAGCACGTTCGCTCATCACTAATTCAGAGGTGTCTTTGGCCTCACTACCTTCCCAGTCTGAATGGAAGTCCATTCGTCTCCTAAAACCTCCTGTGCGCTTGGAAACAACTAATACATGTCAACAACATTTTCCAGCATCCTCACTTTTATTTGTGGTCCGCTTGAAATACTTGAAATGCTGTTTCCAACTATAATTACATACACTGATGTAATACCCTCATCTTTCTATAGCGCCATATAGATGTTAATTCCTAAATATAACATTTCTCAGTATCTGATTCTGCTTTCTAGGGATTAAAACCAATTCACCAAAGAAATTAAAGTGGTTGTTGTGAATTGTAAATTATTGGTCTAAGGTCAGTAAATTATATTCCTTAAAAAACTACCTTCCCAGTCTCTTACCGTTAGTCCTGCAGCTGCGATGATGAGATAGTAGCAGCCAGCCACTGACCTCAGTAGTCACATGCATGCAAGAGAACAGAATTGAGGCAGTGGTAATGATGTAGGTGATGTGTTTGCTGCAGGGATTACATGAACAGTGATGCTGGACCAGTGGGAAATTGAAAGTGTGACAAGCCCTTTCATAGGATATACATTTCATTAAAAGTCCTGAGCCTCCGAGATTTTCCCTGTAGATGGGTGATTGGGATTACCTGTATAACCTTTAGGTAATTGTAGACTTGCAGAGATCGGGATGTCGTCACGAACAAGAGGTAGATCAAGAGTTAACAAATTTAGTAACAGATGAGAACTCCACGCAGGGAGAAAATGGGTATAGGAGGCAAAGGATATAATGATATGGGAACTGAAGGGAAGAACGGGGTAAACAGATGTTAGGCGAATGTTCAACAAGGGGAAGGAAGAGTACAACTTATCAGTCTGTCGGCTTCCTGATTGCAGTGTCTCGGTTTCCAACGATGACACCGTCAATAGCGGCATGTGATGTCTCGGGGTCCTAGATGCAGATATAGAGTCTTTACTACACTAGGCGGGTTCCCGTACCTGCGGTTTCCTCGTACTGGTCTCAGTTCTTTATATTATTTACAGTATCAACACAACGTGGCTCTGCTCCACAGTGCAGGTGGGGAAGGAGTCGGTACATCCTGCCTCAGTCACCAGTATTAGGTTAGGCCGCACGCATGCAGCGGTCACTGGTCTCACACGTGAGTGACCTCCCAGCATGGGGGACAAAGGAATAGTAGCCGTCTGATGTTCGCGAGCTGTGGTCACAATTACAGGGGTTGCGCTAGGTGGTCCTAAGTTTACAAGATGTTCAGCTATAAAAGCCTGCACCCAGGTACGGACTGAAAATGAAATTCAGCCCTGGCGTTTGACACACAGATACACGTGATCACACAGGCCCATTCTGTCCCCATCCCAAGCAGTAGATGGGATATATTACTAATTTTACGCTGGATAGCGGAAAGCAAGATTTACTACAACACCAATATTTCTAATGACCCCGGTGGCCTGTTGGGGTAAGTGACTGAGTCAGCGACTTTGTGCTCCGTCACAACTCTTAACAGTATTAGTGTCTTGAGGACACTGATTCTGTTAACAACGTTGCAGAAACGGCAGCCCACAACCAGACAGGCCCTTCTGGCATTTGCCAGAATTGCCAGATGGCCAGTCCGGCCCTGCCTGCACCTCACACTGCTGTCCGCTCCGTCTTCCTGCCAGAACTCCTGCCTTTTTCACGTGTGCAGCCCTTTTTATCTCTGACCCGTCCCCTGT
This sequence comes from Ranitomeya variabilis, assembly GCF_051348905.1. Taxonomy (NCBI): domain Eukaryota; kingdom Metazoa; phylum Chordata; class Amphibia; order Anura; family Dendrobatidae; genus Ranitomeya; species Ranitomeya variabilis. The sequence continues at coordinate 577,079,909 of NC_135236.1, forward strand.
TGACAAATGTAAAGGTCAGTCCAGGCCAGAAAGCTCTCCCCCATGCAACAGTGGTGACAGTCCCGACAGTTCCGGAACCAGCGCAAGAAAGGTATGCCCGGTCCGGTTCATGTTCTTAAATAAGAACATGTGAGCTGCCCTGATCTGTATCTGTTTACAGACATGATATTCTGTACCCCTCTTATAACTATATCTTAGTTGGCATTATATCATAGGGATCCTTGTGGGACTTTACTTATGCAGTATGACTAAATTCACATTATTAACATTTTCTGGATGAGAATTATAATCTGGTGGACAATATTATTTTTTTTTCTTCCTGAGATCTCACCATATTACAGTAGACCAGCAGCAGCAAAAAAGCAAACAAGTGTATAACATGTATACAGCATTTCTAATCAATAACCCTCCTATTTGCGCAAACCTCCTTGTAAAATCCTGTCTTTATGGCATTGGAAAAATTTTAAATTAGAGCTTGCATGCTTGGCTGTTTTCATTTTCAATTTGCATTGTTAATAATTGCAGATTATACCGTTTTGTTCAAGACAAGGGAAAAAAGAAACAACGTAAAGACCAAAAATAAAGACGCAGAGTTAGAATAAGCTTTCTTACCGTGAATGTATGGCATTCTACCATATAAAATGAGCAAACAACTAAGATTAGCAACATAATAACACAAACTGGAAAAATATTCTGGTTTGTTGCTCATGCTTTCTTTGCAGATTAAACCCACACTTAATTATTTTGAACAAATAACCGGAAACAATGAAAGTATTTTAAATGAATTCTTATTATCCAATATGGAAGGAAAATGGAAATTGTCGACGAGAGCACAAATATCCTCTGCCTAGTAAAGTTGTGGCTCTACAGTGGTTAAAGAGTAAAATGCAACTGACTGACTAGGAGTTATATGATAATAGGAGGCTGATAGGAGGTACGTGATTCAGCCTAGCCAAAGGGTAGCCAAGACTACTGGGGTAGCAATTAATCCAAACATCCTATCGACCACTTCCCCACCCGATCACATGACAAGAACAGGATTATAAGACGCTGGTACAAAATCTCCTTACTAAATTGTCACTTCTTTATCAATATATTCATATTTATAATATGGATTACATGCACTTTAGTGTATTTCCACAGTGGGATGTTTTAAGGGGAAAATCTGCCCATAAAACTAAGCGCACCCGCAAGAGGAATTGACATGTTGCGGATTTCAAACACGACTTGCAGGTCAGTTTACAGTGGACCTGAGATTTCTACATATCCATCATGTATGCTGCAATTATAAGACTCTGTGTTTTCGTTGTGGGAACTTCACAACACATTTTTTTATCCAGTGATAGAAATTAAAATATCAATATTTCTGTTGAAAATGCTTTGGGATACACAAAAGCTCAGAACATCAGCTTGTCTTAGCGGTGTTACGGTGTCCCTACAGAACAGATCCCTCAAGTTATCATTTCTAAACAAGGTGAACTAATAAAAAGCTACTCCTCTATTTACACCATAGGGATAGTTGTTCTATTCATTTACATGACAACTAGATGATACTGTGGCATTACGGGGTATGCTGTAGGAGCTATTAACACTTTATACATCATTCATCTGTGCATTGTGCATGCAGCACTATCTGGTTGGTATCTAGGTGCAAGGATGCCGATGCCGATTTAACTAGCTGTGTTTTGTGTCACTGTGTTTGTATGTTTGTGTTTTAAACCCACTGTTCAGGTTGACATGGTAACCTGGAGGATCAGGAGTTGTCTCCTTGATCCTTTAAGTTTCCATGGCAATCTAAGATCCAAGATTAAATCCCTGCTGGCTAATAGTGGAAGCAAATAAATGGACTTAACAGTATATGCATGTAGCTATATGAGCTGCCAGACAAGGCATTTGGTGCTCAATGGTTCACTTCCAGGAACAGTTAACACTTTAAGCAATGGAGATATTTAGCAAAGTAACATGTACAGGAAGCTCATGTCCACATGCCTGCATACAATTAGTGTAATGAAATGATCCCGTTAATCTGTACTTAAGGGCGATCGTATTGTAGACCAATGAAGAGGCCGAACTTTACTTTTTATTATTAGAGAGGTTTCCTATTACAATTTGCTCATTTACATCCCCACTAACAGAATTACATGTTATCCACAAGGCCAATATATCAACAGAAAGTGTATGAGATGATATATTAAGCAAGTTCTGTGGTTTTATTAAGATGCAGTGTGTGAAGCATCTGCCATAGAAAACTCTCCCCAAGCTCTGTGCCTATAGGGGCAGTATATTTATATTATTCACTACAGGTTTATAAAAAATTATCGAAATAGCGCAACTCATAATGTAATACTATTTACGCCATTCATATGCACCAATAAATTGCACAAACAACTTTTCTTAGTGCTGCTCCACTACATTTGATAACTAACAAGGTAGGTGTAAGACGTGTTTGGAATACATAGTGATTTTGGCATACCGCATGTACTCCACAAATATCCCCCATTGTAATTGAGAAAGGTTGAACTTGATGTACCGTAAGTCAACTTATGTAACTATGTATTATAGGTGCACACAGCCCAGCTCCTGACCAACTATCGGAAACTTTAATGCATTCCATGAATATGCAATACATGCAGTTTCTCTGTTAGTTACTTTAACCCCTTCATGACCCAGCCTATTTTGACCTTAATGACCTGGCCATTTTTTGCAATTCTGACCAGTGTCCTTTTATGAGGTAATAACTCAAGAACGCTTCAACGGATCCTTGCTATTCTGAGAATGTTTTTTCGTGACATACTGAGCTTCATGTTAGTGATAAATTTAGGTCGATAACTTTTGCATTTATTTGTGAAAAAAATGGAAATTTGGTGAAAATTTTGAAAATTTTGCAATTTTCAAATTTTGAATTTTTATTCTGTTAAACCAGAGAGTTATGTGACACAAAATAGTTCATAAATTACATTTCCCACATGTCTACTTTACATCAGCATAATTTTGGAAACAACATTTTTTTTTTTGCTAGGAAGTTACAAGGGTTAAAATTTGACCAGCGATTTCTCATTTTTACAACAAAATTTACAAAACCATTTTTTTTAGGGACCACCTCACATTTGAAGTCACTTTGAGGGGTCTATATGGCTGAAAATACCCAAAAGTGACACCATTCTAAAAACTGCACCCCTCAAGGTGCTCAAAACCACATTCAAGAAGTTTATTAACCCTTCAGGTGCTTCACAGCAGCAGAGGCAACATGGAAGAAAAAAATTAACATTTAACCTTTTAGTCACAAAAATGAAATTTTAGCAACAAATTTATTATTTTCCCAAGGGTAAAAGGATAAATTGGACCCAGAAAGTTGTTGTACAATTTGTCCTGAGTACACCGATACCCCACATGTGGGGGGAATCACTGTTTGGGCGCACAACAGGGCTCGGTAGGGAAGGAGAGCCATTTTACTTTTTGAATGAAAAATTGGCTCCAATCTTTAGTGGACACCATGTCGCGTTTGGAGAGCCCCTGTGTGCCTAAGGATTGGAGCTCCCCCACCAGTGACCGCATTTTGTAAACTAGACCCCCCCAAGGAACTTATCTAGATGCAAAGTGAGCACTTTCAACCCCTAGGTGCTTCACAAATTGATCTGTAAAAATGAAAAAGTAGTGTTTTTTCACAAAATTTGCTTTAGCCTCAATTTTTTCATTTTCTCATGGGCTACAGGATAAAATGGATCTTAAAATGTGTTGGGCAATTTCTCCTGAGTACACCGATACCTCACATGTGGGGGTAAACCACTGTTTGGGCACACGGCAAGGCTCGGAAGGGAAGGAGCACCATTTGACTTATTGATTGAAAAATTAGCTCTAATCGTTAGCGGTCACCATGTCGCATTTGGAGAGTGACACCATTTTGGAAACTAGACCCCGCAAGGAACTCATCTAGATGTGTGATGAGCACTTTGAACCCCCAAGTGCTTCACAGAAGTTTATAACGCAGAACCATGAAAATAAGAAATCATTTTTCTTTCCTCAAAAATTATTTTTTAGCCCACAATTTTTTATTTTCACAAGGGTAACAGGAGAAATTGGATGCTAAAAGTTGTTGTGCAGTTTGTCCTGAGTTTGCTCATACCCCATATGTGGGAGTAAACCACTATGTGGGCAAATGGCAGAGCTCGGAAGGGAAATAGTGATGTTTTGGAATGCAGACTTTGATGGAATGGTCTGCGGGCATCATGTTATGTTTGCAGAGCCCCTGATCTGCATAGACAGTAGAAACCCCCCACAAGTGACCCCATTTTGGAAACTAGACCCTCCAAGGAACTTATCTAGATGTACGGTGAGCACTTTGAACCCCCAAGTGCTTCACAAAAGTTTATAACGCAGAGCCGTGAAAATAAAAAATAATTTTTTTCCTCAAAAATTATTTTTTTAGCCCGCGATTTTTTATTTTCACAAGGGTGACACAAGAAACTGAACCCCAATAATTGTTGTGCAGTTTGTTCTGAGTACGCTGATGCTCAATATGTGGAGGTAAACCACTGTTTGGGCACAAGTCGGGGCTCGGAATGGAAGTAGTGACGTTTTAAAATGCAGACTTTGATGGAATGTTCTGCGTTTGCAGAACCCCTGATGTACCTAAACAGTAGAAACCCACCACAAGTGACCCCATTTTGGAAACTAGACCCCCCCAAGGAACTTATCTAGATTTGTGGTGAGCACTTCGAACCCCCAAGTGCTTCGCAGAATTTTATAACGCAGAGCCGTGAAAATAAAAAATCTTTTTTTCCTTACAAAAATAATTTTTTAGCCCCCATTTTTTTTATTTTTCCAAGGGTAACAGATGAAATTAGAACCCTAAAATTGTTGTACAATTTTTCCTGAATACGCTTATGCCCCATATGTTTGGGTAAACCACTGTTTGGGCACAAGTCTAGGCTCGGAAGGGAGGGAGCACCATTTGAATTTTTAAATGCAAGATTGACTGGAATCAATGGTGACGCCGTGTCGTGATTGGAGACTCCCTGATGTGCCTAAACGGTGGAAACCCCTCAATTCTAACTCCAACACTAACCCCAACACACCCCTAACTCTAATCCCAACTGTAACCATAACTGTAATCACAACCCTAACCCCAAAGCACCCCTAACCACAACTCTAACCCGAACACACCCCTAACCCTAACCCCAACACACAACCAACCCTAATCCCAACCCTAACCATAACCCTAACCACAAGCCTAACCCTAACCTCAACACACCCCTAACCCTAATCTTAACCCTGATTCCAACCGTAACCGTATTTACAACCCTAACTCTAGTTCCAGCCCTAACCCTAAGGCTATGTGCCCACGTTGCGGATTCGTGTGCGGATTTTTCCGCACCGTTTTTGAAAAATCCATGGTAAAACGCGTTTTACTTGCAGATTTACTGCTGATTTCCAGTGTTTTTTGTGCGGATTTCACCTGCGGATTCCTATTGAGGAACAGGTGTAAAACCTTGCGGAATCCGCACAAAGAATTGACATGTTGCGGAACATACAACGTAGCGTTTCGGCACGATATTTTCCGCACCATGGGCACAGCAGATTTGGTTTTTCATAGGTTTACATGGTACTTTAAATGTGATGGAAAACTGCCACGAATCCGCAGCAGCCAATCCGCTGCGGATTCACAGCCAAATCTGCACCGTGTGCACATAGCCTAATTCTAACCCTAATTGCAACCCTAGCCCTAACCATAACCCTAGCCCTAACCCTGAACCTAGCCCTAACCCTAACCCTAGTTCTAACCCTAACCCTAGTGGAAAAATAAAAATAAATATATTTTATTTATTTCATTATTTTCCCTACATATGGGGGTGATAAGAGGGGGCTTTATTTACTATTTTTTTTATTTTGATCACTGTGATATAACCTATCACAGTGATCAAAATGTACCTGTAACGAATTTCTCAGGTAGGCAGATTCGGCGGGCTCCCTGCGCATGCGCCCGCCATTTTGGAAGATGGCGGCCCCCATCGAAGATGCCGGATGGACAATGAAGGATCCCCTGGACTCCAGCGGTATGGGGGGTGGGATCAGACAGCGGGGGGGCACCGGAGGGGAGAGGAAAGCAGCGGAGGGCAGTGGAGCACAAAACGGAGGGGAGGAAAGACTGACAGCGGCGGCAGATCGCCGCTGTCAGTCGGTGGGGGGTGAGATCGCGGTCTCCAGCCATGGCCGATGATATTGCAGCTTCGGACATGGCTGGACTGTAATATTTCACCAAATTTCATAGGTGAAATATTACAAATTGCTCTGATTGGCTGTTGCACTTTCAACAGCCAATCAGAGTGATCGTAGCCATGTGGGGGCAAAGCCACCCCCCTGGGCTAAAGTACCACTCCCCCTGTCCCTGCAGATCGGGTGAAATTGGAGTTAACCCTTTCACCCGATCTGCAGGGACGCGAACCCTCATGATGCCACATAGGCGTCACAGGTCGGATTGGCACCGACTTTCATGACGCCTACGTGGCGTCACAGGTCAGAAAGGGGTTAATATACAATATTTAATCTGTGAAATTTGTAAATGAAATCAATCATTTACTTATATAATCCAGGGGGTAACATGATATCTTAAGCGTCTGTCACTGAACTTGGAATGGGCGTTATTCCACCATGACACTTAAGTGGACACTTAAGAATAACTTTAACCCTTTCACGACATGTGCCGTACATGTACTGCACATGCCGTGAATCCCCCTTTGATGTGGGCTCCGGCGCTGAGCCCGCATCAAAGTCGCGACATGTCAGCTGTTTTGTACAGCTGACATGTGCGCGCAATAGCGGCGGGTGAAATCGCTATTCACCCGCCGCTATTAACCTGTTAAATGCCGCTGTCAAACGCAGACAGCGGCATTTAACTACCGCATCCGGCCGGGCGGCCGGAAATGATGTCATCGCCGACCCCTGTAACATGATCGGGGGCCGGCGATGTGTCAGGACAGTAACCATAGAGGTCCTTGAGACCGCTATGATTACTGATGCCGGCCTGCTGTGAGCGCCCCCCTGTGGTCGGCGCTCACAGCACACCTGCATTTCAGCTACATAACAGCGATCTGATGATCGCTGCTATGTAGCTGAGCCAATCGAGTGGTGCCAGCTTCTAGCCTCCCATGGAGGCTATTGAAGCATGGCACAATTAAAAAAAAAATGTTTTTAAAAATATGAAAAAAATATAAAAAATATAAATGTTTAACCCCTTTCTGCCATTAGACGTACTATTCCGTCCATGTGGGGTGGGCCCTAATTCCCAAGGACGGAATAGTACGTCCAGCACGATCGGCGGCGCTCACGGGGGGAGCGCGGCCGATCGCAGCCGGGTGTCAGCTGCCTATCGCAGCTGACATCTGGCACTATGTGCCAGGAGCGGTCACGGACCGCCCCCGTCACATTAACCCCCGGCACACCGCGATCAAACATGATCGCGGTGTGCCGGCGGTACAGGGAAGCATCGCGCAGGGAGGGGGCTCCCTGCGGGCTTCCCTGAGACCCCCGGAGCAACGCGATGTGATCGCGTTGCTGCGAGGGTCTCCTACCTCCTATCCCTGCAGGCCCTGGATCCAAAATGGCCGCGGGGCTGCATCCGGGTCCTGCAGGGATTACTTCCGGGTGCCGTGCAGGCTGCAGATGAAAGCTGCAGCCTGCACGGCTGTAAGTGAGATCGGTGATCTGACAGAGTGCTGTGCACACTGTCAGATCACCGATCTGTAATGTCCCCCCCTGGGACAAAATAAAAAAGTAAAAAAAAAAAAATTCCCACATGTGTAAAAAAAAAAAGAAAAAAAAATTCCTAAATAAAGAAAAAAATATATATATATTATTCCCATAAATACATTCCTTTATCTAAATAAAAAAAATCAAACAATTAAAGTACACATATTTAGTATCACTGCGTCCGTAACGACCCCACCTATAAAACTATATCACTAGTTAACCCCTTCAGTGAACACCGTACAAAAAAAAAAAAAAATGAGGCTAAAAACAATGCTTTATTCTCATACCGCCAAACAAAAAGTAGAATAACACGCGATCAAAAAGACAGATATAAATAACCATGGTACCGCTGCAAACGACATCTTGTCTCGCAAAAAACGAGCCGCCATACAGCATCATCAGCGAAAAAGTAAAAAAGTTATAGTCCTCAGAATAAAGCGATGCCAACATTTTTTCTATAAAATAGTTTTTATCATATAAAAGCGCCAAAACATAAAAAAAATGATAGAAATGAGGTATCGCTGTAATCGTACTGACCCGAAGAATAAAACTGCTTTATCAATTTTACCAAACGCAGAACGGTATAAACGCCTCCCCCAAAAGAAATTCATGAATAGCTGTTTTTTTGTAATTCTGCCTCACAAAAATCGGAATAAAAAGCGATCAAAAAATCTCCCGTGCCCGAGCATGTTACCAATAAAAACGTCAACTCGTTCCGCAAAAAACAAAACCTCACATGACTCTGTGGACTCAAATATGGAAAAATTATAGCTCTCAAAATGTGGTAACGCAAAAAATATTTTTTGCAATAAAAAGCTTCTTTCAGTGTGTGACAGCTGCCAATCATAAATATCCGCTAAAAAACCCGCTATAAAAGTAAATCAAACCCCCCTTCATCACCCCCTTAGTTAGGGAAAAATAAAAAAAATTAAAAAATGTATTTATTTCCATTTTACCATTAGGGTTAGGGTTAGGGTTGGGGTTAGGGCTAGGGTTAGGGTTGGGGCTAGGGTTAGGTTTGGGGCTAGGGTTGGGGCTAGGGTTAGGTTGGGGCTAGGGTTAGGGTTGGGGCTAGGGTTAGGGTTAGGGTTAAGGCTACAGTTAGGGTTGGGGCTAAAGTTAGGGTTAGGGTTGGGGCTAAAGTTAGGGTTAGGGTTTGGATTACATCTACGGGTGGGAATAGGGTTGGGATTAGGGTTAGGGGTGTGTCTGGGTTAGAGGTGTGGTTAGGGTTACCGTTGGGATTAGGGTTAGGGGTGTGTTTGGATTAGGGTTTCAGTTATAATTGGGGGGTTTCCACTGTTTAGGCACATCAGGGGCTCTCCAAACGCGACATGGCGTCCGATCTCAATTTCAGCCAATTCTGCGTTGAAAAAGTAAAACAGTGCTCCTTCCCTTCCGAGCTCTCCCGTGCGCCCAAACAGGGGTTTACCCCAACATATGGGGTATCAGCGTACTCGGAACACATTGGATAACAACTTTTGGGGTCCAATTTCTCCGGTTACCCTTGGGAAAATACAAAACTGGGGGCTAAAAAATAATTTTGGGGGGAAATTTTTTTTTATTATTTTCACGGCTATGCGTTATAAACTGTAGTGAAACACTTGAGGGTTCAAAACTCTCACAACACATCTAGATGAGTTGCTTAGGGGGTATACTTTCCAAAATGGTGTCACTTGTGTTTTTTTTTTACTGTTTAGGTACATTAGGGCTCTGCAAACGCAATGTGACGCCTGCAGACCATTCCATCTAAGTCTGCATTCAAAATGGCGCTCCTTCCCTTCCGAGCCCTCCCATGCGCCCAAACGGTGGTTCCCCTCCACATGTGGGGTATCAGCGTACTCAAGATAAATTGGACAACAACTTTTGGGGTCCAATTTCTCCTGTTACCCTTGGGAAAATACAAAACTGGGGGCTAAAAATAGTTTTGGGGGGAAATTTTTTTATTTTTATTTTCACGGCTATGCGTTATAAACTGTAGTGAAACACTTGAGGGTTCAAAACTCTCACAACACATCTTGATGAATTGCTTAGGGGGTCTACTTTCCAAAATGGTGTCACTTGTGGTTTTTTTTTACTGTTTAGGTACATTAGGGCTCTGCAAACTCAATGTGACGCCTGCAGACCATTCCATCTAAGTCTGCATTTAAAATGGCGCTCCATCCCTTCCGAGCCCTCCCATGCACCCAAACAGTGGTTCCCCCCACATATGGGGTATCAGCGTACTCAGGACAAATTGGACAACAACTTTTGGGGTCCAATTTCTCCTGTTACCCTCAGGAAAATACAAAACTAGGGGCTAAAATATAATTTTTGTGGGAAAAAAATGTTTGTTTTATTTTTACGGCTCTGCTTTATAAACTTCTGTGAAGCACTTGGTGGGTCAAAGTGCTCACCTCACCTCTAAATAAGTTCCTTAGGGGGTCTACTTTCCAAAATGGTGTCACTTGTGGGGGCTTTCAATGTTTAGGCACATTAGTGGCTCTCCAAACGCAACATGGCGTCCCACCTCAATTCCTGTCAATTTTGCATTGAAAAGTCAAACGGCGCTCCTTCCCTTCCGAGCTCTCCCATGCGCCCAAACAGTGGTATACCCCCACATATGGGGTATCAGCGTACTCAAGACAAATTGTACAACAACTGTTGGGGTCCAATTTCTTCTCTTAACCTTGGGAAAATAAAAAATTGGGGGCGAAAAGATCATTTTTGTGAAAAAATATGATTTTTTATTTTTACGGTTCTGCATTATAAACTTCTGTGAAGCACTTGGTGAGTCAAAGTGCTCACCACACCTCTAGATAAGCTCCTTAGGGGGTCTGCTTTCCAAAATGGTGTCACTTGTGGGGGGTTTCAATGTTTAGGCATATCAGGGGCTCTCCAAACGCAACATGGCGTCCCATCTCAATTCCAGTCAATTTTGCATTGAAAAGTCAAATGGCGCTCCTTCGCTTCCGAGCTCTGTCATGCACCCAAACAGTGGTTTACCCCCACATATCGGGTATCGTCGTACTCAGGACAAATTGTACAACATCTTTTGGGGTCCATTTTCTCCTGTTACCCTTGGTAAAATAAAACAAATTGAAGCTGAAGTAAATTTTGTGTGAAAAAAAAGTTAAATGCTTGTTTTTATTTAAACATTCCAAAAATTCCTGTGAAACACCTTAAGGGTTAATAAACTTCTTGAATGTGGTTTTGAGCACCTTGAGGGTTGCAGTTTTTAGAATGGTGTCACACTTGGGTATTTTCTATCATATAGACCCCTCAAAATGACTTCAAATGAGATGTGGTCCCTAAAAAAAAATGGTGTTGTGAAAATTAGAAATTGCTGGTCAAATTTTAACCCTTATAACTCCCTAACAAAAAAAAATTTGGTTCCAAAATTGTGCTGATGTAAAGTAGACATGTGGGAAATGTTACTTATTAAGTATTTTGTGTGACATATCACTGTGATTTAATTGCATAAAAATTCAAAGTTGGAAAATTGCAAAATTTTTAAAATTTTCGCCAAATTTCTGCTTTTTTCACAAATAGACGCATGTAATATCAAAGAAATTTTACCACTGTCATGAAGTACAATATGTCTCGAGAAAACGTTGTCAGAATCACCGGGATCCGTAGAAGCGTTCCAGAGTTATAACCTCATAAAGGGACAGTGGTCAGAATTGTAAAAATTGGCCCGGTCCATAACGTGCAAACCACCCTTGGGGGTGAAGGGGTTAAATCACCCCCCTTTCGCCCCATCCTAAATAAAACAATAAAAAAATCAAACATACACATATTTGGTATCGCCGCTTTCATAATCGCCCGATCTATCAACTAAAAAAAAGCATTAACCTGATCGCTAAACAGCGTAGCGAGAAAAAAATCCGAAACGCCAGAATTACATTTTTTTGGTCGCCGTGACATTGCATTAAAATGCAATAACGGGCGATAAAAAGAACGTATCTGCGCCGAAATGGTATCATTAAAAACATCAGCTCGGCACGCAAAAAATAAGCCCTCTCCCGACCCCAGATCACGAAAAGTGGAGACGCTACGGGTATCGGAAAATGGCACTTTTTTTTTTTTTTTAAGCAAAGTTTTGAATTTTTTTTCACCACCTGGATAAAAAATAAACTAGACATGCTAGGTCTCTATGAACTCGTAATGACCTACAGAATCATAATGGCAGGTTAGTTTTAGCATTTATTAAACATAGCAAAAAAGCCAAACAAAAAACAAGTGTGGGATTGCACTTTTTTTGCAATTTCACCGCACTTGGAATTTTTTCCCGTTTTCTAGTAAAAGACATGGCAAAAACAATGGTGTCGTTCAAAAGTACAACTCGTCCCACAAAAAATAAGCTGTCACATGGCCATGTTGACGGAAAAATAAAAAAGTTATGGCTCTGGGAAGGAGGGGAGTGAAAAAACTAAAACGCAAAAATGAAAAAGGGCCGCGACTTGAAGGGGTTAAGAATCAAGTCTAAGGGGCAACGTTTCTCCTTGTGGAGAGTGGCATACCAGCTCTGGCTTGTCAGGTAAGGAGGCTTATTCACCGTGCCAAATCAGTTCTCATGCTTAGCACTGAAGAGGGCCAACTACCCGAAACACCATGTCTGCAAATTGAGATACTGATTTGGCTTTTATCCTAAGTCATATTACAAGACTTGTTAAAGGGTTGATTGTGATTTGTAAGATCGCTACTTCCAACAGGTGGTGCTATAGAGTTCAAGTCCTCTTTTTCTCTGAAGAGGCAATTTGCATATTTAAGAATCAAGAGAGTTTAGGCCAAAAATAATCATATGATAAATTTGCTCTCTGCTCTGTTCTTTAGCTCTAAGTGATCTACAAAACAATGTTCAGGAGCATCTTCCATCATACACTGTGATTATGGTACGTTCCTACATGACAATTACTATGGCAGAATTTCCACACTGTTAAAACTTTTGTGAAAACCGTAGCAGTAAATACTACTGCAAATTTTTCTGCTGAAATTGTGCAGCTTTTAAGCATGTCACCCTAAGTGTTGTAAAGGGGAGATACGGAGTGACAACCACATCAGAAATTGGCATGCTGTGGATTTGAAGTCCTCATTGTAGGACTGTTTCTGTAATGGAAGTTTTCCGCAGTGCAGGAACGAGATATTGTTAGGTTGGTCTGCAGGTCAGACCCTCAGGGATATTGGATGGCTGCCAGATATGTGGATGCTCCAGAGCAATGATGGACAGAGACAGACGTAATCTGTTTCAGAAGCCATAAATTTACTGGAAACGGACATTCAGTTATATACACTTTTGAGTAGGCGTATACATTATGTTCGTGCGCGAATCAGCTGTTTATTACACATGAGACCATCATTAATTCATCAGGTAATTCTTACATAAGAGGCAACCAACGGACAAACACGTACGGTATTAAAGTTCATCTGATTAGCCTCACCTTCGTCAGCAATTCTAATTGTTAATCAATAGTTAATGACTTAGCAAAGCTAGGCATGTCCGGGCATATTCTGCTAGACAAAGAAATATATATATGAATTATAAGAATATATCAAGGTGGTCCCTGATTTCCCCATCAATATCATGAATTCTTATTCCACATGTTGATGCTGTAATCCATAACTGATTTTCCTTAAGTAATCCCACATCAGAAAATCTGCTGCATGCACTGCATGGAGGTTTGTCTCCATGGAAAATGCCTGTATGTTCCTACCCACGTGACAGCATGAATGTATGACTACAATGGGAGACATATCGAAAGAAGCCGCTCTGCCGTATGTATGAAATAACTAGGCTTACTTGTTTCTCTTCTAAACCCTTAGGGATGTCCAGATTTATTCTGCTGTGCCAGGTTTAATTTTTTAAAAGTAATATGCATAATGCATAACAGTGCTGCAGTTAATTTAATTTTAGCCTTTTTTAATTTGCTGGTTCAATGCTTCACTGTTTTTTCAAGTTTTTTTTCTGTGTTCTTAGGAAATTAGCTGAAAAAAATACTTAGAGGTACTGTAACAGTGCTATAGTATTTCCATTTTCTGATATGAACGCACACAATGATTTCTTGTTATTTTATTTTGCCTAACAAAATTAACTCAAATCAGACAAGACTTTTTGAAAAGGTCAATTGGCCCTTTGCTAATATACTTGTATGATAATGGCTTGTTTGATGTGAGCGGTGAGCACGAGAACGGTCATAGCTGAAATACTTTGCATTAAATCAAATTTAACTTGAATAGGAAAAAATTGCTTATAATGAGCTTTGTTGATGACTGAGGGCCCATTTATACCATTTCATCGCTGATTACAAAATGTATTTCGGATGCACCAAGCAGAGCGGTGCTGTCGTATACATTGGTCTCTGACCTGTGCAATGTTAGCATTTTTTTTTTCTTGTTCTTTGCTCATTTCTGAGATGAGATATGAAACCTACATGTATCGTGACTAGTGTTGAGCATTCCGATACCGCAAGTATCGGGTATCGGCCGATATTTGCTGTATCGGAATTCCGATACCGAGTTCCAATATTTTTGTGATATCGGAAATCGGAATCGGAAGTTCCCAGTGTATGGTTCCCAGGGTCTGGAGGAGAGGAGACTCTCCTTCAGGCCCTGGGATCCAAATTCATGTAAAAAATAAAGAATGAAAATAAAAAATATTGATATACTCACCCCTCCGGCGGACCCTGGACCTTAGCGGTGTAACCGGCAGCCTCTGTTCCTAAGAATGCAGTGAGTGTAGGACCTGCGATGACGTCGCGGCTTGTGATTGGTCGCGTGAGCGGTCACATGAGTGGTCACGCGACCAATCACAAGCCGTGACGTCATCGAAGCTCCTTCACTCTTCATTCTTAGAAACGGAGGCTGCCGGTTACACCGCTAAGGTCCAGGGTCCGCCGGAGGGGTGAGTATATCCATATTTTTTATTTTTATTCTTTATTTTTTACATGAATATGGATCCCAGGGCCTGAAGGAGAGTTTCCTCTCCTTCAGACCCTGTGAACCATCCAGGATACCTTCCGATATTTGTGTCCCATTGACTTGTATTGGTATCGGGTATCGGTATCGGCGAGATCCGATATTTTGCCGGTATCGGCCGATCCAATCTGATACCGATACTTTCGAATATCGGAAGGTATTGCTCAACACTAATCGTGACAAAATGTATTCATATGGTTGTGTCTATATCATGAAGGGTAAATGTGGGTTTGATATACATGGTCTGATGAATTGCCAGAAGCTAATTTCTGGATGGTTAATGTCAAGCTCTTACAATAAGCACTTGTTGAATGTGTTGGATTACAGATACTAGCGCATATAACAGAATTTATGATGGAGGTCTAGTTTTCCTTTGTTTTCTTTGAGTGGTTGACAGGTTGTTATGGTTGATGACCTTTATTTTCTTCGATCTGTGTTATGAGTAGTCTGACCATGAAAATTTTTTTTTTTTTTTCCTAAGCATAGATCTCTTGTAAATAACAAACATAGTCACACTCAGCTTCCATCACCCCTGGGGATCCAACAAAGGCTGGTTTAGAGGTGTGAACCTATCCCAAGCTGAAGTCATCACTGACTGGATGTCAGTGGACCTCTGAAGCCTGTGACTGGCTACAAGAATATATCCAAGGGTCATCTGATGGTGTGCTCTTTTAGTCACCTGGCCGCTGCCGCTAATCACAGGCTTCAGTACTGCAGTCACAGGAGTCTGGTACAGTCATTGATTTTGCAGCTTGTGCTAGATCTATGGGTGTGGAATAAAGTCAATATGCCTCACCTGTTGTGAATGTGAATATAAACTCCTTTCTATGAATTCTACGTACAATAGGTCTACAACTAGGAAAATGGGCATGAAGTGTGGGAAATGGTTATGGTTATGGTTACTACTCATCTTTAGCCCATACTTAACTGTTGTGAATTTGGATTCTGGGCTCCCCCGGTGGCTACTGGTGGAATTGAACTGGTGTCTTCATTTTCTCTGTTCACCTGTTCCCATCAAGATGTGGGAGTCGCTATATAACCTTGCTTCTCTGTTAGTTGCTTGCCGGTCAACAATGTTATCAGAAGCCTCTCTGTGCTTGTTCCTGCTCCTAGACAACTACTAGATAAGTTGGACTCTTGTCCATGTTTGTTTTTGCATTTTTGTTCCAGTTCACAGCTGTAGTTTCGTTACTGTGTCTGGAAAGCTCTTGTGAACAGGAATTGCCACTCTGGTGTTATGAGTTAATGCCAGAGTCTTAAAGTAATTTCTGGATGGTGTTTTGTTAGGGTTTTCAGCTGACCATGAAAGTGTCCTTTCTGTCTTCTGCTATGTAGTAAGTGGACCTCAAATTTGCTAAACCTATTTTCATACTACGTTTGTTATTTCATCTTTATTCACCGCCAATACATGTGGGGGGCCTCTGTCTCCTTTCGGGGTATTTCTCTAGAGGTGAGCTAGGACTAATATTTTCCTCTGCTAGCATTATTTAGTCCTCCGGCTGGTGCTGGGCATCTAGAATCAACGTAGGCATGCTACCCGGCCACTGCTAGTTGTGTGTTAGGTTTAGTTCATGGTCAGCTCAGTTCCCATCTTCCAAGAGCTAGTTCCTATATATGCTTATGCTATGATCTCTTGCCATTGAGATCATGACAGTTTGACCGGCCCACTAAAGGGTTAAAATCCTTGGCTGAGAAAGGAGAGAAATAAGAAGTCTGCTGAGATTTTTTTTTTTTTTTTTTTTTTTTTTTCTCTCCTGCTAATCTTTGAATGGCTCTGTGTCCACCTGTTTGTAATGGATCTTCAGAGTGTAACTGCAGGTTTGAATAATCTGGCCACGAAGGTACAAAATTTGCAAGATTTTGTTTGTCATGCACCTGTATCTGAGCCGAGAATTCCTTTGCCGGAATTTTTCTCGGGGAATAGATCTGGGTTTCAGAATTTTCGAAATAATTGCAAATTAGTTTTGTCCCTGAAATCTCGCTCTGCCGGAGACCCTGCACAGCAGGTCAGGATTGTGATTTCCTTGCTCCGGGGCGACCCTCAAGACTGGGCTTTTTCATTGACACCAGGGGATCCTGCGTTGCTCAATGTGGATGCGTTTTTTCTGGCCTTGGGGTTGCTTTATGACGAACCTCATTTGGAGCTTCAGGCAGAAAAAACTTTGATGTCCCTATCTCAGGGGCAAGATGAAGCGGAAATTTACTGCCAAAGATTCCGTAAATGGTCTGTGCTTACTCAGTGGAATGAGTGCGCCCTGGCGGCGACTTTCAGAGAGGGTCTCTCTGATGCCATTAAGGATGTTATGGTGGGGTTCCCTGTGCCTGCGGGTCTGAATGAGTCCATGACAATGGCTATTCAGATCGATAGGCGTTTGCGGGAGCGCAAACCAGTGCACCATCTGGCGGTGTCCACTGAGAAGTCGCCAGAGAGTATGCAGTGTGATAGAATTCTGTCCCGAAGCGAGCGGCAGAATTTTAGACGGAAAAATGGGTTGTGTTTCTATTGTGGTGATTCTACTCATGTTATATCAGCTTGCTCTAAGCGCACTAAAAAGTTTGATAAATCTGTTTCCATTTGCACCTTACCGTCTAAGTTTATTCTATCTGTGACCCTGATTTGCTCTTTGTCATCTATTACCACGGACGCCTATGTCGACTCTGGCGCCGCTTTGAGTCTTATGGATTGGTCCTTTGCCAAACGCTGTGGGTATGATTTAGAGCCTTTGGAGACTCCTATTCCTCTGAAGGGGATTGACTCCACCCCATTGGCTAATAATAAACCACAATACTGGACACAAGTAACTATGCGTATTAATCCGGATCACCAGGAGATTATTCGCTTTCTGGTGCTGTATAATCTACATGATGATTTGGTGCTAGGATTGCCTTGGCTGCAATCTCACAACCCAGTCCTCGACTGGAGAGCTATGTCTGTGTTGAGCTGGGGATGTAAGGGGGCTCATGGGGATGTACCTTTGGTTTCCATTTCATCATCTATTCCCTCTGAAATTCCTGAGTTCCTGTCTGATTATCGTGACGTCTTTGAAGAATCCAAGCTTGGTTCATTACCTCCGCACCGAGAGTGCGATTGTGCCATAGATTTAATCCCGGGTAGTAAATACCCAAAGGGTCGTTTATTTAATCTGTCTGTGCCTGAACATGCTGCTATGCGAGAATATATAAAGGAGTCCTTGGAAAAGGGACATATTCGTCCATCGTCATCTCCCTTAGGAGCCGGTTTTTTCTTTGTGTCAAAAAAAGACGGCTCTTTGAGACCATGTATTGATTATCGGCTTTTGAATAAAATCACTGTTAAATATCAATACCCATTGCCGTTGTTGACTGATTTGTTTGCTCGCATAAAGGGGGCCAAGTGGTTCTCTAAGATTGACCTTCGTGGGGCGTATAATTTGGTGCGAATCAGGCAGGGGGATGAGTGGAAAACCGCATTTAATACGCCCGAGGGCCACTTTGAGTATTTAGTTATGCCTTTTGGTCTTTCAAATGCTCCATCAGTTTTCCAGTCCTTTATGCATGATATTTTTCGCGATTATTTGGATAAATTTATGATTGTGTATCTGGATGATATTCTGATTTTTTCGGATGACTGGGACTCTCATGTCCAGCAAGTCAGGAGGGTTTTTCAGGTTTTGCGGTCTAATTCTTTGTGTGTGAAGGGTTCTAAGTGTGTTTTTGGGGTACAGAGGATTTCCTTTTTGGGATATATTTTTTCTCCCTCTTCCATTGAAATGGATCCTGTCAAGGTTCAAGCTATTTGTGATTGGACGCAGCCCTCTTCTCTTAAGAGTCTTCAGAAATTTTTGGGCTTTGCTAACTTTTATCGTCGATTTATTGCTGGTTTTTCGGATATTGCTAAGCCATTGACCGATTTGACTAAGAAGGGTGCTGATGTTGCTGATTGGTCCCCTGATGCTGTGGAGGCCTTTCGGGAACTTAAGCGCCGTTTTTCCTCTGCCCCTGTGTTGCGTCAGCCTGATGTTGCTCTACCTTTTCAGGTTGAGGTCGACGCTTCTGAGATCGGAGCTGGGGCAGTGTTGTCGCAGAAAAGTTCTGACTGCTCCGTGATGAGGCCTTGTGCCTTCTTTTCCCGTAAATTTTCGCCCGCTGAGCGGAATTATGATGTTGGGAATCGGGAGCTTTTGGCCATGAAGTGGGCTTTTGAGGAGTGGCGCCATTGGCTTGAGGGGGCCAGACATCAGGTGGTGGTATTGACTGACCACAAAAATTTGATTTATCTTGAGACCGCCAGGCGCCTGAATCCTAGACAGGCGCGCTGGTCATTATTTTTCTCTCGGTTTAATTTTGTGGTGTCATACCTACCGGGTTCTAAGAATGTTAAGGCAGATGCCCTTTCTAGGAGTTTTGAGCCTGACTCGCCTGGTAACTCTGAGCCCACAGGTATCCTTAAGGATGGAGTGGTATTGTCAGCCGTTTCTCCAGACCTGCGGCGGGCCTTGCAGGAGTTTCAGGCGGATAGACCGGATCGTTGCCCACCTGATAAACTGTTTGTTCCTGATGATTGGACCAGTAGAGTCATCTCTGAGGTTCATTCTTCCGCGTTGGCAGGTCATCCTGGCATTTTTGGTACCAGGGATTTGGTGGCAAGGTCCTTCTGGTGGCCTTCCCTGTCACGAGATGTGCGAGGCTTTGTGCAGTCTTGTGACGTTTGTGCTCGGGCCAAGCCTTGTTGTTCTCGGGCTAGTGGATTGTTGTTGCCCTTGCCTATTCCTAAGAGGCCTTGGACGCACATCTCGATGGATTTTATTTCAGATCTGCCTGTTTCTCAGAAGATGTCTGTCATTTGGGTGGTGTGTGACCGTTTCTCTAAGATGGTCCATTTGGTTCCTCTGCCCAAGTTGCCTTCTTCTTCCGAGTTGGTTCCTCTGTTTTTTCAAAATGTTGTTCGTTTGCATGGTATTCCTGAGAATATCGTTTCTGACAGAGGGACCCAATTCGTGTCTAGATTTTGGCGGGCATTCTGTGCTAGGATGGGCATAGATTTATCTTTTTCGTCCGCTTTCCATCCTCAGACGAATGGCCAGACCGAGCGGACTAATCAGACCCTGGAGACATATCTGAGGTGTTTTGTGTCTGCTGACCAGGATGATTGGGTTGCTTTTTTGCCATTGGCGGAGTTCGCTCTCAATAATCGGGCCAGCTCTGCCACTTTGCTGTCCCCGTTTTTCTGTAATTCGGGGTTTCATCCTCGATTTTCCTCTGGTCAGGTGGAATCTTCGGATTGTCCTGGAGTGGATGCTGTGGTGGAGAGATTGCATCAGATCTGGGGGCAGGTGGTGGACAATTTGAGGTTGTCCCAGGAGAGGACTCAGCTTTTTGCCAACCGCCACCGTCATGTTGGTCCTCGGCTTTGTGTTGGGGATTTGGTGTGGTTGTCTTCTCGTTTTGTCCCTATGAGGGTCTCTTCTCCTAAATTTAAGCCTCGGTTTATCGGCCCGTATAAGATATTGGAGATTCTTAACCCTGTTTCCTTCCGTTTGGACCTCCCTGCATCCTTTTCTATTCATAACGTTTTTCATCGGTCATTATTGCGCAGGTATGAGGTACCGGTTGTGCCTTCCGTTGAGCCTCCTGCTCCGGTGTTGGTTGAGGGTGAGTTGGAGTACGTTGTGGAGAAAATCTTAGACTCCCGTGTTTCCAGACGGAGACTCCAGTATCTGGTCAAGTGGAAGGGATACGGCCAGGAGGATAATTCTTGGGTGAATGCATCTGATGTTCATGCCTCTGATCTGGTTCGTGCCTTTCATAGGGCCCATCCTGATCACCCTGGTGGTTCTGGTGAGGGTTCGGTGCCCCCTCCTTGAGGGGGGGGTACTGTTGTGAATTTGGATTCTGGGCTCCCCCGGTGGCTACTGGTGGAATTGAACTGGTGTCTTCATTTTCTCTGTTCACCTGTTCCCATCAAGATGTGGGAGTCGCTATATAACCTTGATTCTCTGTTAGTTGCTTGCCGGTCAACAATGTTATCAGAAGCCTCTCTGTGCTTGTTCCTGCTCCTAGACAACTACTAGATAAGTTGGACTCTTGTCCATGTTTGTTTTTGCATTTTTGTTCCAGTTCACAGCTGTAGTTTCGTTACTGTGTCTGGAAAGCTCTTGTGAACAGGAATTGCCACTCTGGTGTTATGAGTTAATGCCAGAGTCTTAAAGTAATTTCTGGATGGTTGTTTAGGTGTTAGGTGTTAGGTGATAGGTGTTTTGTTAGGGTTTTCAGCTGACCATGAAAGTGTCCTTTCTGTCTTCTGCTATGTAGTAAGTGGACCTCAAATTTGCTAAACCTATTTTCATACTACGTTTGTTATTTCATCTTTATTCACCGCCAATACATGTGGGGGGCCTCTGTCTCCTTTCGGGGTATTTCTCTAGAGGTGAGCTAGGACTAATATTTTCCTCTGCTAGCATTATTTAGTCCTCCGGCTGGTGCTGGGCATCTAGAATCAACGTAGGCATGCTACCCGGCCACTGCTAGTTGTGCGTTAGGTTTAGTTCATGGTCAGCTCAGTTCCCATCTTCCAAGAGCTAGTTCCTATATATGCTTATGCTATGATCTCTTGCCATTGAGATCATGACACTTAACTATATATACATAATAGTTTCTACAAGATGGCACCTTTTCTCTTCATTGCCAAGGTGCTCATATAGAGATCATTCTAATGATATGACGGAATGTAGCAATAATTACTAAATGGTTGTTATAAATATATAGTATTTTCCAAACTAAAGGCATAAATCCATTTTGAACATAGAATTTAGAAGGCATAATGGTAAAACAGGTCATTGGGAATTTATTCAGCATTTTACAAGAAAACTAAAATACATGCAGTTTAATTTTTTCAAAAAGCTGTTTGTGGTATATGACATTTCTGCACAAGTGATAGATATAGCGTGCACTCTGTCCAATAATTTGAGGTGCTGGTGTAACGGACCAAATGATCATGAATCCAGATAAAGTTCAAATTCACCGCACTCTCTTAAGGAATATAATGCAAAATATACCAAATTTATTGTATTATGTTCTGGGAGCATAACAGAATATCTCAACAAAGCGACAAAAGACGTTTTGGCTCCGCGGGAGCCTTTATCACAATCGCTTATTCAGGTGAATAGGAGGTATAAGGAAATTGGGGATAAGGATCCCGGTGGTGCCGTATAGAGACTAGTGTTGAGCGATACCTTCCGATACTTGAAAGTATCGGTATCGGATAGTATCGGCCGATACCCGAAAAATATCGGATATCGCCGATACCGATACCCGATACCAATACAAGTCAATGGGACACAAAGTATCGGAAGGTATCCTGGATGGTTCCCAGGGTCTGAAGGAGAGCGACCAATCACAAGCCGCGACGTCATCGAAGGTCTATCACGCGCTCATTCTTAGGAACGGAGGCTGCCGGTTACATCGGTAAGGTCCAGGGGCCGACGGAGGGGTGAGTATATCAATATTTTTTATTTTTATTCTTTATTTTACACATTAATATGAATTCCAATACCGATACCCGATACTTGCGGTATCGGAATGCTCAATACTAATAGAGACTAGTAATGTGTGATGCCCATGTGTGGTAGCGCAAGTTTTGATCTCGTGATGCCACTACAGCTAGGCGCGGGAGCGCCGCTATTGATAGCGACAGACAGAGACTATTAGCGATCAAAACTTGCGGCGGAGCCGAAACGTCTTTTGTCACTTTGTTGAGATATTCTGTTATGCTCCCAGAACATAAAACAATAAATTTGGTATATTTTGCATTATATTCCTTAAGAGACTGCGGTGAATTTGAACTATTTCTGCACAAGTGGCATGCACAGAACCTGTTTATATTGGAGGCTATAGGAATGATGAGGACTTATTCCTTTGGAAATACCTATTTGATGAGACCTTTCTTTCAGAGGACTGGCAGAGGCTTTGAGCTAACCCTTACATTATTGAACAGTATCTTCTTTTTTTCACTCCATTAATGTTTCATACTGACTGACATACAGGCTGGAGCATGAAGATGTGAATTCTTTGGGTGATCCTTGGACTCTGACATTGAAATGTTGAAAATCACTCAGACCTGAGCGCTAGGCAAGTTCTGGATCAGTGACATATTGGCAATTTCCTGCTGCTACTTTACACATAGACCATGATAAAATAGAGACACATAGATAACTGTGCAGAGCTCAGAACATGTTCCACAAATAATGATGAGTGCGAAGTGAAGTACGGTCCGCTGCTATTTATCTTAATATAATAAAATTACCTTGAGTTGCTTGTTTGACTATTATAAGCACATACCCAGCCGCCTATTTTTCCATAATTAGTGAAAAGTAGGGTTGAGCGACTTTTCATTTTTTGAGATCGAGTCTGGGTTTCACGAAACCCGACTTTCTCAAAAGTCGGGTCGAGTGAAATCGGCCGATCTTATTGAAAAGTCGGGGTCGGGGATCGGCCAAAACACGAAATCCAATTCATTTCAATGGGGAAGCATACTTTTTTAATATTTGCTTCAGCGTGATAATGTTGAAAAGCCGGTAATTCAATTGCCGGCTTTTCATTTCTCCTGCCTAAACCCGACATGATATGAGACATGGTTTACATACAGTAAACCATCTCATATCCCCCTTTTTTTGCATATTCCACACTACTGTTAGTAGTGTGCATGTGCAAAATTTCGGCGCTATAGCTATTAAATTTAAGGGTTAAATTGCGGAAAAAATTGGCGTGGGCTCCCGCGCAATTTTCTCCGCCAGAGCGGTAAAGCCAGTGACTGACGGCAGATATTAATAGCCAGGAGAGGGTCCATGGTTATTGGCCCCCCCGTGGCTAAAAACATCTGCCCCCAGCCACCCCAGAAAAGGCACATCTGGAAGATGCGCCTATTCTGGCACTTGGCCACTCTCTTCTCACTCCCGTGTAGCGGTAGGATATGGGGTAATGAAGGGTTAATGCCACCTTGCTATTGTAAGGTGACATTAAGCCAGATTAATAATGGAGAGGCGTCAATTATGACACCTATCCATTATTAATCCAATTGTTTGAAAGGGTTAAAAAACACACACACACATGATTAAAAAGTATTTTAATGAAATAAACACACCGGTTGTTTTAATATTTTATTGCTCTCTCAATCCATTTGAAGACCCTCGCTTGGAAAAATAATAAACCCACAATATACATACCCTCTGATGAACTGTTACGTCCCACGAGGTAATCCATCTGAAGGGGTTAAAATATTTTACAGGCAGGAGCCCTGCTAATGCAGCTGTGCTCGTGCCTGTAAGCCCCGGCGAATGAAGGAAATGTAGGTCAATGACCTATAGTTACCTTCAGTCGCGGTGATGCGCCCCCTGGTGGATGTCCTCATATGACCTGGAGCATGGGAAAAAGTTCCCAGAGAACTAGTGCAAAGGTATGGATTAAGGAATATGTTAATCTTGTATTATTAGCAGAATATATAGCAAAGGTAAGGTGGTAGATAGAGATGTGTGAGGAGATGTTGGGAGGCACACCACTGTGGAGAGCCTATGGGGTGAGTATGCTAAGTTTATGTTGTATATTCTAGCAGATGGACAACTAATGCAATGACTAGCATAGGTGTTGCATCGTTGTAGTGGCTGTATAAAAATATGATCTTGACTGTTGCATTCAAGATTCATTGGAGAATGGATTATTTAGTGAAAGAATGACCAATTACTAGTGAGCTTCAATACTGAAGATGAGAATGAATAAGAGCAGAAGAAATTGTTTTTAAAGTTAAAAATAAAGTTTGGATTCTGGAGATGTTTTTGAGGTCAAGTGACATAAGCGAGGAGTAATTGGATATAGGTAGTCAAAGAAAGATCTTAAATATAAATAAAAATAGAAATAATTAAACCATGTTGTATATCCTCATGGAAATTAAGCATAAAGCATGATAAACAACTGTATATCATAAAAGTTCAAATACTTATTGATGCACTACAAAATAACCACAAATACAAAATGAAAAAAAACTCAACAAGACAAAAAACATAAAAATGTACAGGAGGTGGATTTAGACATGATTAGGTAAAAAACCTTAAGGTCTGAGTATGTATTAGCATCAAACACTAAACATCCAATTCAGAAAAATCTAAAAATAAAGGTAAAAAGATACATTCTAATAATCATTAAATTTGGAAATGGATGTGAAGTGAGAGACACAAAATAAACAGGGTGGGCCATTTATATGGATACATCTAAATAAAATGGGAATGGTTGGTGATATCAACTTCCTGTTTGTGGCACATTAGTATATGGGAGGGGGAAAACTTTTCAAAATGGGTGGTGACCATGGTGGCCATTTTGAATTTGGCCATTTTGGATTCGTCTTTATTTTTTTCAATGGGAAGAGGGTCATGTGGCACATCATACTTATTGAGAATTTGACAAGAAAAAGAATGTTGTGCTTGGTTTTAAAGTAACTTTATTCTTTCATGAGTTATTTACAGGTTTATGACTACTTATAAAATGTGTTCAAAGTGCTGCCCATTGTGTTGGATTGTCAATGCAACGCTTTTCTCCCACTCTTGATACACTGATAGCAACACCGCAGAAGAAATGCTAGCACAGGCTTCCGACACCCATTGTTTCAGATGCTGTACATCTCATATCTTTATAGCATAGACAATTGCCTTCAGATGACCCCAAAGATGAAAGTCTAATGGGGTCAGATCAGGAGACCTTGGTTGCCATTCAACTGGCCCACGACGACCAATCCACTTTCCAGGAAACTGTTCATGTAGGAATGCTCGGACCTGACACTCATAATATGGTGGTGCACCATCTTGCTTGTCAGGTCGGAGCACTCCTACATGTTTCCTGGAAAGTGAATTTGTTGTTGTGGGCCAGTTGAATGGACATCAAGGTCTCTCGATCTTAGACTTTTATCTTTGGGGTCATCTGAAGGCAATTGTCTATGCTGTGAAGATATGAGATGTGCAGCATCTGAAACAATGGATACTGGAAGCCTGTGCTAGCATTTCTTCTTATGTGTTGCTATCAGTATGTCAAGAGTGGAAGAAGTGGGTTGCATTGACAATCCAACACAATGGGCAGCACTTTGAAAACATTTTATAAGTGGTCATAAACTTGTAAATAACTCATGAAAGAATAAAACTACGTTAAAAACAAGCACACCATTGTTTTTCTTGTGAAATTCTCAGTACGTATGATGTGCCACATCCCCTCTTCCCATTGAAAAAAATAAAGTTGGCTCCAAAATGGTGGACTTCAAAATGGCCGCCATGGTCACCACCCATCTTGAAAAGTCAAGTGGATGGATAAATAACAAAATCAACACATATTGCACATGAATCCAGGTAAATAACAATAGGAAAAAAAGGTGTTGAGACATAAGAGACTGACAGATTGTACTGACCCCCCACTCACTGTGTGTGCATTTTGCCTGTGCTTGTGGCACTTTTATTAGTTTGTTTTGTTATCTTGTGACTCTTTTGAGATCTAATTAATACAAATATGTTTTCCATCTTTAGCAATATTCATTGTTCAATCAGGTTACCATACCCATCTGATTATTATTATTATTATTATTAATAATAATTTATATAGCACCATTAATTACATGGTGCTGTACATGAGAAAGGGGTTACATATAGAGTTATAGATATCGTTTACAGTAAACAAGTTTACAGTGACAGACTGGTACAGAGAGGAGAGAACCCTGTCCTTGCGGACTTACATTCTATCTGATTTCTGCCAGGCCCTTCCATCATGTAAGTTAAATGAGCTCTGATGTATATATGTATATTTTTTGTCCCTCTCTTCACATCCATTTCCAAATTTAATGATTATTATAATGTATCTTTATACCTTTATTTTTTATATTTTTCTGAATTGGATGTTTAGTGTTTGATGCCAATAAACGATCACCTCTTAATCTTTTTACCTAATTATGACTGAGCCCACCTCCTGTGTATTTTTTATTATATATATATATATATATATATATATATATATATATATATATATATATATATATATAGTTGAGTCTTTTTTTCATTTTGTATTTGTGGTTGTTTTGTTATACGTCAATAAAAATTAGAACTTTTATGATATATGGTTGTGTATCATGTTTTAGGTTTAATGAAAGATCATAGTCAAATATCATCCAAAAGACCATGGGTATGCTGTTAGGATGTTTCTGGTAGAATTTCCTACAGAAATGGAAATATTAGGTTTGGAGGAGTAATAGAAGGAGAAAACACAAGTTTTTTTTAAAAATTCAGTTTCGTATAGAGGAGACATGACGTTAGAGACTACAGACTGATCACTGGTATTTAGGAGTACTGCTGGATGATGCCAGTAGAATACTGTATGTGTCTTACTGGGTGTCATCATCAATCATCATAGAGATGGTTCTGAGAGCTAAATCTTCTGAAAGTTTATTAAATAGTATCAAAAAAGTATCCTTACTAGATGCAAAGAGAGATATGTAAGAGTCATGTCGGTCTGGTAGTCGGGGGCAGGTATATCTCGCCCAGGTATTTGTCCTATGTGAATTAGGCCGCTCAGTATCATCAGGATACCGAGGGGTTAATAAGTGCAGGAATAAAGGCTGACCAGCTGGAGGTTTCAGGTGTCAGCCTGGGGCACACAGAATGCCTGTCTGTGTGAGACAAACGTGAGTGGGAGCTGTGCTCATGCACTGTGTAATGTTAGCTGGGTGGGAGAAGCCCCCCAGTTGTTAGTTAGGAACGTGCTTGTTTAGTTAGTGCCGGACAGGCAAAGATTTATGTTTTGTTTTATATTTGCTTTCACTTTAATAAACCTGACTTGAGGTCAGTTAACTTGGAAACCTGCTGTCGCCTCAGAGTTCAATGCACAAACCACGTGACCTTTGACCCCAGCAAAGGCGATCCCGGAGTGTTTTGTCACATTGTGGTGGAGAACGCGGGCATCGCGTGGCACAAGCGACAGTATGGAAGACGTGGTGAAAGCCCTAGTACAGTCCACTGCCGTACAGCAGCAGGCCACTGCCGCACAGCATGAAGCTAATCGCTTGATGGCCGCACAGCTGAAGGAGTTATTGGACATGACGGTTGCAGACCACCAGCTTCTCCAACAGGTGGCGCAACGCTTGGTGAGCATGCCTGAGGTTGACCCGGAAGCAGAGTCCAGGAGGATCCATGTGAGTCGATACTGGCAAAAGCTGACTGCAGAAGATGACGTCGAGGCGTACCTGACAACGTTTGAGCGGACGGCGTTGAGGGAGAAGTGGCCGAAGGCACGATGGGCCGATTTGATTGCTCCGTTTCTCTCCGGCGAGGCCCAAAAAGCTTACCATGACTTGGACCCGGAAGTCGCTCAGGACTTTGAGAAGCTGAAAGTTGAGATCCTGGCCCGGCTGGGTGTAACGACGGCTGTCCGTGCGCAGAGGGTACACCAGTGGACATACCAGCCTGATAAACCGCCGCGGTCTCAGATGTTCGACCTTATCTACTTGACAAAGAAATGGCTGCAACCCGAGGTACTGACAACCCCAGAAATAATCCAGCGGGTTGTCCTGGACAAGTACCTGAGAGTGCTACCTCCAGCGCTGAAAAGGTGGGTAAGCCAAGGAAATCCCATGACAGCGGATCAACTTGTGGAGTTGGTCGAGCGTTATTCCGTGGCAGAAGGACTTCCCAACGAAACCGCTAGCACCCGGTCTGTGCCTTCTCCTCGTGGAACCGGTAAGACTGTTCCAGCGACTACGGGTGAAGGAAAATCGCAAAAAACTGTGGGGGAGGAACCCGGGACTGCTCGCACTGTCATGATCTCAATGGCAAGAGATCATAGCATAAGCATATATAGAAACTAGCTCTTGGAAGATGGGAACTGAGCTGACCATGAACTAAACCTAACGCACAACTAGCAGTGGCCGGGTAGCATGCCTACGTTGATTCTAGATGCCCAGCACCAGCCGGAGGACTAAATAATGCTAGCAGAGGAAAATATTAGTCCTAGCTCACCTCTAGAGAAATACCCCGAAAGGAGACAGAGGCCCCCCACATGTATTGGCGGAGAATTAAGATGAAACAACAAACGTAGTATGAAAATAGGTTTAGCAAATTTGAGGTCCACTTACTACATAGCAGAAGACAGAAAGGACACTTTCATGGTCAGCTGAAAACCCTATCAAAACACCATCCAGAAATTACTTTAAGACTCTGGCATTAACTCATAACACCAGAGTGGCAATTCCTGTTCACAAGAGCTTTCCAGACACAGTAACGAAACTACAGCTGTGAACTGGAACAAAAATGCAAAAACAAACATGGACAAGAGTCCAACTTATCTAGTAGTTGTCTAGGAGCAGGAACAAGCACAGAGAGGCTTCTGATAACATTGTTGACCGGCAAGCAACTAACAGAGAAGCAAGGTTATATAGCGACTCCCACATCTTGATGGGAACAGGTGAACAGAGAAAATGAAGACACCAGTTCAATTCCACCAGTAGCCACCGGGGGAGCCCAGAATCCAAATTCACAACATCGCACCCCGAGACCGAGAGTATGGGACGGTGGTCTCAGTAGGGGGCCTGTTAGGTGTTTCCGTTGCCGTGAGAAGGGCCATGTTTCTGCGAACTGTCCTGTTACCACTGAACCTATGCAGTGCGATGTTATAGACTCTAAGAAACGCATGTCTTTGGTTACACGGCTGGTGAATGTGAATGCGGGCCAAAATGATATAGCAAAACACCTGTGTGAATTATCTGTTGATGGGAAAAGTGTTGTGGCGTTACTAGACTCTGGAAGTGTGGTGACTCTGGTGAAAGCTAGTCTGGTGGCACTTCCGTCTGGTTCGTCTGACAAATTCTCTGCAACGTGTGTGCATGGTGACACCTGCTCGTACCTAACAGCGGTCATACCGATTTCCACTCCCTATGGGTCTGTGCAACACAAAGTGGGACTCGTTCCCGCATTGTTACATGATATAATCCTGGGTACGGATTTCCCCCATTTCTGGCAGTTATGGGAGAATCAGTTGCTCCTTCACGGTAGCTGTGAACCTTCCCCCATGCCATCTGGAGGTCCCGAGTTCCTAGACGGGACCCCACAGGAAGATGTTGCTGGGGAGGTTATTGAATCTAACCTTCAGTTCCCCTTCTCAGTTATGGCGGGGGAAACTGAGGAAACTGAGGAAACTCAGCGAGAGGCGGAGGCAGACAGCCATACAGCACCCTGCCTACCCGATTTGGGAGTCCAGTTGGATGACTTCCACAGCGAGCAAATGAGAGATCCTACCCTGACTCAGGCTAGGAAAAATATAAAAATGATAGATGGGGTACCCGTAGAACCTGACACTAGGCTAGCGTACCCGTACATGGTTCTTGAAAATGATTTACTCTACCAGGTAGAGAAAAAAGAGGAAGATATTGTGCAACAGTTAGTGGTACCCAAACCTTATCGGCGGAAGGTACTGGACCTGGCCCACGGACATATCATGGGGGGACATCTGGGGGTACAGAAAACCACAGAAAGGATATCGCATTGTTTTGTGTGGCCCGGAATACATAATGATGTGCGTAATTATTGTGAGTCCTGTCCAGAGTGCCAAGTCTCTGCACCTAAAACTCGGTTCTGTAGCCCTTTGGTACCCCTCCCTATCATTGGGGTCCCTTTTGAGAGAATTGGGATGGATCTGGTTGGGCCCCTTCCCCGGTCCACACGTGGGCACCAACATATCCTCGTCATCATGGACTATGCCACTCGTTACCCAGAAGCCATCCCTTTGCGTAACACTGCTACCAAAACGATCGCCAAAGAGTTGGTACAAGTGTTTAGTCGGGTGGGAATTCCAAAACAGATACTCACCAACCAGGGGACTCCCTTTATGTCAAGGGTGATGAAGGAGCTCTGCAGGCTCTTACAAATAGACCAGTTGCGTACGTCTGTCGATCACCCTCAAACAGATGGGTTGGTTGAGCGGTTCAATAAAACCTTAAAACAGATGCTCCGGAAGGCAATAGACAAAGATGGGAAGAACTGGGATTACTTGTTACCCTATTTGCTGTTTGCCATTAGGGAAGTTCCCCAGTCTTCCACAGGGTTCTCGCCTTTCGAGCTATTATACGCCCGTCGTCCCCGTGGACTGTTGGACGTCGCAAAAGAAACCTGGGAAGGTCAAGTCACTCCCTTTAAAACGGTGATAGACCATGTAACGCAAATGCAGGACCATATTGCTGCTGTCATGCCCGTTGTTAGGGAACATATGTTACAGGCCCAGGGAGCCCAGAGGCTAAGTTATGATAGAGGCGCCAAGGTCCGTACGTTTGCACCCGGGGATAGGGTGTTGATCCTAATCCCTACGGTGGATAGTAAATTTCTGGCAAAATGGCAGGGCCCCTTTGAGGTCATGGAACGAGTTGGAGAAGTGAACTATAAAGTGCACCAGCCCGGTAAGAGAAAACCAGAACAGATTTATCATGTGAATCTGATAAAACCCTGGAAAGACCGCGCTGCTCTAACAGCGGATCTGCCCCGTCCGGTTTGCTCACCTACCGTACTGGAGGTGCAGATTGCCGAGACTCTCTCTGAACGACAAAAATCTGAGGTTAAGCAGTTTTTGTTACAGAACCAACAGTTTTTCTCGGAAAAACCTGGCCAGACTAGGCTAGTGAAACATGAGATTGTCACAGAGCCTGGTGTCACAGTTCATGTGAAGCCATACCGGATTCCGGAAGCACGCCGTGAAGCCGTCTCCCGGGAGGTGAAGGCAATGTTGGACTTAGGAGTCATTGAAGAGTCGCACAGCGCCTGGTCCAGTCCAATTGTGTTGATACCTAAGCCAGATGGCTCTATACGGTTTTGCAATGACTTTAGGAAACTGAATGCGGTTTCTAAATTTGATGCCTACCCTATGCCCCGGGTCGATGAGTTGATCGATCGGCTGGGTAAAGCCCGATACATTACGACCCTGGACCTAACAAAGGGGTACTGGCAGATCCCTCTGGCCGAGGCGGCCAGAGAGAGGACGGCATTTGCTACACCGGAAGGGCTGTTCCAGTATATCTACATGCGGTTTGGACTTCACGGAGCCCCAGCAACGTTCCAGAGATTGATGGATCGAGTCTTGAGGCCCCACAGGCAGTACGCTTCTGCCTACCTAGACGACATCATAATTTACAGCGTGGACTGGGAAGCTCACCTCCGGAAGGTACAGGCGGTGATTGATGACCTGAGAGACGCAGGCTTAACGGCGAATCCCAAGAAATGTCACATTGGCCTTGAAGAAGCCCGATACTTGGGCTACGTGATTGGCAGAGGAGTGGTTAAACCCCAGATCGACAAAATACAGGCAATTCAGGGCTGGCCGCAACCAGTGAACAAGAAACAAGTTCAAGCTTTCCTGGGCATTGCCGGCTATTATCGCCGGTTCATACCCAACTTTGCGGCCATGGCTACCCCCTTGACGGATCTTACCAAGGGAAGGGATTCCGTCATGGTAAAATGGTCCTCAGCGGCTGAAGAGGCCTTCCACAGTCTGAAACGGGCTTTGTGCTCTCAGCCCATACTAGTGACTCCTGATTTCAGCAACTAGTTTGTGGTGCAAACTGATGCTTCTGATACTGGTGTCGGAGCTGTACTTTCCCAGGTAAGGGACGGAGTCGAACACCCGGTCCTCTACCTCAGTCGGAAACTGAATGTACATGAGCAGAGGTATGCCGTGATTGAAAAAGAGTGCCTAGCCATCAAAAGGGCTCTCGACTCCCTCAAATATTACCTGGCAGGTAGGAAGTTTAGGCTGGTCACGGACCATGCCCCTCTCAAGTGGATGCATCTCCACAAGGACCGTAATAGTCGGGTAACCCGGTGGTTCCTTGACCCGGAAGGCTTACTCTTTCACGGTGGAGCACCGCCCCGGGGTGCAGATGGGGAACGCTGATGCCCTGTCCCGAGTACACTGTTTGGAGAGTATTCTTGCTCGACCTGAGTGGTCTGAGCAGGGGGGGAGGATATGTAAGAGTCATGTCGGTCTGGTAGTCGTGGGCAGGTATATCTCGCCCAGGTATTTGTCCTATGTGAATTAGGCCGCTCAGTATCATCAGGATACCGAGGGGTTAATAAGTGCAGGAATAAAGGCTGACCAGCTGGAGGTTTCAGGTGTCAGCCTGGGGCACACAGAATGCCTGTCTGTGTGAGACAAACGTGAGTGGGAGCTGTGCTCATGCACTGTGTAATGTTAGCTGGGTGGGAGAAGCCCCCCAGTTTTTAGTTAGGAACGTGCTTGTTTAGTTAGTGCCGGACAGGCAAAGATTTATGTTTATGTTTTGTTTTATATTTGCTTTCACTTTAATAAACCTGACTTGAGGTCAGTTAACTTGGAAACCTGCTGTCGCCTCAGAGTTCAATGCACAAACCACGTGACCTTTGACCCCAGCAAAGGCGATCCCGGAGTGTTTTGTCACAGATAGTAAGAGGTCTTTTACAAAGAAAGAAAGAAAATACCCGAATAATTGCATCTAAACTACTGGACAAAACTTATATAGTTCTACGTTAGTTTAAATAGGAACATATAGACAAAAAAGTATATTGAACACTCCCCCTGACGAAGGCACGCCGCCGAAACGCGCGTAGGGGAAGTTGTACCACCATCTAGGTTTAGGTAAGGCAAGTTTTCACTATCATATAAGGTTTTTTCAATCCTTTTTCTGGCAGCATTGGCGCCTTTTTGCACTAATCCTGAAGCCTTCATCCTCATGTCATATGACTGTAATTATGTATTGCCATTGATATGGATAACCAATTGTTTCAGGATGCATTTATTTGTCTATGTCACAGACACTTAGTATAACATCGCCATTCCTTGCCATTTAGTTGTACTTGTACCTGCCTTGCTTGTTTTCCCAAGGTGGTGCCACTGAGATCTATTTTGGCTCCTTTCAGGCACTCATGGCTACTTTTTAAATAATTTATGTTTTGCTTTGTTGCGATTATTAATAAATTTTCTACTTTGTTCAATATACGTTTTTTGTCTATATGTTCCAAGTTTATTAAACCGTATACATAATATTAACCAAATACTAGGCCTAAGTAGAAAAGGTACTTCCATATACACAAAATCAATCAAAAAAGCAACCGGAAGCATAAATGCCAATATAAATATCAATATTTTATTATTCACAAAATATAAAAATAAAAACAAGTCTCATAGTAGCCAGTGGGAATACATGTGACAGAATACTACTGTCTGCATACAGGAATATGCCACGAAATCAAGTGATACATACACACATGCCTAAAATAGTAAAAAAAAAATATACAATTGTTCAAATTATCTGTA
Organism: Ranitomeya variabilis; assembly: GCF_051348905.1. Lineage (NCBI taxonomy): Eukaryota > Metazoa > Chordata > Amphibia > Anura > Dendrobatidae > Ranitomeya > Ranitomeya variabilis. The sequence goes on from NC_135236.1 coordinate 577,113,935, forward strand.
TATAATCCATATTGTTACAGTGAACCATGAAAGGAAGGGTTAATCCCATAGAGTACGGTATATAGCAAACATGCTTACAGTCAAAAGGAAACCCTATCTAGTTAAACAGGACATATAGCTTATTGCACCACTGGTAAAAGGTGCATGATAGTGCATCACTGATAAAAAGTGCATATAGTGCATATATATGGCATTAAAGTGAATAAGGGCATATTACCTAAGTACGCAGCTCAGTACAGGAACCCCGACACGCGTTTCGCGGTATGCTTCGTCCAGGGGGATAGTCACCTCTATACATAATAGTATATAAGATCAAGGGACCTAGGACTGAAGAGGAGAGGAAGAAGAGCATGATCAGCTGAAAGGATGGATGTCCATAATTGTGAATTGGTCGTGTCTGAGCAGTACTCATACAGTCTTTCTTTACTCCCTGTAAAAGAGCTCAAAAACAAATGTCAATAACATTGTGTCAATTCCCAGTATTATTTGTTAATTGGAGGCACCGTAGATGACTCCAATGAGTTTTCTCATAGTATTACATACTTGTCACAATGGATATTAACCTGTAGATATAGGGTTAATCTGAATGTTAGTGCCATTTTAGAATGGTACCCGGCCTCTGTTCTGAAAGCGTAGCCCCCTTGGAGAAAACTAATTTTATTCCTCCAAGGAGCCACCAGTTTTTAAACATACGGGCAGTTACCGCTCACAGCAGTATGAGCAGCATATGTAAGCGCACACTAGAATTTTTACCTGTCTCTGCGGTGCATCAGTGGGGCATGCTTACAGCCACCACTCATTGTACTGTTAGCGATGACAGTGGCCGCACCGGCACTCCTGTGTGGCTGAAAGCTGGCAGGGCATGGCTTTTTCCCAAAGAGCCAATTTTTCAATACAGTGGCCGGACACCTTTGTTATCCTATAAGCCTGAAGATTAACCCTTTAGCTGCAGCTTAACAACATTATCCAATGTGACAGATTCCCATTAAGTATTACATTGATATCAATCAAGCAAGAATCAAATAAAATGCAAATGTAATGATTGTTTGTAGCTTTACCAGTATGATAAAATATTGCTGTGCTAGAATTAGGTTCTTTATATTTCTCAGTTACTCTACATGACAGATAGGGGTCCGGACAAGCTGAATAAGCATAAATATAAAAGCGGTTACATTTACTAGGTGTGTAATTTTTTATATTGATATTTTTCTCTCTTTTTTTTGATTGCATGATGTTCACTAATTAGCTTGTCCACTAGTCTCTAATTTCCAACATGAAAGTGTGGGATGGGAAAGGTGTCTATCTCCTGTTACTCTACATTGACTTTTCAACAGCTGCATCCTCGATGGCACATCGCCACTATATAGTGCAACCAAAGTGTAATAGGATATAAGCATATCATCTTTATAAGTATGTGGCTTAACAAGGGTTATAGCAAAACTTCTGTATGAAAACATATTTACTGAGTTTACACTGTGTGTGCTTCCTTTAGATATTTACACATATTTGTCCCCCAGGGGGATGATGGGCTTCAGGTATTGTAACCGTCAACTGCTGCGTTTTTCCATTATTTAACAATCCTGAAATAATGGTTATTAAAAATCATTTCTGGTTCTCAAAAATCAAATAGCTGTGTTCTGCACTTAAGGTGATTCTCCTGTACGCAGAAGGTCATGTTGCAATGCACTGCAGTATGACTTCATCATGAATAATTCCAGATGTAACTGCACATTAATCTTGGAATTAGGATTGAATCTAGGGGGACACATATCTGTAAATAGCAGTTTGCTTTATTTCAGATAGGATGACGCAGTGATGTTTTAATAATTAAGGAGCCTATTCACTGCTGCTTTATTCTATTTCTCCAGCAGGCTTCCTCAGCAATTAGTTCCAATATGAGCTACAAAACAGCAGTATTCATTTTGTTTCCGAATACCTACAAGTGCACTTCATGTCATGTGAATAATATTCATGCTTGGTTAATATTCCTAAGGACGCTTGGACAAAAAGTTCCTTTCATGAATGTAATGGAATATGTGATTGTCATTTATTGACAATGAAATACACTTTCTATTGTGTGAAGATCTACTTGCTTCGCGGTTTGTCTTAGAAGTCCTGCCACATATCTGTCAATGAATACTGCAAAAACTTAGCACATTACAATTGAAGCCTTGTTCTTGTGATGTTTTATATATACCACACAGCACGTTCACCCCACTATTTCAATTGGGCTGCCCCCCGCCTACCGGATTTCATTGTCCTGTATCTGCTCTGCTGACGGCTTATCTACTGCTCTAAATGAGCACGTTATCTTGTCAGGGTGAAAAGAATATTAGCACTGTAGATACGTCCACTAGCAATGTGAATTATACTTGAAACAAATGTACTCAGAATTCAAACTAAGCATCTCCTTCATCACATTGACTCCTGACTGTAATACAAGTAGCATACCCAAAGGGATAATAAGTTGGAAATAAAAACGTGCTTAATCTTCAGGCCCAAATAATAAGTAAACAGATGAATGCCGCATCTCAAGAGCTTATCAGAACAAAATAGGTAGATAAAAAGCCACTTGGAAAGTCAAAAAGTCCTTCACTGATCAACTCCGTCCTTGCCTGTAATTTTCCTGCAGATTGATGGCTGGATGTCATACCAATCAGTGTATGAAAACAGCAGACTCTACAAGTACATCAAGGTCTACATGTGGCTGCACTAGCCATGCTTGGTAGTTTGTACCACCTAAGAAATTAGTACACTACATCTTCTTGCTGCAATCTGCTTAAAATGACTGAGAATGACTGTAATACATCAGCCTTTTTAACTTACCCGTAAGAAATCACTATATATTTATTACTGAGAAATGTATCTAGCTCTTCTTTCATTTTTACGGACCAGCCAGCATTTGGGCAATGTTTTCATTCAGGATTAAAAGCCTCATTTTATTTTTTCTAGACAATTTATCAAATCATTGATAAACAATATTTTTTTTACAAAATGAAAAATGATAATGAATGTATTAGGTGTATAGATGAGAATACTAGTATTTATTGTGACCCGTGATCTGTTCATAAATACAATGCAAATTCCTCACACTAGCTTGTCCAACAATAAAATAAAAATCACAATTACTTTTTTTATTATTTGACAGTGGAATAAAGTCTTCTATTTTTGCCAACTGTCTAGGAATTTGTCGACAATTGGAAACCCTGTTTTTATTACGTGCTGATAAAACTACGATACATATTTACCTAGTAGTTTGTCTAGTTATATTTTTACATTTGGTGCATTGCTGTTTTTTTGTTGGATAGAAGCAGCACTTTAAAATCATCCATGTATCACAAGCCATTCCATCTCTCAAGCGGGCAAATCAACTGGGAAAATAAAAAAGGACAATATTGTTTGTCTTGAATATGTTTTTCATAAAAGAGGAGGGATAGAGGGAATACAAGAATGCTTTCCATTCTCCTGTACATAGAACACTTAATATTATCCTATGAATGCTCTATTGTAACGGAATATAAAGCATCTTGTATATTGAGATACAATTTTTCCCACAAAATCAAACTTCGTCAGAGCTGTAGTCTTGTTTTGCCAATATTATATTTCTGAAACTCCTGAAATAAATAAGGAATAAATGAGAGACAAATTGCATTCTAATATATAATTTCCTTACACTTACTGTGCGTGGTTGACTAGAAGAGTAATAAACTACAACAAATGGGAGACAAGACACAGGCATTTCTGCACAGAGTGAAGTGAGGCTGCAAGAACAGAAATAGGTTTTTCATTCCTCGTGGGGATTAGGTTCTGTCTCACTATGGAGCCTGTTCAGAAAGCAGCAGCTGCATTTTTCCCTGCAGCTTCATCAACCAGCAAAACAAACATGTGGAGAAGAGACATGATGCAGGGCGACCACATTATCACTCGCAGGTCTTTTTGCTTTTACTTCTACTATTGTAATTTACCAATAGTAAAAACAGACAAAAGAATGTATGAATAACTGAGGGACAACCTCCAATGTTCATATCACAATGTCCACCTCTACTAGTAGGACTTCACTGATTAGTGCTGAATTTCCCAATATACAAAGGTGCAAGCTGAAGTTGCATTTATATCAGTGGCACATATACTTTATCTGTTGGGTATAGTTGCTGCAGCATACCTGACATGTATGTCATTGAAATGAAGCTGGGATTATTATGAGAGACTGGTTGTAACTAACAACTTGGGTCCCACTGCTGTGGTAAGGATCGAAGATTAGACCAGCCATGGTTCTTTACCACTTGAAGTTGCAATCAGTAGCAACAATGGTATCTACTTGGCTTGATTAACGTATTGTCACTTCCATCTGCATGTCGTCATTACGATCAGATGTCAGGACAACATGGGAACTGATGAAGGCTTCAAGGCGTACCATATTAGTGCACCTATTAGTTTCTGACAGAAGTATGACTGAATGGAATGCCCATTAGCAAGCAAAGTCACTCATGGTAGCATTGCCTACTGAGTCTGAAATGAATAAAAATACCTGAAAAAAATGTTTACAAATAAAAACAAAAATAAACTCTACAAAATAATCTTTTCCCATTAAAAAGCTTTACTATGTGAAAAAAGAGCAGAAACAAACTGGTTTCAACTGGTAGTGTTGTATCTATAATGACTCTAAAAAATATTTAATTATCCTGCCCTTACACAGTCCTAATTGCAGAAAAATTAAAAAAGTTGTCCACTACTTGGACAGCTTCTTCTGATACCCCTTGCCGGGCGCCCATAAAATAATAAAGCTTATACTTACCCCCATGTCAGCCTCATTTCTGCGGTGTTGGCACTTCTTCTCCCCGGGGCTCTAATGCGGTGTTGACACGTGACGCTGGTGCCCAATCAGCACTGATGTCACTGTCCCCACCTTTGGGCAAATCGAACATGAAGAGGATGTCGGGTATCAGCTGCAGTGCGAACTTTCTCGTCTTGATCAATTTATCAGAAAGTGCCAGTGCTAATTGGGCGCCAACGTCACGCGTCACAACATCACACAAGAGCCAAAGGGAGAGCGATTGCTGACACTGCGGTAACAATGCTGGCACGAGAGTTGAGTATAGGCTTTATTATTTTATGGGGGCCAAACATTTTGATCAAAAGGGGTTGTTCTAGTGGTGGACACCTCCTTTAAGGTCCAAAACGTTTCGGCCAACCCGTGGCCTTGATCACTAAATCGCTGAAACAAATAAAAATAAAACATAATAAATAACTATATACATAGTATAGACAACAATGATACATATTTGCATATATACAATTCTGAGCACATGCCATAACCGCATGCTAAGAAAAATGACGGCCATATAGTACCGTATCATCAGTGAATATTAAAGGACAAAAGACAACGGAAAGATAAAGGGTTTCAGAAAAGCACAATAGATTGATATTAAAGAGGAGACGGTAAAGATTTAAGCATACCCTTAGGTAGAAGTTTCTTCCTTTCTCTAGGGAATGTGAATAGTGCTGCTAAGGTATCAGCCAAAAGGTAAAGGTAGGCAGACCTGCAAGGGGTAATAGGACAAAAGAAGAGTCGTATAGCTATATTACTGGTGTTAGTGTGACAAAGTAAAATAAAAAGTAAGCAACCCTGTGCCTGGCGGGCATGTGGGAGCGTACACAGGCCAGAGGCTACATGAATGTTAGTCACCTTAATTTTATTGATGCCGTGGCTGACGTAGTGGGAAGTCGGTAGGTATGCGCACCAATGGCTGTAGGGGTTAATATAGACACACTAGATGTTAGATATTATCTTCTATTGGCGACATCTCGGTGGTAGAGAAAATGGAAGTAACTACCTGGGTGTTTGGGAAGCCTGTCAGAGCCAAAGCCTGTTGCTTTTAAAATGATGGACCAGTAATTGGTGGAAGTCTGTACGGCTGAAAAAATGTGGGGATATAAATACACCTTACATATTGTATGTGCAGCAGATCACAAAGGAAATACTACCTCTTAATTTATGGAGCCAGCCAGAGCCAATGTGTGATACTGTTGAGACGTCAGACCAGTAAATTAAGGGACTCAGTACAGCTAAAGAGAGATAGAAGGCGTTAAGGATATGGCACAACAAGAGCCATCATGCACTGGTAACTTATCTGATGGTGGTGGCTCACATCCATCCTCAGATTTCCATGTATGGAGTGGCAGGTACCAGCGTTGGTGATTCAGTGGGATGTGCAGACACCGGCCGCGTCAATGCTTGTGGCAGCGCTATGTGTGAGTGTCCAGAGGGCGCTTATTTATGGTCCCAGGTGCTCCTGTATCTGGCGCGAGTGCAGGGACGCCGGCGCGTCCGCAGTAAGAGTTACGGCCATTGGCGCATGCGCAGTGGGAGCGGAGCTAGATAGGTCAGCTGAAAAATGGCTGGGCCTGCGCAATGTGTGTAAGTCTAAGCATGTAGAAGGCCGAGAGATCATCAGAGCCTGCGCTGTAGGCGCTGTAACAGGAGGGAGGGGGCGGTAATATCGCCGCTACTGTTGGGAGAGCACCCAATGCACAAGTGCAGTGGATGTAAGGTGCCGGGGCCGAGTCTGCAGGCGCTTGTATAGTGCAGACTCTGGTGACATTTGCGCTATGTATATAAGGGGAACAAGATGTTATGACCCCAGTCCAGGGCTTGTGTACCAGGGGGGCACCCTATCGAAGATGTGGATAGCTGATAACAGAGACACAGTGGCAAATGATGATGGGAAAAAAAGGGTAGAGAAGCCTAAAAATGTAAAGGATAACACATACTATACAGTACAAGGAAAAACAGTTGCATATTTATGTGCAGATACATGGTAGGAGTCCAAACAAATAAATAATAAATAATAAATTGAGGAATAAATGAAATGAAGAAAAAATGAATGAATGAATAAATGAAGAAAAAACTTGAAAAAAGGAAAAAGGAAAAAAAAGGGGGGGGAAATAATGTGGAAAAAGTAAAATAAATATAAAAATGAAAAATAAAAAATGAGAAATAAGGAAAAATAGTAAAAAATAAAAAATGTAAAATAATATAAATGGGGTACTGTTTTAAACAAAAGGCTCTGGGGTATACATCTTACCGTCTCGAGTGCGCAGAAGGATGAGGCTAATAGTGCAGTGGGTTAGGTCTAGAAAAAGGGCAAAAGATAAAGTTAATCATGCTAGCCAGTCTATTTCTCGATTCAATCCCCTAGGATGGAGGCTATCAAGAGTGTAAATCCAGAATGTTTCCCTCTGTTTCAATAGTTGAATATGATTGCCTCCCCTCCTCGGGCGAGGAACTTTTTCAACAATCTGGAACCTAAGTTGCGACACATTATGTCTTGCCTCCTTAAAATGTAGTGGTAGCGGTAGCCATACCTTTTGACATCTAATTGTAGACTTATGGCTTGATATTCGATCTTTGATGGCTTGTGTCGTTTCACCCACATAAAGTAACCCGCAAGGGCACTTGATGATGTAGACTACATAGTTTGTGTCGCAGGTATAGTATTCTTTGATGGGATATGATTTCCCAGTACGCGGATGTACAATCTCATTGCCCTTGATAATGTTGGAGCAACATCTGCAATTTAGACATGGGAAAGTGCCTGTTCTACTTAGGCCTGTCAGAGTTCTAGATGATGATGATTTCTGTGGACCTAAGTCCGCTCTTACCACTTTGTCCCGTATATTCCTTGGTCGTCTGGTACACATTAAAGGTGGATCTTTAAAGATAGAGATTTTGGGATAGGCCTTGCTGAGAAGAGGCCAGTGTCCTCTGATTAGATTGTGCATTTTATGCATTGTGGGATGGTGGTTATGTACAAAGGGAAGTCGTGGATTTTTTTGTACCCTGGAGGTTGTACTGTCTAGGTCGTTGAGGGCTCTGGAAGATTCCGTGTTGAGAAGATCAGACGGATACTGGCGGGATTTAAACTTATCGGACATTTCTTGTAGCCTAATTTCTCTAGTGGAAGGATCGGAGACAATTCTGGTCACCCTTTAAATTGTGATCTAGGGAGACTGTTTTTTATGGACATGGGATGACAGCTGTTGTATAGTAAAAGGCTGTTACAATCAGTCGGTTTTGTGAAGATGTCCGTCCTTTAATTACCGTTAAGGTCTTTTATTATCTTAGTGTCTAAGAATGTCACTTCATCCCTGTGATGAACCAATGTGAAGGACAGTTCAGGTCTGACATTGTTGATGGTGTTGTAGAATTCTAGGAGGCTGGTCTGGTCACCCCGCCATACGCAAAAAATGTCGTCTATGGATCTAAACCAGGTGAGCGCTTGCTGTTGGAAAATGGGGTCAGTGTATACAAAGTCACGTTCGAAGCGATCCATATAAAGATTAGCGTAGGCAGGGGCCACATTGGACCCCATCGCCGTCCCGCATTTCTGCAAGAAAAAAATCATCCTCAAATCTGAAAAAGTTCTCCCTGAGCACTAAGTTCAGAAGATCTATGCAGAGCTCCTGGGAACCCCCATCCAAGTTGGCTTCACTGAGAGTTTGAGATACTGCTTCGATGCCCATATCGTGAGTGATGGATGTATACAGACTATTTACATCCAATGTGCATAGGAGGCTATCACTTGGAATCACATTCATATTGCGAATTCTCCCTAAAAAATCCCCAGTGTCCAGTATGAAGGATGTAGTGACTCTGGTGTAAGGTGTAAGGAGCTTTTCGAGAAATATGGACAATGGGTTAAGAATGGAGTCGGTTGAAGCCACAATAGGGTGACCAGGGGGATTTTGGAGATTCTTATGGATCTTGGGCAAAATGTATAAAACAGGGGTCACCGGATGGTGGTTGATGAGGTATGTTTTTGTCTTACTGTCGATGGTCTTTAGTTGTAGGTGTTTGTCAACTATTCTGGTGATCTTTTGTCGTATGGCGTGGGTGGGGTCACCCTGAATTTTTTTGTATGTAGTAGTGTCAGCAAGTTGTCTCCTCACTTCGGATACATAGTGGCCCGTGTCCATGACAACGATGGCTCCCCCCTTGTCCGTCGGTTTAATGATGATATATTTATTCTCACTTAGTGCGTTCAAAGCTTGTTTTTCAAGTGGATCAAGGTTATGGCGGACAGGAAGGAAACCCAACCGTTGGTCATGTAGGGTTTTCTTAATGTCTCTATCAAGGAGATTGACGAAAGTTTCTACAGCATGGTTAGATTTTGATGGAGTGAAAGTACTCTGATTCCTAAGACCAAGTTGGTCGAGTGTGATTCTGGGCCCCTCAGTGTGGGTTGATGTTAGGACTGGTCAGGTAGGATTAGTGGAATCCTCAAAGTGTACCTTCAATCTGATATTCCTATAAAAACGCTGTAGATCCCTTTCAAGTTGAAAGGAATCCCATTTAGGAGTAGGACAGAAGGATAGACCCATGTTCAAAACTTTTAGTTCTAAGGGAGAAAGAGTATAGTTAGATATATTCACTACCGAGTTTGGACTCCTACCTGGGATCTGAGAGTCATGTGGCGCTCCCCGTCCCTTCTTCCTTGACCTCCGGGTGGGCGTGCGTTTTTTCCTAAAAAACGTGGACCTGAAGTCTGGGCCCCGCCAGTCTCGCTGCCGGATCCTGCAGAGGAGCCCCCTGCAGGAGAGGAGCCCCCGGAGTGGTAATTCCCTCCTGGTGTACGGCGATATCTTGGCCTCTGGCGTCTGGGAAAGGGGTCCTCCCATTTATGGACGTTATTGGTGAGATAATCTTCTGTGTACCTTTGAAATTTCACGCCCACCCGGAGGTCAAGGAAGAAGGGACGGGGAACGCCACATGACTCTCAGATCCCAGGTAGGAGTCCAAACTCGGTAGTGAATATATCTAACTATACTCTTTCTCCCTTAGAACTAAAAGTTTTGAACATGGGTCTATCCTTCTGTCCTACTCCTAAATGGGATTCCTTTCAACTTGAAAGGGATCTACAGCGTTTTTATAGGAATATTAGATTGAAGGTACACTTTGAGGATTCCACTAATCCTACCAGACCAGTCCTAACATCAACCCACACTGAGGGGCCCAGAATCACACTCGACCAACTTGGTCTTAGGAATCAGAGTACTTTCACTCCATCAAAATCTAACCATGCTGTAGAAATTTTCGTCAATCTCCTTAATAGGGACATTAAGCAAACCCTATATGACCAACGGTTGGGTTTCCTCCCTGTCCGCCATAACCTTGATCCACTTGAAAAACAAGCTTTGAACGCACTGTGAGAATAAAAATATCATCATTAAACCGGCGGACAAGGGGGGAGCCATCGTTGTCATGGACAAGGGCCACTATGTATCCGAAGAGAGGAGACAACTTGCTGACACTACTACATACAAAAAAATTCAGGGTGACCCCACCCACGCCATACGACAAAAGATCACCAGAATAGTTGACAAACACCTACAACTAAAGACCATCGACAGTAAGACAAAAACATACCTCATCAACCACCATCCGGTGACCCCTGTTTTATACATTTTGCCCAAGATCCATAAGAATCTCCAAAATCCCCCTGGTCGCTCTATTGTGGCTTCAACCGACTCCATTCTTAACCCATTGTCCATATTTCTCGAAAAGCTCCTTACACCTTACACCAGAGTCACTAAATCCTTCATACTGGACACTGGGGATTTTTTAGGGAGAATTCACAATATGAATGTGATTCCAAGTGATAGCCTCCTATGCACATTGGATGTAAATAGTCTCTATACATCTATCACTCACGATATGGGCATCGAAGCAGTATCTCAAACTCTCAGTGAAGCCAACTTGGATGGGGGTTCCCAGGAGCTCTGCATAGATCTTCTGAACTTAGTGCTCAGGGAGAACTTTTTCAGATTTGAGGATGATTTTTTCTTGCAGACATGCGGGACAGCGATGGGGCCCAATGTGGCCCCTGCCTACGCTAATCTTTATATGGATTGCTTCGAACGTGACTTTGTATACACTGACCCCATTTTCCAACAGCAAGCGCTCGCCTGGTTTAGATACATAGACGACATTTTTTGCGTATGGCGGGGTGACCAGACCAGCCTCCTAGAATTCTACAACACCATCAACAATGTCAGACCTGAACTGTCCTTCACATTGGTTCATCACAGGGATGAAGTGACATTCTTAGACACTAAGATAATAAAAGACCTTAACGGTAATTTAAGCACGGACATCTTCACAAAACCGACTGATTGTAACAGCCTTTTACTATACAACAGCTGTCATCCCATGTCCATAAAAAACAGTCTCCCTAGATCACAATTTAAAAGGGTGACCAGAATTGTCTCCGATCCTTCCACTAGAGAAATTAGGCTACAAGAAATGTCCGATAAGTTTAAATCCCGCCAGTATCCGTCTGATCTTCTCAACACGGAATCTTCCAGAGCCCTCAACGACCTAGACAGTACAACCTCCAGGGTACAAAAGAATCCACGACTTCCCTTTGTACATAACCACCATCCCACAATGCATAAAATACACAATCTAATCAGAGGACACTGGCCTTTTCTCAGCAAGGCCTATCCCAAAATCTCTATCTTTAAAGATCCACCTTTAATGTGTACCAGACGACCTAGGAATATACGGGACAAAGTGGTAAGAGCGGACTTAGGTCCACAGAAATCATCATCATCTAGAACTCTGACAGGCTTAAGTAGAACAGGCACTTTCCCATGTCTAAATTGCAGATGTTGCTCCAACATTATCAAGGGCAATGAGATTGTACATCCGCGTACTGGGAAATCATATCCCATCAAAGAATACTATACCTGCGACACAAACTATGTAGTCTACATCATCAAGTGCCCTTGCGGGTTACTTTATGTGGGTGAAACGACACAAGCCATCAAAGATCGAATATCAAGCCATAAGTCTACAATTAGATGTCAAAAGGTATGGCTACCGCTACCACTACATTTTAAGGAGGCAAGACATAATGTGTCGCAACTTAGGTTCCAGATTGTTGAAAAAGTTCCTCGCCCGAGGAGGGGAGGCAATCATATTCAACTATTGAAACAGAGGGAAACATTCTGGATTTACACTCTTGATAGCCTCCATCCTAGGGGATTGAATCGAGAAATAGACTGGCTAGCATGATTAACTTTATCTTTTGCCCTTTTTCTAGACCTAACCCACTGCACTATTAGCCTCATCCTTCTGCGCACTCGAGACGGTAAGATGTAAACCCCAGTTCCTTTTGTTTAAAACAGTACCCCATTTATATTATTTCACATTTTGTATTTTTAATTAGTTTTCATTATTTTTCATTTTTTATTTTTCATTTTTATATTTATTTTATTTTTTCCACATTATTTTTCCCCCCTTTTTTTTCCTTTTTCCTTTTTTCAAGTTTTTTCTTCATTTATTCATTCATTCATTTTTTCTTCATTTCATTTATTCCTCAATTTATTATTTATTATTTATTTGTTTGGACTCCTACCATGTATCTGCACATAAATATGCAACTGTTTTTCCTTGTACTGTATAGTATGTGTTATCCTTTACATTTGTAGGTTTCTCTACCCTTTTTTTCCCATCATCATTTGCCATCATCTGTTATCAGCCATCCACATCTTCGATAGGGTGCCCCCCTGGTACACAAGCCCTGGACTGGGGTCATAACATCTTGTTCCCATTATATACATAGCGCAAATGTCACCAGAGTCTGCACTATACAAGCGCCTACAGACTCGGCCCCGACACCTTACATCCACTGCACTTGTGCATTGGGTGCTCTCCCAACAGTAGCGGCGATATTACCGCCCCCTCCCTCCTGTTACAGCGCCTACAGCGAAGGCTCTGATGATCTCTCGGCCTTCTACATGCTTAGACTTACACACATTGCGCAGGCCCAGCCATTTTTCGGCTGCTATCTAGCTCCGCTCCCACTGCGCATGCGCCAATGGCCGTAACTCCTACTGCACACGCGCCGGCGTCCCTGCACTCGCACCAGATACAGGAGCACCTGGGACCATAAATAAGCGCCCTCTGGACACTCACACATAGCGCTGCCACAAGCATTGACGCGGCCGGTGTCTGCACATCCCACTGAATCACCAACGCTGGTACCTGCCACTCCATACATGGAAATCTGAGGACGGATGTGAGCCACCACCATCAGATAAGTTACCAGTGCATGATGGCTCTTGTTGTGCCATATCCTTAACGCCTTCTATCTCTCTTTAGCTGTACTGAGTCCCTTAATTTACTGGTCTGACGTCTCAACAGTATCACACATTGGCTCTGGCTGGCTCCATAAATTAAGAGGTAGTATTTCCTTTGTGATCTGCTGCACATACAATATGTAAGGTGTATTTTTATCCCCACATTTTTTCAGATGTACAGACTTCCACCAATTACTGGTCCATCATTTTAAAAGCAACAGGCTTTGGCTCTGACAGGCTTCCCAAACACCCAGGTAGTTACTTCCATTTTCTCTACCACCGAGATGTCGCCAATAGAAGATAATATCTAACATCTAGTGTGTCTATATTAACCCCTACAGCCATGGGTGCACATACCTACCGACTTCCCACTACGGCAGCCACGGCATCAATAAAATTAAGGTGACTAACATTCATGTAGCCTCTGGCCTGTGTACGCTCCCACATGCCCGCCAGGCCCAGGGTTGCTTACTTTTTATCCTACTTTGTCACACTAACACCAGTAATATAGCTATACGACTCTTCTTTTGTCCTATTACCCCTTGCAGGTCTGACTACCTTTACCTTTTGGCTGATACCTTAGCAGCACTATTCACATTCCCTAGAGAAAGGAAGAAACTTCTACCTAAGGGTATGCTTAAATCTTTACCGTCTCCTCTTTAATATCAATCTATTGTGCTTTTCTGAAACCCTTTATCTTTCCGTTGTCTTTTGTCCTTTAATATTCACCGATGATACGGTTCTATATGGCCGTCATTTTTCTTAGCATGCGGTTATGGCATGTGCTCAGAATTGTATATATGTAAATATGTATCATTGTTGTCTATACTATGTATATAGTTATTTACTATGTTTTATTTTTATTTGTTTCAGCGATTTAGTGATCAAGGCCACGGGTTGGCCGAAACGTTTTGTACTTATCGCTTCACCTGAACATGTTTTCAATAAAGTTACTCACATGAATCAAGTATCTTCATCGTACGAGTGCAGTGATTATATATTCTGTGACTGAGAGGACCACGGGTTCTGTTCACTTGCACCGTCACCTCCACGGTTGTTGTGTGCCAGCCTTCTAGACTCCCTATCCTTTAAGGTCCAAACACTCCTGGTCATTAAGAAGTTGAAAACTATAGACAACTTTGCACTGACTTTTTTTTTAATTTATTTGCGTCATGTATGCATAAGTTAGCAACTTTTTAAGTGTTCTTTAAAATTGGGCTATTTAGTTGCTGTATAGTCTACACAACTACTGTAGATAGCTGGTTATGTTGCTGCTTCTGACATACTGCTCCCCATTGACCTGACCTGAGCTCAATAGTCTCATTGCTAAACATGAGGCTCTTGAGTTTGGGTCTAGAGACTCACTGCTCATATGGACTTCACAGTCAGTATACGTATGAAACCAGCCTTAGTGCTAATTTAGATGAGCTTACAATTGGTCCAAGTGTATAATATGCATATATGAGGCTATTGAGTTCAGGTCAGGAGATCTGCGGCCAGTCTGAACAACCCAGTCTGTAATCTGACTGTGAATGGCAGACATGTGAAACTCACTTAAATGCAACATTTCTTAACTGAAGGAAAAAACTAAGAAATATATATTTTCTATGCCAAAGGTAATATAGTTACAGTTATAGTGCACAACATCATTTTTGGAAACCTACATCTCTTAGTAATTTTCTTCTGTAATGTGTTTTAATATTTTATTACTCTGTTTCTTCACAGATTACAAATGCTGAGTAACTACAACTACTGACATTTATTTTACTGATTAAAGGGATTGTTTTACAGAAGTATCCCACAGTTTCACCTGCTCTCTTTCTCAGGATTATCAATAATTTCACTATAATCTGAACAGTCAGTTAATTTATCAGGAAGGTCTGGATAAATAGAAATATAAATCTGAACAGATGTAATAAACTATGGGATTTTTTTAAATACAACATTGTTGTTATAAGATTTCCTGAATCCATATAGTCTCCTTTCTCACTACTAGAAAGAAGTTTCCCAGCAAAGGTGGATATTAAAAAATGTGCACACCCCTATTAAAATGCCAGGGTTTTGGCATGTAAAAAAATAAACATAGAAGGATCATTTCAGAATTTATTCCACATTTAATTTCACGTATATTCTGTACAATTGAAATTAAAAGCAAACATTTGTTTTCGGGTTGAAAAAGAAACAAAAAAATACAATTCTGTGACTGCATAAATATGCACAACCATAAGCTCATAGTCTGTTGTAGTTGCCTTTAATTTTATAACAGCATTTAGTCTTTTTGGGTAGAAGTCTATCAGCATGGCACATATAGAATTGGAAATCTTTCCCCCCTCCAAATCTGTCAGATTGTAAGGGCACCTCCTGTGTACAGCCATCTTCAGGTCACCCTTAGATTCAGGTCTGGGCTCGGGCTGGGCCATTTGAAAACTCTGATCTTCTTCTGGTAACACAATTCTTATGATGATGTGGAGGTATTCAGCTTTTTAGCAGAGACCTGAAGGGTGCTTTTTTGCAAAATTGAATAATATTTGAAACTGTTCATGGATCCTTCCAACTTAACTAAACCCTTCTTTCCATCTTCTGAAAAACATTAGTCTACAGAGGGTGGTCTAACTCCCTAAACCCATATAAATCAGATGATTCAAGAGATACTGGTGCGCTGAAACTGGCTCAGATCTTCACATTGTTTGTAGTTTTGAGAACTGCAGCTCTCACCCATTCAAATAAATGACGGGAGTCAGACCCAACCACACTAATATTCCTGACCTATCCTACCCAGTCAAAGGCTGACAATATGTGAGGTATTCCAAACAGCGAGGTATCTTTTGTACATCTATGTACTGCGAACATTCAGCACAGTGATGTAATTTGTATTTTGCACCTTTTCAGCATTAAAGCACCCACAGCAAGAGTTTCAATGTACGTATCTTATTGCACACCAAGCAGACATCTTACAGTGTTTATTAAACAATATACAGATTAATAACATGACAAAAAGTGAAATGATATGAACATAAGACATGCATATTATGCCTGGGCTTTGCAAAGTAGAACTTTAAATTCTGTAGGAATAAATCAATATCCAAAAACAAATCCTCTATTGTTCTTAATGATATGTCTTACTAAATACAAAGAGTATAGTGATCCTTTTTTTTTTTTTTTTTTTTAGAAATTATGGTATATTTGTAATGGTTGCTTTATCTGATTTTTTATTAAATATTATATTTACTCACATTATATATGTAAAAAAAATCAAATTTCAATAAAATGATTTTTTTTTAAATTGGAAACTCCTGAGATAGAAATTAAACATGAGCCCCAGCTGTGCGAGGGAAATGTGTTAGCGTAATCAAATGACCATTACTTACCTATTGAAATGCCCCTCTGCTCCAGCACCACCACCCCTGCTGGAGCTGGGCTTCAGTGGACACCTCACACATTCAGATGTCCCCATTGAGGCCAGTGCAATGGTGACGAATATGATCTCATGGCTTCAAGACCACTCATGGCTTGTATAGATGAGTAATGGTATTTTACTGTGTTAACACATTTCTAGTTCTGACCCAGTTTTTTTTTAGAATCCTAGACAACCCCTTTTACATAACAGTGAAGCACATACATACACATATGGTGGCAGGTAGAACCTAATGACTTATTTTTTTAAGTTTTTATAAGTGTAGGTTCACAAAAGACGTTATGATATAGTTAATGCATTGTAGAATCAAATACGGGTTATCTGCAAAAGGGGCTGAGTGGCAATTCCAGACACCACACATAAAGTGTGACATTATCTACAGTATAAGTGAAATATACAGAGAAAAAATGCTATTATGTACATAGTGGTCATAGGGTAATATGATTAAGGCTAAATTCAAATGAGTGTCTTAAAAGTTGTATGATTTTCATCCAATATTGTATTGTCCACATCCACAAGCATTCCATATGACTTCCTTTTTTTATAGCAGTTATTAACATTTACAAAGCCAAACACAGCTCACTGTGTTACAGAATTGCAATGTATCCATGAAAATCGGGTGTTATGCGGTTGATCCTTATGGGATCCAATTGTTTTGCACACCCATAGACTTGGATTGGCAAGTAGTGTTGAGCGATACCTTCCCATATTTGAAAGTATCGGTATCGGATTGTATCGGCCGATATCCGAAAAATATTGGATATCGCCGATACCGATACCCGATACCAATACAAGTCAATGGGACACAAATATCGGAAGTGATCCTGGATGGTTCCCAGGGTCTGAAGGAGAGGAAACCCTCCTTCAGGCACTGGGATCTATATTCATGTGTAAAATAAAGAATAAAAATAAAAAATAGGGATATACTCACCCTCTGACGCGCCCTGGTTGTAACCGCTGCAACCGGCAGCCTCCGTTCCTAAGAATGAGCAAGTGAAGGACCTTCGATGACGTCGTGGCTTGTGATTGGTCACATGAGCGGTCACGTGAGCGGTTACGCAACCAATCACAAGACCGCGACGTCATCGCAGGTCCTTCACTCGCTCATTCTTAGGAACGGAGGCTGCCGGTTGCAGCGGTTACAATATTTTTATTCTTTATTTTACACGTGAATATGCATTCTGATCCCGATTCCCGATATCGCAAAAATATCGGAACTCGGTATCGGAATTCCGATACCGCAAATATCGGCCGATACCCGATACTTGAGGTATCGGAATGCTCAACACTCTTGGCAAGTCTGATTGGAAATATGGAAAAGACTAGCGCATTCTAAGGTTTTTTTTGTTGTTGCTTTTTTTTTCAAGTGGACATTTGGTCCATGAGAAAAACACAGGTAATCTGAACAGTCCTATAGAATAACATTGGTCCAACTGCTGTCAGTTTTTTCATGGAAAAAACTTTGACCGAAAATATGTGTGAACATACAGTGCCTACAAGTAGTATTCAACCCCCTGCAGATTTAGCAGGTTTACACATTTGGAATTAACTTTGCATTGTGACATTTGGACTGTAGATCAGCCTGGAAGTGTGAAATGCACTGCAGCAAAAAAGAATGTTATTTCTTTGTTTATTTTTTTTGAAAATTGTGAAAAGTCTTTTCAGAGGGTCATTTATTATTCAACCCCTCAACCCACCAGAATTCTGTTTGGTTCCCCTAAAGTATTAAGAAGTAGTTCAGGCACAAAGAACAATGAGCTTCACATGTTTGGATTAATTATCTCTTTTTCCAGCCTTTTCTGACTATTTAAGACCCTCCCCAAACTTGTGAACAGCACTCAAACATGGTCAACATGGGAAAGACAAAGGAGCATTCCAAGGCCATCAGAGACAAGATCGTGGAGGGTCACAAGGCTGGCAAGGGGTACAAAACCCTTTCCAAGGAGTTGGGCCTACCTGTCTCCACTGTTGGGAGCATCATCCGGAAGTGGAAGGCTTATGGAACTACTGTTAGATTTCCACGGCCTGGACAGCCTTTGAAAGTTTCCTCCCGTGCCGAGGCCAGGCTTGTCCGAAGAGTCAAGGCTAACCCAAGGACAACAAGGAAGGAGCTCCGGGAAGATCTCATGGCAGTGGGGACATTGGTTTCAGTCAATACCATAAGTAACGTACTCCACCGCAATGGTCTCCGTTCCAGACGAGCCCTTAAGGTACCTTTACTTTCAAAGCATCATGTCAAGGCTCGTCTAGTTTGCTCATGATCACTTGGAGGACTCTGAGACTGACTGGTTCAAGGTTCTCTGGTCTAATGAGACCAAGATCGAGATCTTTGGTGCCAACCACACACGTGATGTTTGGAGACTGGATGGCACTGCATACGACCCCAAGAATACCATCCCTACAGTCAAGCATGGTGGTGGCAGCATCATGCTGTGGGGCTGTTTCTCAGCCAAGGGGCCTGGCCATCTGGTCCGCATCCATGGGAAGATGGATAGCACGGCCTACCTGGAGATTTTGGCCAAGAACCTCCGCTCCTCCATCAAGGATCTTAAGATGGGTCGTCATTTCATCTTCCAACAAGACAACGACCCAAAGCACACAGCCAAGAAAACCAAGGCCTGGTTCAAGAGGCAAAAAATCAAGGTGTTGCAGTGGCCTAGTCAGTCTCCTGACCTTAACACAATTGAAAACTTGTGAAAGGAGCTCAAGATTAAAGTCCACATGAGACACCCAAAGAACCTAGATAACTTGGAGAAGATCTGCATGGAGGAGTGGGCCAAGATAACTCCAGAGACCTGTGCCGGCCTGATCAGGTCTTAGAAAAGACGATTATTAGCTGTAATTGCAAACAAAGGTTATTCCACAAAATATTAAACCTAGGGGTTGAAGAATAATTGACCCACACTTCTATGTTTAAAATTTATAAAAATTTAACTGAGCAACAAAACTTTTTGGTTTGTAAGAGTTATGCATCTGTTAATAAATCCTGCTCTTGTTTGAAGTTTGAAGGCTCTAACTTATTTGCATCTTATTAAACCTGCTAAATCTGCAGGGGGTTGAATACTACTTGTAGGCACTGTAGGTTTTGAAAGAAACTAATCATTTGCTCGGAGGCAGAATGGTGTCCTTCTCCCATGGCTTTCCTAGAATTTCCTTTACCCGGAGCAAAGTTTAAATGTAAAATTGCCACCATAGCATTGTGGCTTAATACAATCAGCAATACAGAGTGGCTTGTTATTGTCCCTTTATCTCCTTCTTTTCAGTAAATGTTATTTTTTGTATGATACATTTTTAAAAAATCTATTACGACTTGTTTCAATAGAAGGGAATGAATTTCATTTGGACTGGAAACTGCTGTGATAGAAATTAAACCTGATCCCAAGCTGTGAGAGGGAAATCCCGAGCCACAGCGATAAGAAGGTCACCTGCAATGACAAACACGTTGGGCCATAAATCTAAGGAGCGCGCACTATGCTAGTGAGGGGAGAGGAACAGCACAATGAGAGAAAGGAAGAATTGATGAAGCGTTTCTCAGCATTAATTGTCTGTGATGCTCGGCACAATTTATCCGCTTAACATCCAAATAGTTTGTGCTATTTCTATCTTTTTACTGTCAACACGCTGAAATGAAATTACTATACTGGAAATATCTCAATTAGTAATGTGTACTCAGTCCTGGTGAAACATGCAGACTTAATCATTATGTGCACAGTAAATGCCAAACAACCTGGAACAGATTTTTGAACATACAGCAATATGATGTTCCCAAATGACGTCTGTTTGTGATGGCCATAGTGCCGGGGGCAATCCAGACACATTGTGGGAGACATAAACACTGACACCAAGAAAATAGGGGTAGTTGTCTACAGATGTCACCAGAACTCACATTTCATTTCACTTTCAGCATAGAAGCAGCTACCAGATTGATGTTCAGTACAGAAAATGCATCACTTACTCTACTTCCACCAATCTTAGTTACCTCTTCCCTGGTATCTGACTGTGTTTGTGCTGGAATGCATTTATACCGTATAATATACACTGCTCAAAAAAATAAAGGGAACACTAAAATCCCACATCCTAGATATCCCTGAATGAAATATTGCAGTTGTAAATCTTTATTCATTACATAGTGGAATGTGTTGAGAACAATAAAACCTAAAAATTATCTACATAAATCACAACTAATATCCCACAGAGGTCTGGAGTTGGAATGATGCTCAAAATCAAAGTGAAAAATTAAGTTACAGGCTGATCCAACTTCAGTGGAAATACCTCAAGACAAGGAAATGTGTTGTGAATTCTGCTCTTGGGCTCCCTCCGGTGGTTGTAAGTGGTAGCGCTGCTGTCTCTGAATCACAGCATTTATCAGGTGTTTTCACTTTTTGCAATTTGGACAGGGCTATTTAGTCTTGCTTCACCCTTTAGTCAGTGCCAGTTGTCCATTGTTCCTGGAGGATTCACATCCCTGCCTGGTCTCTTCTGCTTTGCAGTTCTTTTCAACAAAGATAAGTTCTGGCCTTGATGTTGCTGTCCACATGTTGTGGTCTTATTGTTCAGTTCCTTTCTATGTTTTGTCTTGTCCAGCTTGGTCTGTATTAGGATTTTTTTAGCCAAGCTGGTATCTCTGGAGATGCAGATATACCCTCCATATCTTTAGTTAGCTGTGGAGTTTTTGTATTTTCTGTGGTGCATATTTTCTAGTGTTTTAATGCTGACCGCATAGTACTCTGTCCTGTCCTTTCTATTTAGCTAGAGGTGGCCTCCTTTGCTAAATTCTCATTTCAGTCTGTGTATGTTTTTTCCCTCTCCTCTCACAGTCAATATTTGTGGGGGGCTGCCTGTTCTTTGGGGATTTTCTCTGAGGCAAGATAGTTTTCCCTTTTCTATCTCTAGGGGTAATTAGTCCTCCGGCTGTGTCGAGATGTCTAGGGAGCGCTAGGTACATTCCACTGCTACTTCTAGTTGCGGTGTTAGGTTCAGGGTCTGCGGACAGTACAGGTACCACCTTCTCAAGAGTACATCCCATGCTGCTCTTAGGCCACCAGATCATAACAGTACAACTGGCGAACAATGAGTTAATTGCATCTCAGAAGAAGGGAAGGAAAGTGCTGAGCCATTTTTTTTTTCTGTAGTCTGTTGTGTTTTTTTTTTTTCTTCCCTCTTTGCCTCTGGGTGGCTCAGGAGTTCGGCGCTGGTATGGATGTTCAGGGATTGGCTTCTCGTGTGGATCAACTTGCTGCTAGAGTACAGGGTATTTCCGATTATATCATTCCGACTCCAGTTTTCGAGCCTAGAATTCCAACTCCTGATTTGTTTTTTGGGGATAGGTCCAAATTTCTGAGCTTTAAAAATAACTGTAAACTGTTTTTTGCTCTGAAACCCCGTTCCTCTGGTGATCCCATCCAGCAGGTTAAAATTATTATATCTCTGCTGCATGGTGACCCCCAGGATTGGTCATTTGCCCTGGAACCTGGGAATCCGGCGTTGCTTAATGTAGACACCTTTTTTCAGGCGCTTGGGTTATTGTATGACGAACCTAATTCAGTGGATCATGCTGAGAAAACCTTGTTGGCCCTGTCTCAGGGTCAAGAAGCGGTAGAATCATATTGCCAGAAGTTTAGAAAATGGTCTGTACTGACTAAATGGAATGAGGATGCCTTGGCGGCAATCTTCAGAAAGGGTCTTTCTGAATCCGTTAAAGATGTTATGGTGGGGTTCCCCACGCCTGCTGGTCTGAGTGATTCTATGTATCTGGCCATTCAGATTGATCGGCGCTTGCGCGAGCGCAGAGTTGTGCACACTATGGCATTGTCTTCTGAGTGGAGTCCTGAGCCTATGCAGTGTGATAGGATTGTGTCTAGAGCTGAACAACAAGGATTCAGACGTCAGAATAGGTTGTATTTTTACTGCGGCGATTCTGCTCATGTTATTTCTGATTGCCCTAAGCGTACCAAGAGAATCGCTAGTTCTGTTACCATCAGTACTGTACAACCTAAATTTCTGTTATCTGTGACCCTGATCTGCTCATTATCGTCATTTTCTGTCATGGCATTTGTGGATTCAGGCGCCACTCTAAATTTAATGGACTTAGAATTTGCCAGACGTTGTGGTTTCTCCTTGCAGCCTTTGCAGAGTCCTATTCCTTTGAGGGGCATTGATGCTACACCGTTGGCTAAAAATGAACCTCAGTTTTGGACACAGCTGACCATGTGCATGGCGCCAGCCCATCAGGAAGATTGTCGTTTTCTGGTGTTGCATAATTTGCATGATGCTATTGTGCTGGGTTTCCCATGGTTACAGGTGCATAATCCGGTATTAGATTGGAAATCTATGTCTGTGACTAGTTGGGGTTGTCAGGGGGTTCATGGTGACGTTCCTGTGATGTCAACTGCCTCCTCCCCCTCTTCTGAAATTCCTGAGTTTTTGTCAGATTTCCAGGATGTATTCAATGAGCCCAAGTCCAGTTCCCTTCCACCGCATAGGGACTGTGATTGTGCTATTGACTTGATTCCAGGCTGTAAGTTCCCTAAAGGCCGACTTTTCAACCTGTCTGTGCCAGAACATACCGCCATGCGGAGCTATGTGAAGGAGTCCTTGGAGAAGGGGCATATTCGGCCATCTTCTTCACCATTGGGAGCAGGTTTTTTCTTTGTTGCCAAAAAAGATGGCTCCTTGAGACCCTGTATTGATTATCGCCTCTTGAATAAGATCACGGTCAAATTCCAATACCCTTTGCCTTTGCTTTCTGATCTGTTTGCTAGGATTAAGGGGGCTAGTTGGTTTACTAAGATTGACCTTCGAGGGGCATATAATCTGGTTCGTATTAAGCAGGGGGATGAATGGAAAACTGCGTTTAATACGCCCGAAGGCCATTTTGAATACCTTGTGATGCCATTCGGACTCTCTAATGCTCCATCTGTGTTTCAGTCCTTCATGCATGATATATTTCGGAATTATCTTGATAAATTCATGATTGTATATTTGGATGATATTTTGATTTTTTCAGATGATTGGGAGTCTCATGTGAAACAAGTCAGGATGGTATTCCAGATCCTTCATGATAATGCCTTGTTTGTGAAGGGGTCTAAGTGCCTCTTTGGAGTACAGAAGATTTCTTTTTTGGGCTTCATTTTTTCTCCCTCATCTATAGAAATGGATCCGGTTAAGGTTCAGGCCATTCATGATCGGATCCAGCCCACATCCATGAAGAGCCTTCAGAAATTTTTGGGCTTTGCTACTTTTTATCGCCGTTTCATTGCCAACTTCTCCAGTGTGGTTAAAACCCCTGACCGATTTGACGAAGAAAGGCGCTGATGTTACGAATTGGTCCTCTGCGGCTGTTTCTGCCTTTCAGGAGCTTAAACGCCAATTTACTTCTGCCCCGTGTTGCGTCAGCCGGATGTTTCTCTTCCTTTTCAGGTTGAGGTTGACGCTTCTGAGATTGGGGCAGGGGCCGTTTTGTCTCAGAGGAATTCTGATGGTTCCTTGATGAAACCGTGTGCCTTCTTTTCTCGAAAGTTTTCGCCTGCGGAATGCAATTATGATGTCGGAAATCGTGAGTTGTTGGCTATGAAGTGGGCATTTGAGGAGTGGCGACATTGGCTTGAGGGGGCAAAGCACCGTATTGTGGTCTTGACCGATCATAAGAATCTGATTTATCTCGAGTCTGCCAAACGGCTGAATCCTAGACAGGCCCGATGGTCCCTGTTTTTCTCCCGTTTTGATTTTGTGGTCTCGTATCTTCCGGGTTCTAAGAATGTTAAGGCTGATGCCCTCTCTAGGAGCTTTTTGCCTGATTCTCCTGGGGTCCTTGAGCCGGTCGGTATTCTGAAGGAAGGGGTGATTCTTTCTGCCATCTCCCCTGATTTACGATGGGTTCTTCAGAAATTTCAGGCTGATAAACCTGACCGCTGTCCAGTGGGGAAATTGTTTGTTCCTGACAGATGGACTAAAAAAAGTGATTTCGGAGGTTCATTGTTCTGTGTTGGCCGGTCATCCTGGGATTTTTGGTACCAGAGATTTGGTTGGTAGGTCCTTTTGCTGGCCTTCTTTGTCATGGGATGTGCGTTCTTTTGTGCAGTCCTGTGGGACTTGTGCGCGGGCCAAGCCTTGCTGTTCCCCCGCTAGTGGGTTGCTTTTGCCTTTGCCGGTCCCTGAGAGGCCTTGGACGCATATTTCTATGGACTTTATTTCGGATCTTCCAGTTTCCCAGAGGATGTCAGTTATCTGGGTGGTTTGTGACCGGTTTTCTAAGATGGTTCATTTGGTACCTTTGCCTAAGTTGCCTTCCTCTTCTGATTTGGTTCCGTTGTTTTTTCAGCATGTGGTTCATTTGCATGGCATTCCGGAGAACATTGTGTCCGATAGAGGTTCCCAGTTTGTTTCTAGGTTTTGGCGGGCCTTTTGTGCTAGGCTGGGCATTGATTTGTCTTTTTCTTCCGCATTTCATCCTCAGACAAATGGTCAAACCGAGCGAACTAATCAGACTTTGGAAACTTATTTGAGATGCTTTGTGTCTGCTGATCAGGATGATTGGGTGGCTTCCTTGCCATTGGCCGAGTTTGCCCTTAATAATCGGGCTAGTTCTGCTACCTTGGTTTCACCCTTCTTTTGTAACTCTGGTTTTCATCCTCATTTTTCTTCAGGGCAGGTTGAGCCTTCTGATTGTCCTGGGGTGATCTCTGTGGTTGACAGGTTGCAGCAAATTTGGGCTCATGTTGTTGACAATTTGGTGTTGTCTCAGGAGGGGGCTCAGCGTTTTGCTAACCGTCGTTGCTGTGTGGGTTCCCGGCTTCGGTTGGGGATTTGGTCTGTTTGTCTTCCCGTCATGTCCCTATGAAGGTTTCTTCCCCTAAGTTTAAGCCTCGGTTTATTGGCCCTTATAGGATTTCTGAGATTATCAATCCAGTGTCTTTTCGTTTGGCCCTTCCAGCCTCTTTTTCCATCCATAATGTTTTTCATAGATCTTTGTTGTGGAAATATGTGGTGCCTGTTGTTCCCTCTGTTGATCCTCCTGCCCCAGTGTTGATTGATGGGGAGTTGGAGTATGTGGTTGAGAAGATTTTGGATTCTCGTTTTTCGAGGCGGAGGCTTCAGTATCTTGTCAAATGGAAGGGTTATGGCCAGGAGGATAATTCTTGGGTTGTTGCCTCCGATGTTCATGCTGATGATTTGGTTTGTGCCTTTCATTTGGCTCGTCCGGATCGGCCTGGGGTCTCTGGTGAGGGTTCGGTGACCCCTCCTCAAGGGGGGGGGGGTACTGTTGTGAATTCTGCTCTTGGGCTCCCTCCGGTGGTTGTAAATGGTAGCGCTGCTGTCTCTAAATCACAGCATTTATCAGGTGTTTTCATTTTTTGCAATTTGGACAGGGCTATTTAGTCTTGCTTCACCCTTTAGTCAGTGCCAGTTGTCCATTGTTCCTGGAGGATTCACATCCCTGCCTGGTCTCTTCTGCTTTGCAGTTCTTTTCAACAAAGATAAGTTCTGGCCTTGATTTTGCTGTCCACATGTTGTGGTCTTATTGTTCAGTTCCTTTCTATGTTTTGTCTTGTCCAGCTTAGTCTGTATTAGGATTTTTTTAGCCAAGCTGGTATCTCTGGAGATGCAGATATACCCTCTATATATTTAGTTAGCTGTGGAGTTTTTGTATTTTCTGTGGTGGATATTTTCTAGTGTTTTAATGCTGACCGCATAGTACTCTGTCCTGTCCTTTCTATTTAGCTAGAGGTGACCTCCTTTGCTAAATTCTCATTTCAGTCTGTGTATGTTTTTTCCCTCTCCTCTCACAGTCAATATTTGTGAGGGGCTGCCTGTTCTTTGGGGATTTTCTCTGAGGCAAGATAGTTTTCCCTTTTCTATCTCTATGGGTAATTAGTCCTCCGGGTGTGTCGAGATGTCTAGGGAGCGCTAGGTACATTCCACGGCAACTTCTAGTTGCGGTGTTAGGTTCAGGGTCAGTACAGGTACCACCTTCTCCAGAGTATGTCCCATGCTGCTCTTAGGCCACCAGATCATAACAGAAATGATGCTCAGTAGTGTGTGTGGCCTCCACGTGCCTGTATGACCTCCCTACAATGCCTAAGCATGCTCCTGATGAGGCGGCAGATGGTCTCCTGAAGGATCTCCTTCCAGACCTGGACTAAAGCATCCGCCAACTCCTGGACAGTCTGTGGTGCAATGTGATGTTGGTGGATGATGCAAGACATGGTGTCCCAGATGTGTTCAATTGGATTCAGGTCTTGGGAACGGGCGGGCTTGTCCATAGCTTCAATGCCTTCATCTTGCAGGAACTGCTGACACACTCCAACCACATGAGGTCTGGCATTGTTTTGCATTAGGAGGAACCTAGGGCCAACCACACCAGCATATGGTCTCACAAGGGGTCTGAGGATCTCATCTCGGTACCTAACGGCAATCAGGCTACCTCTGGAAAGCATATGGAGGGCTCTGTGGTCCTCCAAAGAAATGCCACCCCACAACATTACTGACCCACTGTCAAACCGGTCATGCTGAAGGATGTTGCAGGCAGCAGATTGCTCTCCATGGCTCTGTGTCATCTGTCACATGTGCTTAGTGTGAACCAGCTTAAATCTGTGAAGAGCACAGGGTGCCAGTGGCAAATTTTCCAATCCTGGTGTTCTGTGGCAAATGCCAAGTGTCCTGCATGGTGTTGGGCTGTGAGCACAATCCTCATCTGTGGACGTCGGGCACTCAGACCATCCTCATGGAGTCGGTTTCTAACAGTTTGTGCAGACACATGCACATTTTTGGCCTGCTGGAGGTCATTTTGCAGGGCTCTGGCAGTGCTCCTCCTGTTCCTCCTTGCACAAAGGTTGAGGTAGCGGTCCTGCATCTGGCTTCTTGCCCTCCTACGGCCCCCTCCACATCTCCTGGTGTACTGGCCTGTCTCCTGGTAGCGCCTCCAGCCTCTAGACACTACGCTGACAGACACAGCAAATCTTGCCACAGCTTGCATTGATGTGCCATCCTGGATGAGCTGCACTACCTGAGCCACTTGTGTAGGTTGTAGAGTCCATCTCATGCTACCACAAGTGTGAAAGCACAACCAACATTCAAAAGTGACCAAAACATCAGCCAGAAAGAATTGGTACTGAGATGTGGTCTGTGGTCCCCACCTGCAGAACCACTCCTTTATTGAGTGTGTCTTGATAATTGCCAATAATTTCCATCTGTTGTCTTATCCATTTGCACAACAGCATGTGAAATTGATTGTCAAACAGTGTTGCTTCCTAAGTGGACAGTTTGATTTCACAGAAGTTTGATTTACTTGGAGTTATATTCTGTTGTTTAAGTGTTCCCTTTATTTTTTTTGAGCAGTGTATATAGCCAAAACAAGTAAAAGATAAACTACACTGGATTTTTTTTTAATGCTATCCAAAAATTAGAAATGTGTTAACATAATAATATAACCATTACTTCAGTGCCCACTGGTCATACAGTGACAACTTTTATGTCCATCATTCACATGACCACTGCAGTCAATCACTGACCTCTGCAGTCAAGCGCTAGACACGCAAATATCTCTTCTAACATCAGTGACGTAGCAGTCATTTCAATGATAGTTCTAATGCCATCGCTGTAGGATCGATGGGAACCACCAGATTGGTGGCACTGAAGCTTTGGAGGTTTTAATAGATATGTAATGGTTATTGTATTGTGTTAATGCATTTCTCACACTTGTGTAGTTTTTTGAAGGTCCCAAATTACCAAAGTAATAGAACTGTCAAGTTCTTACATTTTTATGTGATGCAACACAAGCCTCCTAATAACTTTTCATTTTCTAACATATACAGGTTTACTAAAATGACTTGAATGATGCTCGGGGATTCTAAATACACACTAAATTAGAAATAAGGTTATTAATTTAAGAGAATAGGTCAGCAGATTTTGCTATGTAATCTGACACCCTGATTCCAGCAATGTATCACTTAGTTTACTGAATGCCTCAGTTATGATGGAGTCACAATTTTCTCAGCTGCAGATCTAGCAAAGCTCAGCTGTTGAGCTTTTTATAACCTTATTCACACCACAGCTTTCTGTATCTATTGTATAGTAAAACAGAGGTTCCAATCAGTGCTGGGGACATGGTTGGACTAGGATGCATGAGGCCAGTTGTCCTATAGTGATAATCTCTAGTGATGAGCGAGTGTGCTCTTTACTCTGGTTTTCCAAACATGCTCGATTGTTCTCCCAGTATTTTGGGCATGCTCGTAGATTATGTTTGTGTCCCCACAGCTGCATGATTTGCGGCTGCCAAACTGCCTGAATACATGTGGGGATTCCCTAACAAACAGGCAATCCTTGCATATGTGCAGGCTGTCTAACAGCTGCTTTGTGTTTGTGTTTGTGTTTGTGTTTGGGACACAAACATAATCTACGAGCACACCGAGATACTAGGAGAACACCCAAGCATGCCGGGAAAACCCAAGTAACGAGCACACTCACTCATCGTTAATAATCACCTGTTGATAAACTGCTGATTGTTTTGAAACAGAAAAACACAGATCTGCATTTGACACATTATCTAATCAGTGTCTTCTTCCTCTACATTATGTACTCTCAGATTACATAGCAAAATGCTGGTGACAGATTCCCTGTAAAATAATTGAACCACAATACCAGACATCACAAATATGCAAGAGTGACACTATTTCTAAGGAAATATATGTACTACAGGGGTCCTTTTATTTGCAGATTGCCATATAAAAAATTGATTTCAGCAGGAGAACCCTATAATATCAGATACTGCTACTAACAAAAATAACAAAAATAAATATTATTTGAGACTAGGGTTGAGCGACTTTTACTTTTTTAGGATCGAGTCGGGTTTCGCGAAACCCGACTTTGTCAAAAGTCGAGTCGAGTGAAATCGGCCGATTATCACGCAAAGTCGGGGATCGACCGAAACACGAAACCCAATGTAAGTCAATGGGGAAGCAAAGTCGGCAGTGAGTGGAGGAAAGGAAAACACCTACAGTGCCCATTTTAATGTCAAAAACATCAATTCGTGTCACTTAAGCTTGTGAATCTTAATTTACCTTATAATAATATTTAGGCATTGAAAATTGGGGGTCATTTGGCTAAAGTTGTGGGGGGGTAGGGCTGGCTCAAGTTTTTCGTGGGCCCAGGAAACACAGACTACGTCACGGTGGTGGAGCAGGGAGAGGTCAGTATTTCAACTTTGCAAGTGCCGTGATCCTGAGCAAGCAGGGGGGGGGGGGGCACTCGTTCGCATTGGCACTGGCACAAGGCTCCTCAAAGTACGGCATTGTGTTTGACGGCGGGGGCACCTCCCACCGGCAGAGACACTTTTGCGTACTATGAGGGGCCCTGTGACAGTGACATCGCCAACGAGTATGCCCTCCCCACCTGATGAAGGAACCTGCACTTTCATCTGCGCCTTCCTCTTTGTCCCTGTGTAAGGTGGTATAGTATGCGGAAAGGGGAACCTGACTTTCAGCAGGGTCAGATTCTGGCTGTGTAGAGTGCAAGGGGAATGTAGTGGTCTGGGTCAATGTACCAGCAGACTCATGTAGCACTGGCTGGGCAATGGGCAGGATGAGGAGGAAACACAGATATAGGCCCAAATAATAAAGTGGGCTAAATGCAGTTCAAAATTGGTAACAGGTCTAACCAGGCGGCATTGCTTTGTTCAGTGGAGGACAACTGTAATGAGAGGCAGACACAGTTAGTAGGCCCAAATAATAAAGTGGGCCAAATAAAGTTCAAAATTGGTAACAGGAGTAAACAGGCAGCACTGCTTTGTTCAGTGGAGGAGAACACCAAAGAGCGGCAGACACTGTTAGTAGGGCCCAACCAAACTAGTAGGCCAAATGCAGTTTAAAATTTGTAAATATAGGCCGAAAGCCTGAAGATTGAAGCTCAGCTTTGTTCAGTGGAGGAGAATACCAAGGAGCAGCAGGCACCGTTAGTAGGGCCCAACCAAACTAGTAGGCCAAATGCAGTTTAATGTCTGATATAGGCCGAAAGCCTGAAGATTGAAGCTCAGCTTTTTTCCTTGGAGGACAACACCAAGGAGCGGCATACACCATTAGTAGGGCCCAACCAAACTAGTAGGCCAAATGCAGTTTAAAATTTGTAAATATAGGCCGAAGGCCTGAAGATTGAAGCTCAGCTTTGTTCAGTGGAGGAGAACACCAAGGAGCGGCAGACAACGTTAGTAGGGCCCAAACAAACTAGTAGCCTAAATGCAGTTTAATATTCTAAATACAGGCCGAAAGCCTGAAGATAGAAGCTCAGGATAAAAAACCAGGAGAACACCAAGGAGCAGCAGACACCGTTAGTAGGCCCAACCAAACTAGTAGCCCCAATGCAGTTTTAAATTCCTATAGGCTGAAAACTTGACAATTGAAGCTCAGCTTTTTTCAGAGGAGGACAGCTGTATTAAGTGGCGCAAACAGACACAGGTAGTAGGCCTTAACCAAAAAAGTTGGGTCAATGCAGTTTAAAAAAGGTTACAGGGGTACACAGGCAGCATTGGTGTGGTCAGCGGAGGACATTTGGAAGGAGTGGCGCAGACTTACTAGGCCTAAAATAAAAAAGTAGGCTCTATGCAGTTTAAAATAGGTTACAGGGGTACACAGGCAGCATTGGTTTGGTCAGCGGAGGACGACTGCAAGGAGGGACCGCAGACAGACTTACTAGGCCTAAAATAAAAAAGTAGGCTCTATGCAGTTTAAAATAGGTTACAGGGGTACACAGGCAGCATTGGTTTGGTCAGCGGAGGACGATTGCAAGGAGGGACCGCAGACAGACTTACTAGGCCTAAAATAAAAAAAGTAGGCTCTATGCAGTTTAAAATAGGTTACAGGGGTACACAGGCAGCATTGGTTTGGTCAGCAGAGGACGATTGCAAGGAGGGACCGCAGACAGACTTACTAGGCCTAAAATAAAAAAGTAGGCTCTATGCAGTTTAAAATAGGTTACAGGGGTACACAGGCAGCATTGGTGTGGTCAGCGGAGGACAATTGGAAGGAGTGGCACAGACTTACTAGGCCTAAAATAAAAAAGTAGGCTCTATGCAGTTTAAAATAGGTTACAGGGGTACACAGGCAGCATTGATTTGGACAGCGGAGAATGATTGCAAGGAGGGACCGCAGACAGACTTACTAGGCCTAAAATAAAAAAGTAGGCTCTATGCAGTTTAAAATAGGTTACAGGGGTAAACAGGCAGCATTGGTTTGGTCAGCGGAGGACGATTGCAAGGAGGGACCGCAGACAGACTTACTAGGCCTAAAATAAAAAAGTAGGCTCTATGCAGTTTAAAATAGGTTACAGGGGTACACAGGCAGCATTGGTTTGGTCAGCGGAGGACGATTGCAAGGAGGGACCACAGACAGACTTACTAGGCCTAAAATAAAAAAGTAGGCTCTATGCAGTTTAAAATAGGTTACAGGGGTACACAGGCAGCATTTGTTTGGTCAGCAGAGGACGATTGCAAGGAGGGACCGCAGACAGACTTACTAGGCCTAAAATAAAAAAGTAGGCTCTATGCAGTTTAAAATAGGTTACAGGGGTACACAGGCAGCATTGGTGTGGTCAGCGGAGGACAATTGGAAGGAGTGGCACAGACTTATTAGGCCTTAAATAAAAAAGTAGGCTCTATGCAGTTTAAAATAGGTTACAGGGGTACACAGGCAGCATTGGTTTGGACAGCGGAGGATGATTGCAAGGAGGGACCGCAGACAGACTTACTAGGCCTAAAATAAAAAAGTAGGCTCTATGCAGTTTAAAATAGGTTACAGGGGTACACAGGCAGCATTGGTTTGGTCAGCGGAGAACGATTGCAAGGAGGGACCACAGACAGACTTAATAGGCCTAAAATAAAAAAGTAGGCTCTATGCAGTTTAAAATAGGTTACAGGGGTACACAGGCAGCATTGGTTTGGTCAGCGGAGGACGATTGCAAGGAGGGACCGCAGACAGACTTACTAGGCCTAAAATAAAAAAGTAGGCTCTATGCAGTTTAAAATAGGTTACAGGGGTACACAGGCAGCATTTGTTTGGTCAGCAGAGGACGATTGCAAGGAGGGACCGCAGACAGACTTACTAGGCCTAAAATAAAAAAGTAGGCTCTATGCAGTTTAAAATAGGTTACAGGGGTACACAGGCAGCATTGGTGTGGTCAGCGGAGGACAATTAGAAGGAGTGGCACAGACTTATTAGGCCTTAAATAAAAAAGTAGGCTCTATGCAGTTTTAAATAGGTTACAGGGGTACACCGGCAACATTGGTTTGGTCAGCGGAGGACAATTGCAAGGAGGGGCAGGCACAGTTAGTAGGGCCAAAAAAGTAATAGGCAAAATGTAGTTAAAAATAGGTTACAGGAGTACGCAGGCGGCCTAGCTTAGTTTCGCTGGAGGACAACTGTAAGGAGTGTCTGACACAGTTAGTAGGCCAAATTAATAAAGTGAGGTTAATGTCTGGCAAAAAAAAAAATTCACAAATAAACAGGTGGCATACCTAGGTACAGGGGTGGGCTCCTCTGCTGACTTGCAGACAGTGGTAGTTGGCGCAAAGTACTAACTGGTGTAAATGTAGGACAGGGCCCCTGAATATTTTTACTAGCATCAATCATGTCAACAAATTGGTATTGGCAGTGCCATTGAAGGATTTAACAGCACAGACTAAACTGGTGGAGCAGTGAGAGGTAATTTTGCAAGTGGTAGAGCACTGATTGAGCTGGGGGGGAACACACTCTCGTGGGCGGCGGTACTGGCCCAGGGCCCCTCATGTTATGATGGTGTGTCTGACGTTGGGTGTGCACCACCACCGCCAGAGACACTTCATTGTACTATGAGGGACCCTGTGCCAGTGCCGTCGCCCAAAAGTGGGCACACCCACCTGTTCAGCCAAACGGCACTCGCACGGGTGCTTGCACCGAGTGGTGACCACGGCCCTGTGGGGGGAGTCAGCCCATTTAGGGAGGTGTAAAAATGGCCTATGGTGGACATACAGCAGCTGCAAATGGAGAAATTGGAGCAGTCAGTAAGACGAGTCCAAAAGCAAAACCTTTTTACAGGAAAGCTAGGTGTCAGCAGGGAAAGTTGGGGCAAAATAATTAGAAATCCATGATTGGTTCATTTTAATGATGGTTAGATCATCAACATTTAGGGTAGCCAGACGAGTCCTTTTTTCGGTCAATATTGAACCAGCAGCACTGAATACTCTTTCTGATAGCACACTAGCAGCTGGGCAAGCAAGCTCCTGTAATGCATATTCTGCCAATTCAGGCCAGGTGTCTATTTTGGATGCCCAGTAATCAAATGGGAATGACGTGTGAGGGAGAACATCGATATGGGAGGAAAAATAGTTAGTAACCATAACATACTGGACAAATGTTGTCTCCTGTCACTTTGAATTGATGCTGCAGTACCTGTCCTGTCTGCGGTCATTGCAAAATCACTCCACAACCTGGTCATAAAACCCCTCTGTCCAACGCCACTTCTGATTTGTGCACCTCTAACACCTCTGCCATGTTGCCCCCTGCAGCTCGTGTGAGAACTATCACCGCCGCTGTGTGCTAGGAAAGCCTGAACCAAACGGTCTACAAGAGTTGCTTGTTTGGTAGCCAATATTTGCTCAAGGTTCTCATGTGGCATGATATTTTGCAATTTCCCTTTATAGCGTGGATCCAGGAGGCAGGCCAACCAGTAATCGTCATCGGTCATCATTTTGATTATACGGGGGTCCCTTTTTAGGATACTCAAGGCATAATCCGCCATGTGGGCCAATGTTCCAGGTGCCAATTCACTGCTTGTGCTGGGTTGAGGAGCACTTTCTGGCAAATCAGCATCACTTGTCTCCCTCAAAAACCCTGTACCTGACCTTGCAATGCCACCAGTTTTTATTGCTCCCTGAGAAGCTTCCTCCTCCCATTAATATTCATCCCCATCATCCTCCTCGTCCTCCTCCTCTTCATCCACCACCTCGTCCAGGAGACTTCCCTGAGCAGACAATGGCTGACTGTCATCAAGGCTTCCCTCGTCCTCGGCTGCAGACGCCTGCTCCTTTATGTGCCTCAAACTTTGCATCAGCAGACGCATTAGGGAGATGCTCATGCTTATGATGGCATCGTCTGCACTAACTAGGCGTGTGCATTCCTCAAAACACTGAAGGACTTGACACAGGTCTTGTAGCTTCGACCACTGTACACCTGACAACTCCATGTCTGCCATCCAACTGTCTGCCCGTGTATGGGTATCCTCCCACAAATACATAACAGCACACCTCTGTTCGCACAGCCTCTGAAGCATGTGCAGTGTGGAGTTCCACCTTGTTGCAACGTCGATTATTAGGCGGTGCTGTGGAAGCTGCAAAGATCGCTGATGGTTCTGCCTATGGCTGGAGTGTACGGGCGAACGGCAGATGTGCGAGCAAAGTCTTTGCACCTTCAGGAGCAGGGCTGGTAACCCTGGATAACTTTTCAGGAAGCACTGCACCACCAGGTTCAAGGTGTGAGCCAGGCAAGGAATGTGTTTCAGTTGTGAAAGGGCTATGGCAGCCATAAAATTCCTTCCGTTATCACTGACTACCTTGCCTGCCTCAAGATGTACACTGCCCAGCCATGACTGAGTTTCTTGCTGCAAGAACTCGGACAGAACTTCCGCGGTATGTCTGTTGTCGCCCAAACACTTCACTTCCAACACAGCCTGCTGACGCTTACCACTAGCTGTTCCATAATGGGACACCTCGTGTGCAACACTGGCAGCTGCGGATGGAGTGGTCGTGCGACTGCGGTCTGTGGATGAGCTCTCGCTTCTGCTGGAGGATGAGGAGGAGGAGGAGGGGTGGCGAACGCCTACAGCCAACTGTTTCCTAGACCGTGGGCTATTCAGAACTGTCCCAATATGGCTGTCCCCTGTGGACCCTGCATCCACCACATTAACCCAGTGTGCCATGATGGACACGTAATGTCCCTGGCCATGCCTACTGGTCCATGCATCTGTTTTGAGGTGCACCTTTCTACTGACAGATTACCTGAGTGCATGGACAATGCGGTCTTTGACATGCTGGTGGAGGGCTGGGATGGCTTTTCTCGCAAAGAAGTGTTGACTGGGTAGGTCACAGCTTGGTACTGCGTAGGCCATCAGTGCTTTGAAAGCTTCGCTTTCAACCAACCGGTAGGGCATCATCTCTAACGAGATTAGTCTAGCAATGTGGGCGTTCAAACCCTGTGTACGTGGATGAGAGGACGAGTACTTCCTTTTCCTAATGAGTGTCTCTTGTAGGGTGAGCTGGACTGGAGAGCTGCACATGGTGGAACTAGTAGGGGTGGTGGACATGGCAGACTGAGAGAGGGTTGGTGATGGTATTCTTGCTGTTGGCCTACATACAGTGTTTCCTACCAAGAACCTGGTGATTCCCTGACTGCTTTGGCCTTGCGACAATATCTCCACATTTGCTGCAGGTGGTGTCGTAAACGGTGTTCTTACAGTGAGGGAAGGAATGTAGCATTGCTGACTAGCTT
Source organism: Ranitomeya variabilis (assembly GCF_051348905.1). NCBI lineage: Eukaryota > Metazoa > Chordata > Amphibia > Anura > Dendrobatidae > Ranitomeya > Ranitomeya variabilis. The sequence goes on from NC_135236.1 coordinate 577,150,001, forward strand.
CATTGTGAGCGGGTGCAACAACGTTATGGGACGTTTGGTAGTTAGTCCAGGCTTGCAACTGCATGGTGGTTAAATGTCTACGCATGCAAGTTGTATTTAAATTTTTGACATTCTGACCTCTGCTAAAGGTCCTTGAGCATTTCTTACAGATCACTTTGCACTGATCATTCGGATCTTGGTTAAAAAATTGCCAGACTGCACTCTTCCTACTATCGAATACCTTTTCAGGCATTGCACACTGTGCTACTTTAACAAGATGGCCACGCTGTCCTACAACTGTTTTTGGTTTTGACACACGTTTTTGGCCAGATACGGGCCTGCCAGATGAAAGCTGTTGCGATGTTGATGTGAAGGACACAAGGAAGCGACTTGTTCCTGACTGGGAGCATCCACTGACGACTCGCTGCTTTTAAATTTTGCACTTTCCGAAGAGGAGGCAAAAGAGCTAGAGGCAGAGTCAGCAAGGAAAGCCAAAACTTTTTCCTGCTGCTCCGGCTGTAAAAGCGGTTTTCCTACTCCCAGAGAAGGGAGCATTCGAGGCCTTGTGTAGCCAGATGATGATGCTGGCTCAACAACTCGAGACTTAGGTACTATTTTGCTTTTCCCATGACCACCTGATGCTCCACCACCACTACCATCATTACCAGCTGGCAATGAACGCCCATGGCCACGACCTCTTCCACCAGACTTCCTCATTCTTGGAAAAATGTAACCAAACTAACAACCGTTATATGGTACTGTAAAACCAGGTAGAAGGTGTACGTAAACTTGTTGTGAATTTAAATCTCCCTTTATAGGTGTGGGAGACTGCTGGGAAAATCAGGCCCACTGTATTACACTACACAGTTTCAGTGTCAGAAAGTGGCTGACAGATATGCCACAAACAAGACTGACGCAGATGCACTTAGTGGCAATAGAAATTTCCCTTTATAGGTGTGGGAGACTGCTGGGAAAATCAGGCCCACTGTATTACACTACACAGTTTCAGTGTCAGAAAGTGGCTGACAGATATGCCACAAACAGGACTGACGCAGATGCACTTAGTGGCAATAGAATTTTCCCTTTTTATCTGTGGGAGAATGCAGAAAGAAATCAGGCCCACTGTATTACACTACACTTTGAGTGGCAGAAAGTGGCTGGCAGATATGCCACAAACAGGACAGACGCAGATGCACTCAGTGGCAATATAAATCTCCCTTTTTATGTGTGGGAGAATGCAGAAAGAAATCAGGCCCACTGTACTACACTACACAGTTTGAGTGGCAGAAAGTGGCTGGCAGATATGCCACAAACAGGACTGACGCAGATGCACTCAGTGGCAATATAAATCTCCCTTTTTATGTGTGGGAGACAGCAGAAAAATCAGGCCCACTGTATTACACTACACAGTTTGAGTGGCAGAAAGTGGCTGGCAGATATGCCACAAACAGGACTGATGCAGTTGCACTCAGTGGCAATATAAATCTCCCTTTTTATGTGTGAGAGACAGCAGAAAAATCAGGCCCACTGTATTACACTACACAGTTTGAGTGGCAGAAAGTGGCTGGCAGATATGCCACAAACAGGAGTGACGCAGATGCACTCAGTGGCAATATAAATCTCCCTTTTTATGTGTGAGAGACAGCAAAAAGAAATCTGGCCCACTGTATTACACTACACAGTTTGATTGGCAGAAAGTGGCTGGCAGATATATCAAAAAATACAAGGGCTGTAGTAGAATTTCAATCTCCCTACAATGATCAAAGGACAAGTATGGCAGCACACAAGAGTGTGGACAAAGAAACAAGAGAACTGTGCAGAAAGAAGCTACAGGATTTTTGCTTTGAAAAAAGCAGTTGGTTTGCATAGCGGCGTACAAACAGCAATGCAGCTATCAGGGAGCCTTATAAGCTATAGAGCTGATGCACAGAAATCTAGCCTCCACTGTCCCTGCAAAGAAAAGGTGGTGTTGGACAGTGGAAATCGCTACAGCACAAGCGGTTTGGGGGTTAATCTTTCCTCCCTAATAATATCCCTGCTTCTGACGAAGCTGCAACAACCTCTTCCTATGCTACGATCGGCAGAAGTAAGATGGCAGTCGGCGTGCACGCCCCTTTATAGCCCCTGTGACGCCGCTGAAAGCAATCCAATCACTGTAATGCCCTTCTCTAAGATGGTGGGGACCGATACCTATGTCATCACGCTGCCCACACTCTGCGTCCACCTTCATTGGCTGAGAAATGGCGCTGAACGCGTCATATGAAACGCGACTTTGGCGCGAAGATCGTCGACCTCATGGCCGATCCCACACTGGGATCGGCTCGGGTTTCGTGAAACCTGACTTTGCCGAAAGTCGTCGATTTATGAAATTGACCGATCCGTTTAGCTCAACCCTATTTGAGACTTTTACCTGTAGAGAAAGTGTTTCATGTGTAATAGTGATGAGCGAGTGTACTCGTTGCTCAGGTTTTCCCGAGTAATGCTCGGGTGGTCTCCGAGTATTTATGACTGCTCGGAGATTAAGTTTTCATCGCCTCAGCAGCATGATTTACAGCTATTAGCCAGCTTGATTACATGTGGGGATTACCTATCAACCAGGCAACCCCCACATGTACTCAGCCTGGCTAATAGCTGTAAATCATTCAGCTGCCGTGATGAAAACTAAATCTCCGAACACTAAAAAATACTCGGAGATCACCCGAATGTGCTGGGGAAAACCCAAGCAACGAGTACACTCGCTCATCTCTACTAATGTGTAGTAACTAGTGATGAGCGAGTGTACTCGTTGCTCGGGTTTTCCCCAGCACGCTCCGGTGATCTCCGAGTATTTGTTAGTGTACGGAGATTACATTTTCATTGCCTCAGCTGAAGGATTTACAGCTACTAGCCAGGCTGAGTACATGTGGGGGTAGCCTTGTTGCTAAGGAATCCTCACATGTAATCAAGCTGGCTAATAGCTGTAAATCATTCAGCTGCCGCGATGAAAACTTAATCTCCGAACACTAACAAATACTCGAAGATCACCCAAGCTTGCTTGGGAAAACCCCCACATGTACTCAGCCTGGTGCTCATCCAATTTTATGTAGTTGAAGCCATCGTTTTTGTGCTTTGGTGATCATTCTGTTTTTATTTCATGAAACACATTGTTCTTCTTGTGAAATGCAGAAAATACTGTTTTGTTGGCAATTCTTCCCACAAATAACAGCCAGCATTCTTTTAAAGGCTGACACAACGTATTTTTGGAGAGCTAACAGCATATATTGATTTTCAGTCAGTCTTTTGTATCCAGATTCTCACATAAACCTGCATTTTACTTTATTTTTCTGGGATAGTGATAGGTGGAGATAAAGGGACCGCTTGTTCTCGTAGCCTTGGCACAAAGCTTGGCCTATGCTGCCACAGTCTCAGAAATAAAGACTTCAGCACATCTACCGTACTCAAGTGAGAACATTGATTGGTGAAACACAGAGGCTCCTTTCCTGTCAAATAAGTAGAATCCAGATCAAAATTAATGTGAAATCTTCAGGTCAGGTTTTGTTTGCCTTGCAGAGACACAAGTAATATTATGTGTAGTTTGATATATCTTTGTCTGAAGTCCATTTCAGCTTCTTTGGATAATCTGTGTGCATTTATTTTACCTTTATCCCATCTCTTTCTCCAACGCTATTACCTGTAGCCTCTGCGTTTCTTACACAACTTCCATTGGTGACGATGATCAATTCTTTCTTACTTGTGCTCTGTTTTTATTTCACCTTCTTTTAATTTATTATAAAGGTAAAATATGAAACCATAAAAATAACTTGTTTAGTAGTTTCCATTTATGTACTTTGTTCTCTCAACACCGCTTACCCCATAAGTGTTAATGCACACAGCCAAAATATGGCTCTGTACATTCTTTGATTTATGCAGTCCATGATTTGACACTCATAGACTTCTAAGAGGCTTTACTGTACCTTTGATTTCTATAATTGGATGTTGAGTTACCAAGCTATAGCTTCAAGATTGGTAAAGTCGTGTTTTCTTGAACATGTCCATTGTGAACTGTGCACTAAAAGTTCACTACAAAGTACCGTGTAGTACCCGTGAGGAGGCATTTTGAAAACCGTGAAAAAATCTATGTACAGTTAGGTCCATAGGTGCTCAAGAAGGATATAATGGAACTAGAGAGAGTACAAAGGAGGGCAACAAAATTAATAAAGGGGATGGGAGAACTACAATACCCAGATAGATTAGCGAAATTAGGATTATTTAGTCTAGAAAAAAGACGACTGAGGGGCGATCTAATAACCATGTATAAGTATATAAGGGGACAATACAAATATCTCGCTGAGGATCTGTTTATACCAAGGAAGGTGACGGGCACAAGGGGGCATTCTTTGCGTCTGGAGGAGAGAAGGTTTTTCCACCAACATAGAAGAGGATTCTTTACTGTTAGGGCAGTGAGAATCTGGAATTGCTTGCCTGAGGAGGTGGTGATGGCGAACTCAGTCGAGGGGTTCAAGAGAGGCCTGGATGTCTTCCTGGAGCAGAACAATATTGTATCATACAATTATTAGGTTCTGTAGAAGGACGTAGATCTGGGAATTTATTATGATGGAATATAGGCTGAACTGGATGGACAAATGTCTTTTTTCGGCCTTAATAACTATGTAACTATGTAACTATGTATGTAACATATATATTTGGACAGAGACAACATTTTTCTAATTTTGGTTATAGATATTACCACGATGAATTTTAAACAAAACAATTCAGATGCAGTTGAAGTTCAGACTTTCAGCTTTCATTTGAGGGAATCCACATTAAAATTGGATGAAGGGTTTAGGAGTTTCAGCTCCTTAACATGTGCCACCCTGTTTTTAAAGGGACCAAAAGTAATTGCACAGATTCAATAATTTTAAATATAATGTTCATTTTCAGTACTTGGTTGAAAAACCTTTGTTGGCAATGACTGCCTGAAGTCTTGAACTCATGGACATCACCAGATGCTGTGTTTCCTCCTTTTTGATTCTCTGCCAGGCCTTCACTGCAGTGGTTTTCAGTTGCTGTTTGTCTGTGGGCCTTTCTGTCTGAAGTTTAGTCTTTAACAGGTGAAATGCATGCTCAATTGGGTTGAGATCAGGTGACTGACTTGGCCATTCGAGAATATCCCACTTCATTGCTTTAATAAACTCCTGGGTTGCTTTGGCTTTTTGTTTTGGGTCATTGTCCATCTGTAGAATGAAACGACGACCAATCAGTTTGGCTGCATTTGGCTGGATCTGAGCACACAGTATGTCTCTGAATACCTCAGAATTAATTTGTCTGCTTCTGTCCTGTGTCACATCATCAATAAACACTAGTGACCCAGTGCTACTGGCAGCCATGCATGCCCAAGCCATCACACTGCCTCCGCCGTGTTTTACAGATGATGTGGTATGCATTGGATCATGAGCTGTACCACGCCTTCGCCATACTTTTCTCTTTCCATCATTCTGGTAGAGGTTGATCTTGGTTACATCTGTCCAAAGATTGTTCTTCCAGAACTGTGCTGGCTTTTTTAGATGTTTTTTAGCAAAGTCCAGTCTAGCCTTTTTATTCTTGATGCTTATGAGTGGATTGCACCATGGAGTGAACCCTCTGCATTTATTTTCATGTAGTCTTCTCTTTATGGTAGATTTGGATATTGATATGCCAACCTCCTGGAGAGTGTTGTTCACTTGGTTGGCTGTTGTAAAGGGGTTTCTCTTCACCATGGAGATTATTCTGCGATCATTCACCACTGTTGTCTTCCTTGTGCTCCCAGGTCTTTTTGCATTGATGAGTTCCCCAGTGCTTTCTTTCTTTCTCAGGATGTACCAAACTGTAGATTTTGCCACTCCTAATATTGTAGCAATTTCTTGGATGTTTTTTTTCTGTTTTCGCAGCTTAAGGATGGCTTGTTTCACCTGCATGGAGAGCTCCTTTGACCGCATGTTTACTTCACAGCAAAATCTTCCAAATGCAAGCACCACACTTCAAATCAACTCCAGGCCTTTTATCTGCTTAATTGAGAATGACATAAAGAAGGGATTGCCCACACCTGTCCATAAAAGAGCCTTGGAGTCAATTGTCCAATTACTTTTGGTTCCTTTAAAAACAGGGTGGCACATGTTAAGGAGCTGAAACTCCTAAACCCTTCATCCAATTTTAATGTGGATACCCTCACATGAAAGCTGAAAGTCTGAACTTCAACTGCATCTGAATTGTTTTGTTCAAAATTCATTGTGGTAAAGTCTATAACCAAAATTATAAAAATGTTGTCTCTGTCCAAATATATATGGACCTAACTGTATATTTTCAATTCGGCAACATGCTTGTAGATTTGCTACAGTTTTTGTCAAACATCTGAAATCCACTTGCAATGGATTTGCTTAATATGCAATAAAGAGCAGCTTTAAGCCTCTACACAGCCTCTGTGCGAACACCTTTTCTGCATACATATAAGGCATATATACAGTGGGGGAAATAAGTATTTGATCCCTAGCTGATTTTGTAAGTTTGCTCACTGACAAAGACATGAACAGTCTATAACTTCAAGGGTAGGTTAATTTTAACATTGAGAGATAGAATATCAAAAATAAAATCCAGAAAATCACATTCTATAAATTATATCAATCATTGAAACTTTCAGGTTTATTTCAAAGTTCTTAGGATTAGACAACAAGGCAACATATATACAAACTAGGATTTTTATATTTTTTCCAAGCATTTGATGCAAAAAGATTACATATAGGTAAATATTCTCAGAGCTCTATGAATAGCAAAATATTTATATTTCGAAACTGGTCTACTGGACTCAGTTTACAGACTGTGCAGACCCTAAAACCCTTACCCACTGAGTATAATGTAATTCCTACACTGATAAAACATACTCTATTAATAGAATAGTCTACAATGAATGGAAATCTGGAGAGTTTGCATGCCAAAGTTAAAATCATCCCTTGCCAGATAGATGTTTTGAGTCTCAGTGATTATGCGTTGTCAGTAGTGTTGAGCGATACCATCCGATACTTGAAAGTATCAGTATCGGCCGATACCGGCAAAATATCGGATCTAATCCGATACCGATACCCGATACCAATACAAGTCAATGGGACTCAAGTATCGGACGTATCCCTGATGGTTCCCAGGGTCTGAAGGAGAGGAAACACTCCTTCAGGCCCTGGGATCCATATTAATGTGTAAAAGAAAGAATTAAAATAAAAAATATTGCTATACCCACCTCTCCGACGCAGCCTGGACCTTACCAAGGGAACCGGCAGCGTTCTTTGCTTAAAATGTGCACGTTTACTGCCTTCCGTGACGTCACGGCTTGTGATTGGTCGCGTGCCGCCCATGTGGCCGCGACGCGACTAATCACAGCAAGCCGTGACGTAATTTTCAGGTCCTGAATGCCTAATTCTAGGCATTCAGGATTTGAAAATTACGTTACGGCTTGTGATTGGTCGCGTCGCGGTCACATGGGCGACGCGACCAATCACAAGCCGTGATGTCACAGGAGGCAGGAAACGCACGCATTTTAAAATTACGTCACGGCTTGTGATTGGTTGCGTGCAGCCCATGTGACCGCGACGCGACCAATCACAGCAAGCCGTGACGTAATTTCAGGTCCTGAATGCCTAATTCTGCATTCAGGACCTGAAAATTATGTCACGGCTTGCTGTGATTGGTCGCGTCGCGGCCACATGGGCGGCACGTGACCAATCACAAGCCGTGACGTCACGGAAGGCAGTAAACGTGCGCATTTTAAGCAAAGAATGCTGCCGGTTCCCTCGGTAAGGTCCAGGCTGCGTCGCAGAGGTGAGTATAGCAATATTTTTTATTTTAATTCTTTCTTTTACACATTAATGTTGTTTCGATACCGATACCCGATACCACAAAAGTATCGGATCTCAGTATCGGAATTCCGATACCCGCAAGTATCGGCCGATACCCGATACTTGCGGTATCGGAATGCTCAACACTAGTTGTCAGTTCATCCTCTTACTGCAAACCATTTTTAAAATGTATGCAACTTCAACATATCATGTATACTATAAAATATGATACAAAGGTATGGAGGCACCATAGTAATCAAATACTATTTCCAGGATATGACAATATGGAATACCATATTAGACCATCTTATCTTTTAAATAGTAATACAAATACTAATACAAAACAGTAAGTAAGAGATAAGATGTAGGAAGAGAAGACAAGTCATTGATCAACATGTGTCTCAATTAGTGTTAAGCATTCCGATACTGCAAATATTAGGTATCGCCGATATTCGCTGTATCGGAATTCCGATACCGAGTTCCGATATTTTTGCGATATCAGATACCGAAATCGGAAGTTCCCATAGTGCAATAATGCACTATAATGGAGTGTCGGCGGTGGGTGGACGGAGACTGCATGTCTCTGTGCGGGCAGGGTCTGAGCGGGACCGTGGGGGGTCTCTACGGGCCTGCCGGGGGGTCTGTATGGCCTCTCGGGGGTCTGTGCGGCCTGCGGGGGGTCTGTGCGGCCTGCCGGGAGTCTGTGCGGACTCTCTGGGGTCTGTGCGAGCTGCCCATCGGGCTATGCCTGCTACAATGACAGTGATTGACAAATTAGCCAATGATGGGACAGTAGTAGTCCCATCATCCGGCTAATGTGTTGAATGTAAAAAAAAAATACTACATACATGCTACATACATGCTACATACATGCTACATACTACATACATGCTACCTACATGCTACATACATGCTACATACATGCTACATACATACTACATACATGCTACATACATACTACATGTTACATACATGCTACATACATGCTACACACATGCTACATACATGCTACATACATACTACATGCTACATACATGCTACATACATACTGCATACATACTACATACATGCTACATACATACTACATACATGCTACATACATACTACATGCTACCTACATGCTACATACATACTACATACATACTAAATGCTACATACATGCTACATACATGCTACATACATGCTACATACATACTACATACATACATACTACATACATACATACAACATACATACTACATACATACATACATACAACATACATACATACTGCATACATACATACTACATACAATACATTCATACATTACATACAATACATACATATAGACATACAGTACATTAAACATAGAGTTCATACTCAACATTACTTGTCACTTTGTTCCCCGAAGCCAGTGTCATCTGTAAAAAAGATTAAAATAACAAACAACCAATATATTTCCTGTCCGCAGAAATCCACGAGTGTTTCACGACGATCTCCCGTGGGGAACGGCAGCATCAGCTGATGCGACCACTCTCTAGGGGCTGCAGGAACACAATGACGGGAGGAAGGTATCCGTCAGCACTGTATTCCTCCGCCGCTGTAAAAAAAAATAGTCCCTAGTCTCACTTTATGCCATTGCTGTGTGAGAAATTTTCCCACGCAGCAATTGCCATAAAGTGAGACTGAGAGGTTACTATAGTTCAGTGACACACGGCAGGAGCCATTGTCTTCTGACAGTGTGTCACTGAAGATCCTATAGAGCAGTGACATCACCTGATATCACTGTTCTATAGGGGAGATCGTCGTGGGACACTCGTTATTAATTGGACTACGGCAGACAGGTAGTATACGGTTTATTATTTTACGTTTTTTGCAGGCACTGAAGTATGGTAAGTATGGTGAAATGAAGAATATTAAACTACTTTTTTCCTAATGTGTGTGTGTTTTATTAACCCTTTACTAGTATTGGATTAATAATGGATAGGCGTCTTATTGACACCTCTCTGTTATTAACCCGGCTTAATGTCACCTTACGATAGCAAGGTGACATTAACCCCTTATTACCCCATATCCCACCACTACACGGGAGTGGGAAGAGAGGGGCTAAGTGGGCTAAGTGCTGGAATTGGTGCATCTTACAGATGCGCCATTTCTGAGGTGGCTACGGATTGGTATTTGTAGCCAGGGGGGCCAATATCCATGGCCCCTCTCTAGGCTATGAATATATGCAGGTTTTTGGTAAGGTTTTTGATACAGGTTTTTTGTGCGGTTTTTGATGCAGTTTTTTATGCTGGTTTTGATGCAGTTTTTCGAAATAAATAAATAAATGGAAAATGTGCATGATTTGAATGGAAACATGCATGAAAAAATGGATTCGGAGGCCGGATTCATCATTTCACATCTCAGTTTCATACGTTTTTTGCCGGATCTGTCGCTGTGCGTTTTTTTGTATGTGTTTTCTGTCCAGTGGAAACAACTTTTTTGACGGATCCTGCAAAAAAACGGATGAAACGTGTGGCCATCAGGCACAATCCGGCACTAATACAACTCTATGAGAAAAATGGTTCGGGCGGGAAAAAACGGATCCTGCAAATGTGCTCGCAGGATGCGTTTTTTACCCATAGACTTGTATTAGCGACGGATCGCGATGGATGACTACACGTCACGTACGTTGTGCAATGGATCTGTCGTGTTTTTGCGGACCGTCGGCAAAAAAAAACGTTCAAGTGAACTTTTTTGTCCGTCGCATCCGCCATTTTCTACCACGCATGCGTGGGCGAAACTCCGCCCCCTCCTCCCCGGACTTCAGAATGGGCAGCGGATGCGTTGAAAAACTGCATCTGCTGCCCACGTCGTGCACAAATTTCACAACGTGCGTCAGTACGTCGGCCCGACGCATAGCAACGGACCCGTACCAACGCAAGTATGAAAGAGGCCTTAACCCCTTTCTGCCATTGGATGTACTATTCCATCCATGTGGGGTGGGCCCTGATTCCCAAGGACGGAATATTACATCCAGCGCGATCGGCCACGCTCACGGGGGGAGTGCGGCCGATCGCGGCTGGGTGTCAGCTGCCTATCGCAGCTGACATCCGGCACTATGTGCCAGGAGCGGTCACGGACTGCTACCGGCACATTAACCCCCGGCACACCGCGATCAAACATGATCGCGGTGTGCCGGCGGTACAGGGAAGCATCACACAGGGAGGGGGCTCCCTGCGTGCTTCCCTAAGACCCCCGCCGCAACGCGATGTGATCGCGTTGCTCCGAGGGTCTCCTACCTCCTTCCTCGCTGCAGGTCCCAGATCCAAGATGGCAGCGGCATCCGGGTCCTGCAGGGAGGGAGGTGGCTTACCGAGTGCTGGTAAGCCTGCAGTGCTGTAAGTCAGATCGGTGATCTGACAGAGTGCTGTGCAAACTGTCAGATCACCGATCTGTGATGTCCCCCCGGGACAAAGTAAAAAAGTTAAAAAAAAAATTTCAACATGTGTAAAAAAAAAAAAAAAAAAAAATTCCTAAATAAAGAAAAAAAAATATATATTATTCCCATAAATACATTTCTTTATCTAAATAAAAAAAAATCAAACAATAAAAGTACACATATTTAGTATCACCGCGTCCGTAACGACCCCACCTATAAAACTATATCACTAGTTAACCCCTTCAGTGAACACCGTAAAAAAAAAAAAAGAGGCAAAAAACAACGCTTTATTCTCATACCGCCAAACAAAAGGTGGAATAACACGCGATCAAAAAGACCGATATAAATAACCATGGTACCGCTGAAAACGTCATCTTGTCCCGCAAAAAATGAGCCACCATACAGCATCATCAGCAAAAAAATATAAAAGTTATAGTCCTCAGAATAAAGCGATGCCAAAATAATTTTTTTTTCTACAAAATAGTTTTTATCGTATAAAAGCGCCAAAACATAAATGAAATGATATAAATGAGATATCACTGTAATCATACTGACCCGAAGAATAAAACTGCTTTATCAATTTTACCAAACACGGAACGGTATAAAAAACTCCCCCAAAAGAAATTCATGAATAGCTGGTTTTTGGTCATTCTGCCTCACAAAAATCAGAATAAAAAGCGATCAAAAAATCTCCCGTGTCCGAACATGTTACCAATTAAAACGTCAACTCGTCCCGCAAAAAACAAGACCTCACATGACTCTGTGGACTCAAATATGGAAAAATTATAGCTCTCAAAATGTGGTAATGCAAAAAATATTTTTTGCAATAAAAAGCGTCTTTCAGTGTGTGACGGCTGCCAATCATAAAAATCCGCAAAAACAACGCTATAAAAGTAAATCAAACCCCCCTTCATCACCCGCTTAGTTAGGGAAAAATTAAAAAATTTAAAAAATGTATTTATTTCCATTTTCCGGCTAGGGTTAGGGTTAGGGCTAGGGTTAGGGCTAGGGTTAGGGCTAGGGTTAGGGTTAGGGCTAGGGTTAGGGCTAGGGTTAGGGCTAGGGTTAGGGCTAGGGTTAGAGCTAGGGCTAGGGTTAGGGCTAGGGTTAGGGCTAAGTTTGGGGCTAAGGTTAAGGCTACAGTTAGGGTTGGGGCTAAAGTTAGGGTTAGGATTACATTTACGGTTGGGAATAGGGTTGGGATTAGGGTTAGGGGTGTGTATGGGTTAGAGGTGTGGCTAGAATTACCGTTGGGATTACAGTTAGGGGTGTGTTTGGATTAGGGTTTCAGTTATAATTGGGGGGTTTCCACTGTTTAAGCACATCAGGGGCTCTCCAAACACGACATGGCGTCCGATCTCAATTCCAGCCAATTCTGCGTTGAAAAAGTAAAACAGTGCTCCTTCCGAGCTCTCCCGTGCGCCCAAACAGGGGTTTACCCCAACATATGGGGTATCATCGTACTTGGAACACATTGTAGAACAACTTTTGATGTTCAATTTCTCCTGTTACCCTTGGGAAAATACAAAACTGGGGGCTAAAATATAATTTTTCTGGAAAAAAAATATTTTTTATTTGCACGGCTCTGCGTTATAAACTGTAGTAAAACACTTGGGGGTTCAAAGCTCTCACAACACATCTAGATGAGTTCCTTAGGGGGTCTACTTTCCAAAATGGTGTCACTTTTGGGATTTTTTTTCTGTTTAGGTACATTAGGGGCTCTGCAAACGCAATTTGACGCCTGCAGACCATTCCATCTAAGTCTGCATTCCAAATGGCGCTCCATCCTTTCCGAGCCCTCCCATGCGCCCAAACGGTGGTTACCCCCCACATATGGGGTATCTCCTTACTCAGGACAAATTGGACAACAACTTTTGGGGTCCAATTTCTCCTGTTACCCTTGGGAAAATACAAAACTGGGGGCTAAAAAATAATTTTTGGGGGACAATTTTTTTTTTTATTTTCACGGCTCTGCGTTATAAACTGTAGTGAAACATTTGGGGGGGTCAAAGCTCTCACAACACTTCTAGATGAGTTCCTTAGGGGGTCTACTTTCCAAAATGGTGTCACTTTTGGGATTTTTTTTCTGTTTAGGTACATTAGGGGCTCTGCAAACGCAATGTGACGCCTGCAGACCATTCCATCTAAGTCTGCATTCCAAATGGCGCTCCATCCCTTCTGAGCCCTCCCATGCGCCCAAACGGTGGTTTCCCCCCACATATGGGGTATCAGCGTACTCAGGACAAATTGGACAACAACTTTTGGGGTCCAATTTCTCCTGTTACCCTCGGGAAAATACAAAACTGATGGCTAAAAAATAATTTTTGTGGGAAAAAATTTTTGTTTTATTTTTACGGCTCTGCATTATAAACTTCTGTGAAGCACTTGGTGGGTCAAAGTGCTCACCACACCTCTAGATAAGTTCCTTAGGGGGTCTACTTTCCAAAATGGTGTCAATTGTGGGGGGTTTCAATGTTTAGGCACATCAGTGGCTCTCCAAACGCAACATGGCGTCCAATCTCAATTCCTGTTAATTTTGCAGTGAAAAGTCAAACGGCGCTCCTCCCTTCCGAGCTTTCCCATGCGCCTAAACAGTGGTTTACCCCCACATATTGGGTATCAGCGTACTCAGGACAAGTTGTACAACAACTTTTGGCATCCAATTTCTTCTCTTACCCTTGGAAAAATAAAAAATTGTTGGCGAAAATATAATTTTTGTGAAAAAATATGATTTTTTATTTTTACGGTTCTGAATTATAAACTTCTGTGAAGCACTTGGTGGGTCAAAGTGCTCACCACACCTCTAGATAAGTTCCTTAGGGGGTCTACTTTCCAAAATGGTGTCACTTGTGGGGGGTTTCAATGTTTAGGCACATCAGGGGCTCTCCAAACGCAACATGGCGTCCCATCTGAATTCTAGTCAATTTTGCATTGAAAAGTCAAATGGCGCTCCTTCGCTTCCGAGCTCTATCATGCGCCCAAACAGTGGTTTACCCCCACATATGGGGTGTGGGCGTACTCAGGACAAATTATACAACATATTTTGGGGTCCTTTTTCTCCTGTTACCCTTGGTAAAATAAAACAAATTGGAGCTGAAATAAATTTTATGCGAAAAAAAATGAAATGTTCATTTTTATTTAAACATTCCAAAAATTCCTGTGAAACACCTGAAGGGCTAATAAACTTCTTGAATGTGGTTTTGAGCACCGTGAGGGGTGCAGTTTTCAGAATGGTGTCACACTTGGGAATTTTCTATAATATAGACCCCTCAAAATGACTTCAAATGAGATGTGGTCCCTAAAAAAAATGGTGTTGTAAAAATGAGAAATTGCTGGTCAATTTTTAACCCTTATAACTCCCTAACAAAAAAAAAAATTTGTTTCCAAAATTTTGCTGATGTAAAGTAGATATGTGGGAAATGTTACTTATTAAGTATTTTGTGTGACATATCACTGTGATTTAATTGCATAAAAATTCAAATTTGGAAAATTGCAAAATTTTCAAAATTTTCGCCAAATTTCCATTTTTTTCATAAATAAATGCAGGTAATATCAAAGAAATTTTATGACTATCATGAAGTACAATATGTCATGAGAAAATGTTGTCAGAATCGCCAAGATCCGTTGAAGGGTTCCAGAGTTATAACCTCATAAAGGGACAGTGGTCAGAATTGTAAAAATTGGCCTGGTCATTAACGTGCAAACCACCCTTGGGGGTGAAGGGGTTAATGAGCGTTTAATTTAAAAAAAAAAAATGGAAAAAAACGGCGTGGGCTCCCGCGCAATTTTCTGCGCCAGAGGGGAAAAGCCGACGGCCGGGGGCCAATATTTGTAGCCTGCTATGAATATCAGCCCGCAGTTGTCTGCGTATCCTTTACTGGCTATTAAAATAGGGGGACCCCCCAAAAAGTGACGTGGGGTCCCCCTATATTTTATAGCCAGAAAGGCTACGCAGACAGCTGCAGGCTAATATTCATAGCCTAGAGAAGGGCCATGGATATTGGCCCTCCCCGGCTGCAAATACCAATCCGCAGCCGCCCCGGAAATGGCGCATCTGTAAGATGTGACAATTCAGGCACTTAGCCCCTCTCTTCCCACTCCCGTGTAGCGGTGGGATATGGGGTAATAAGGGGTTAATGTCACCTTGCTATCATAAGGTGACATTAAGTCGGATTAATAACGGAGAGGCGCCAATAAGATGCTTATCCATTATTAATCCAATAGTAATAAAGTGTTAATAATACACACACACATTAGAAAAAAAGTATTTTAATATTCTTCATTTCACCATACTTACCATACTTCAGCGCCAGCAAAAAACATAAAATAATAAACCGTGTACTACCTGTCCGCCATAGTCCAATTAATAACAAGTGTCTCACGATGATCTCCCCTATAGAACAGTGACATTGGGTGATGTCACTTCTCTATAGGACCCTCAGTGACACACTGACAGGAGACAATGGCTCCTGCAATGCATCACTGAACTATAGTAACCTCTGAGTCTCACTTTATGGCAATTGCTGCGTGGGAAAATTTCTCACACAGCAATGGCATAAAGTGAGACTAGGGACTATTTTTTTACAGCGGCGGAGGAATACAGTGCGGAAGGATACCTTTCTCCCGTCATTGTGTTCCTGCAGCCCCTGGAGAGCGGTCGCATCAGCTGATGCTGCCGTTCTCCATGGGAGATCGTCGTGGGACACTCGTGGATTTCTGCAGACAGGGAGTATATTGGTTGTTTGTTATTGTAATCTTTTTTACAGATGACACTCGCTTTGGGGAACAAAGTGACAAGTAATGGTGAGTATGAACTCTATGTTTAATGTACTGTATGTATGTATTGTATGTAATGTATGAATATACTGCATGTAGCATGTATGTAGTATGTATGTATGTACAGTATGTAGTATGTATGTATGTAGTATGTATGTATGTTGTATGTATATATGTATGTAGTATGTACAGGTCCTTCTCAAAAAATTAGCATATAGTGTTAAATTTCATTATTTACCATAATGTAATGATTACAATTAAACTTTCATATATTATAGATTCATTATCCACCAACTGAAATTTGTCAGGTCTTTTATTGTTTTAATACTGATGATTTTGGCATACAACTCCTGATAACCCAAAAAACCTGTCTCAATAAATTAGCATATTTCACCCGTCCAATCAAATAAAAGTGTTTTTTAATACCAAACAAAAAAACCATCAAATAATAATGTTCAGTTATGCACTCAATACTTGGTCGGGAATCCTTTGGCAGAAATGACTGCTTCAATGCGGCGTGGCATGGAGGCAATCAGCCTGTGACACTGCTGAGATGTTATGGAGGCCCAGGATGCTTCAATAGCGGCCTTAAGCTCATCCAGAGTGTTGGGTCTTGCGTCTCTCAACTTTCTCTTCACAATATCCCACAGATTCTCTATGGGGTTCAGGTCAGGAGAGTTGGCAGGCCAATTGAGCACAGTAATACCATGGTCAGTAAACCATTTACCAGTGGTTTTGGCACTGTGAGCAGGTGCCAGGTCGTGCTGAAAAATGAAATCTTCATCTCCATAAAGCATTTCAGCCGATGGAAGCATGAAGTGCTCCAAAATCTCCTGATAGCTAGCTGCATTGACCCTGCCCTTGATGAAACACAGTGGACCAACACCAGCAGCTGACATGGCACCCCACACCATCACTGACTGTGGGTACTTGACACTGGACTTCAGGCATTTTGGCATTTCCTTCTCCCCAGTCTTCCTCCAGACTCTGGCACCTTGATTTCCGAATGACATGCAAAATTTGCTTTCATCAGAAAAAAGTAATTGGGACCACTTAGCAACAGTCCAGTGCTGCTTCTCTGTAGCCCAAAAGTGGCTTTACCTGGGGAATGCGGCACCTGTAGCCCATTTCCTGCACACGCCTGTGCACGGTGGCTCTGGATGTTTCCACACCAGACTCAGTCCACTGCTTCCTCAGGTTCCCCAAGGTCTGGAATCGGTCCTTCTCCATAATCTTCCTCAGGGTCCGGTCACCTCTTCTCGTTGTACAGCGTTTTCTGCCACATTGTTTCCTTCCAACAGACTTACCATTGAGGTGCCTTGATACAGCACTCTGGGAACAGCCTATTTGTTGAGAAATTTCTTTCTGGGTCTTACCCTCTTGCTTGAGGGTGTCAATGATGGCCTTCTTGACATCTGTCAGGTCGCTAGTCTTACCCATGATGGGGGTTTTGAGTAATGAACCAGGCAGGGAGTTTTTAAAAGCCTCAGGTATCTTTTGCATGTGTTTAGAGTTAATTAGTTGATTCAGAAGATTAGAGTAATAGGTCGTTTAGAGAACCTTTTCTTGATATGCTAATTTATTGAGACAGGTTTTTGGGGTTATCAGGAGTTGTATGCCAAAATCATCAGTATTAAAACAATAAAAGACCTGACAAATTTCAGTTGGTGGATAATGAATCTATGATATATGAAAGTTTAATTGTAATCATTACATTATGGTAAATAATGAAATTTAACACTATATGCTAATTTTTTGAGAAGGACCTGTATGTAGTATTTATGTAGTATGTATATAGTATGTATGTAGTATGTATGTACGTATGTAGTATGTATGTAGTATGTATGTAGTATGTATGTAGTATGTATGTAATGTATGTATTATGTATGTAGTATGTATGTAATGTATGTAGTATGTACAGGTCCTTCTCAAAAAATTAGCATATAGTGTTAAATTTCATTATTTACCATAATGTAATGATTACAATTAAACTTTCATATATTATAGATTCATTATCCACCAACTGAAATTTGTCAGGTCTTTTATTGTTTTAATACTGATGATTTTGGCATACAACTCCTGATAACCCAAAAAACCTGTCTCAATAAATTAGCATATCAAGAAAAGGTTCTCTAAATGACCTATTACCCTAATCTTCTGAATCAACTAATTAACTCTAAACACATGCAAAAGATACCTGAGACTTTTAAAAACTCCCTGCCTGGTTCATTACTCAAAACCCCCATCATGGGTAAGACTAGCGACCTGACAGATGTCAAGAAGGCCATCATTGACACCCTCAAGCAAGAGGGTAAGACCCAGAAAGAAATTTCTCAACAAATAGGCTGTTCCCAGAGTGCTGTATCAAGGCACCTCAATGGTAAGTTTGTTGGAAGGAAACAATGTGGCAGAAAACGCTGTACAACGAGAAGAGGTGACCGGACCCTGAGGAAGATTGTGGAGAAGGACCGATTCCAGACCTTGGGGAACCTGAGGAAGCAGTGGACTGAGTCTGGTGTGGAAACATCCAGAGCCACCGTGCACAGGCGTGTGCAGGAAATGGGCTACAGGTTCCGCATTCCCCAGGTAAAGCCACTTTTGAACCATAAACAGCGGCAGAAGCGCCTGACCTGGGCTACAGAGAAGCAGCACTGGACTGTTGCTAAGTGGTCCCAAGTACTTTTTTCTGATGAAAGCAAATTTTGCATGTCATTCGGAAATCAAGGTGCCAGAGTCTGGAGGAAGACTGGGGAGAAGGAAATGCCAAAATGCCTGAAGTCCAGTGTCAAGTACCCACAGTCAGTGATGGTGTGGGGTGCCATGTCAGCTGCTGGTGTTGGTCCACTGTGTTTCATCAAGGGCAGGGTCAATGCAGCTAGCTATCAGGAGATTTTGGAGCACTTCATGCTTCCATCGCCTGAAATGCTTTATGGAGATGAAGATTTCATTTTTCAGCACGACCTGGCACCTGCTCACAGTGCCAAAACCACTGGTAAATGGTCTACTGACCATGGTATTACTGTGCTCAATTGGCCTGCCAACTCTCCTGACCTGAACCCCATAGAGAATCTGTGGGATATTGTGAAGAGAAAGTTGAGAGACGCAAGACCCAACACTCTGGATGAGCTTAAGGCCGCTATTGAAGCATCCTGGGCCTCCATAACATCTCAGCAGTGTCACAGGCTGATTGCCTCCATGCCACGCCGCATTGAAGCAGTCATTTCTGCCAAAGGATTCCCGACCAAGTATTGAGTGCATAACTAAACATTATTATTTGATGGTTTTTTTGTTTGTTATTTAAAAACACTTTTATTTGATTGGACGGGTGAAATATGCTAATTTATTGAGACAGGTTTTTTGGGTTATCAGGAGTTGTATGCCAAAATCATCAGTATTAAAACAATAAAAGACCTGACAAATTTCAGTTGGTGGATAATGAATCTATAATATATGAAAGTTTAATTGTAATCATTACATTATGGTAAATAATGAAATTTAACACTATATGCTAATTTTTTGAGAAGGACCTGTATGTAGTATGTATGTAGCATGTAGCATGTGTGTAGCATGTATGTAGTATGTATGTAGCATGTATGTAGCATGTAGTATGTATGTAGTATGTATGTAGTATGTATGTATGTAGTATGTATGTAGCATGTATGTAGCATGTAGAATGTATGTAGCATGTATGTAGCATGTAGTATGTATGTAGTATGTATGTGATATGTATGTAGTATATATGTAGTATGTATGTAGTATGTATGTAGCATGTAGTATGTATGTAGCATGTATGTAGGATGTATGTAGCATGTATGTAGCATGTATTATGTATGTAGTATGTATGTGGTATGTATGAATGTAGTATGTATGTGGTATGTATGTATGTAGTATGTATGTAGTATGTATGTATGTAGTATGTATGTATTATTTTTTTTACATTTAACACATTAGCCGGATGATGGAACTACTACTGTCCCATCATTGGCTAATGTGTCAATCACTGTCACTGTAGCGGGCATCGTCCGATGGGACTTGTAGTCCCATCGGACGGTGCCTGCACACATGCACAGAGCCCCGGCAGCCCGCACAGAGCCCTGGCAGCCCACACAGAGCCCCGGCAGCCTGTGCAGAGCCATGGCAGGCAGCACAGAGCCCCGGCAGGCAGCACAGAGCCCCGGCAGGCCCGCACAGAGCCCCGGCAGCCTGCACATAGCCCTGGCAGGCAGCACAGAGCCCTGGAGGCCCGCACATAGCTCCGGCAGGCAGCACAGAGCCCCAACAGGCCCGCACAGAGCCCCGGCAGCCCGCACATAGCCCCAAGATGCCCGTACAGATCCCCGGCAGGCCCGCACTGACCCCACCTGCACACACAGACACGCACAGTGTCCACCCACGCACTGCCCACATTCTTCCCCCCTCTGGAATGTAGAAGCACAGAAAGGACTTATTTACATTCCGATATTTGTGTTCCATTGACTTGCATTGGTATCGGGTATCGGTATCGGCGATATCCGATATTTTTTTGATATCGGCCGATCCAATCTGATACCGGTACTTTTGGATATCGGTAGGTATCGCTCAACACTAGTCTCAATACGTCACTAGAATGGTATGCACTGACCTAACCTGTCAGGACAGCTCTATATGACCTCTAAGAGGCTTTAGGGTACCGTACCACGCAATTGCCCCATGAAGGTTTGGGAACTCTCAAATAATCTTTGCACTAAAAAACAAACTGCAACAAAAGATCTGGGTAATTACAAATAAAAGATTTTGTTGTCAAAGACTGTATTGCTTAAAAACAACATCTCTGTGTAAAATGCATGAGTAATAACAGTTGCTACAGCAATAGTAAAAATAATTAGGAGGCAGCAATGAACAAGAACATAATGGATTTAATTCAAGTGCCGCTAATCTTTCCTGGTTTTGCCCAAAACTATGTTAAATCAAGTGTTTTGTCAGCCAGTACATTATTTCCCCTTTCTTTGCCATGGAAAATATTTGCTATTAAATTAAGAAAGCAAATCCTTTTCTTTTAGTCTAATCAATGTTCTGCATGCATTAATTACCATGTAGTGATTAGCTGTAATAAAAAAGGCTGGCCTATGTCTGCTTAACATTTGCATTACAACTTTTAGCAATGGCTTTGTGTCCGGAACACATTAAATAATGTATGAAAGGCTCAGCAAATGAACCCCAGTCTTTTAATATTAGCTGCATATGCAGATCAAGATATTTTTGAGAGCTCATCAGTTGCTAAGATACTGGCTTGTAACACGGCAATAGGTGAGCAATAGGAATGTATTTTTATTCCTCAATTTTTTTATTTCAAGATTTGGGAGCTCACAAGTGCAGTTGTGGATCATCTCATAAGTGAGTTTTTCATCTAAATACTATGAGGATTTTAATCTAAAAACACATGGATGACAGTTTATGCATGCCTTGTAGCCTGCTGGATTCTGAAGCTACCTTTGCTACCAAATGTACTTATTATTGTCTGGTAAAAAGAAACATTCTTCTTGTAGGTTGTATAAATTGTTACTCCATGCCACAACTAAAAATATGTGACGTTTTGACTGAGACAGACACAGACCACAATTAAAGGGAACCCAATAGCTGATACATACTGCTTAGCCACTAGCTGTGTGACTCCAGCCAGGTCTGCTTGATTCTGAAACCATGCAGTGTTAGAGGCTTCGGGGTATTGAGCCGCCCACTGTCCTAGAGTGACAGGTCTCTCTCTGAGTGTGTGTACAGGGAGAGACCTGGCAGCCGCTGGCAGTAGGTGGGGAGAAGCTCCCTGGCATCTTTTAAACAACAGCTAAAGTAGTCTAAACATTCCTGGCTGAAATCACACAGTCATTGTCTGATATGGGCCGCCTTTAATAATCTCTTTATTTTTATAGCGCCAACATATTCTGCAGCGCTTTACAGTTTTTCCACACATTATCATTGCTGTCCCTGATAAGGCTCACAATCTAAATTCCCTATCAGTATGTCTTTGGAGTGCGGGAGGAAACCGGAGTACCAGGAGGAAACCCACGCAAACACAGGGAGAACATTCAAATTCCTTGCAGATGTTGTCCTTGGTGGGATTTAAACCCATGACGTGAGGAGTACATTTGACTCATAACCGCCTTTCACATCTAAACATTCCCCCAATCCCTTCTTTGAAACAACCCTCCCAACTGAAAAGAGATTTAACTGCAAACACCCAAAGAATGACATTAGACCACATTTTGGATTAAATGGCCACAGCAGCCTTTTTATTAACATACAATTACAACAAATCAACAATATCCCAACCTAGGAAGGGGTGGTCCTCAAAGCCACAAATTAAGCACTGCCAATGTGCAAATTTCTTTTTTCCTTTGGCCTCCAGGCCCCAGCCGCTAAGCACCAGCTCGGAGGCAGATAGTGACCAACCCGGCCAAACCAACCGAATACCAAGTCCCTTAATCATCTGTTCCACGGAATGATCTACCACATCCACTCAGAATCCATTCAGGGGGAGTCCAGGACCAATAGAGATCCCCCCTACTATCTGCCATCCCCCTTTCCACCAACTTCGAGGACCTCCCTTCCCCGCCACTAACATAAATGTTCTGACGCCTCAAATATTTATGTCCCGCCACACTCTCAAGCCCATTTCAATACCCTCTTGAATGGCCAAACACCACATGTCAGTTCCGATCGCGTTCAAGTGGACATCATCTGATCTCCAATATTCTCCTTCTCCTGATTCTAAATTTACATGGCGCACCACCACTGCTCCGTTTCGTGACATAAAGCCTTCAATAGAGCGTGCTCCTTGCCACACTTTCCTAGGGATGTCGGACCAAATAACTAGCACTTTTGGAAACAAAATCTGGAGCCGTAACATATCAAACTTCCTACGTCCTTTATCAATTCCCGATAAGGCCTCCTACCCAAATCTTTCACCTCCCAAGTGAACCACATCCGGTGCCCTATCTAATCTTACGAATCGGTGAAACTCAGGCAAAAATTGACTCCAGACCATCCCACGCTTTCCGATCCACCGCAAGATCACAGTATCTCTCGGGAACCCCAGCTGCCGCCCGTCGGACTGAACCGCTGCCCTCAGTCCAAAAAACGAAGGAATGGCCCATAATCCAGACCAGCCAGTGTTCACCGCCTGAAACAAATAATAAAACATTAAAACAAAAACTTCACATAACTAGCGAACTCTTATTAAACTAGATTCGGGCAGATGCAAGATCTGAATCTGATCAATTTCCACCACCTAATCCTCTTGACCACATCTTCGCCCAAGCCTCTCTTAGCTGCCTGTGTCACAGCCCCAATCCTGAATGAATGCCCGCTGTAATCCGCTGGCGAAATTCCTCCCGATACCAAACACTGTTTGAATACCGCGATGAATTGAAAACGGGATAAAAATGCGCCGTCTTCATGAACCAAAAAGGGGTTGGATAAAATGTCGCCGCGTCTCATGAAATTATTCGCACACCAAACTAGACACATAGGGGAACCCGCTACCGAAAACAAAGCCACTTTACAACCTTTACCTTGAATATTGGTCTTAGAGGATCGTATAAAAACCTCCACCCTATCGCTAAACACATTAACATCCTCCCTCCGTACACCCCCCTTTTTTAAATTAGAGGGGCTAACCAATTCCTCTAAGCAAAATGCTCCAAAGAGAGCTAGCGCAAAAGCTGCCCAAAAGGGGTCGACTTCCCATTGTGATAAACAAACCGTTGTCAGCTGTGTACCTATAATCAGTAACACCTCATAAGAAACCGGGCATCTCATGTCCTCAACTTTCCACCCTTTTCTCCAACCTTTTAATGCCTGAATCACCAAAAAGGACTTTGTGACATCCCTGGTACCACGGGCCTTAAAACAAAAGCCAACCCTGCTAACATTTTATTCAATTTTGACACGGACCAGCCTGTTTCCTTAAGGTGTCCGATCAACAATAGCAATCTGGGTTCATCCTGCAATCCCTCCCCTAAATACCCCTTCCAATCCTCCCAAACATCCCATGCTTGATCATATTGTTTTCAGGACCTAACGGACAAAGAGTTCACCAAAAAATGATCTACTGCCTGCCAGGAAGATTCCACAATTCCGCCGGGCATTCCAGGCCTGCTGAATCCGCTTGAGGCACCAGCTCTCGAAAACGGTCCTCCTGGAGATGAGAAAGAGCAACAACGACCGGGTTACACGCCATTGAACTGACTTCAGCCACAATCCACAAGTTAAATGATAAACCCCAGAAAACCAGACGCTGTAGTATTTTATATTTTAATCACCACTGGGGAATCCACTGACAAGGAATTTATCACTGCTGCCACCCCTCCGTCAGGCATGGAAAGCAGATTTTTTTATTTGAGATTTCCTTGCCCCACAACGATAGAGCCACCACAATTGGGAACAGATGAATTAGCACTCGATTCGCCAACCATCCTTGTTCTCTCCAGAAATGAGGCCACTCCGCCAACAACCAGGTGCCATGAAAAAACAAACCGAAACCGCGTTCGTCTACCACTGCAACAAGCAAACCTAACGCATCCGCATCCACCACCGGATCGATCCATATGGATTTACCATTATAATCCTCCAAAAATTTCGACCAAACTGCCAAATCTTCCCGTAACTCTTTTTTTAACCTGATGACATGAACAGGAGATTTAACGCATGCCGTTGCCAACGATAGCCTCATGCAAAATGCTCGGCCCATTGGCATGATCCGACAGGCAAATTTCAACTTTCCTAACAGAGATTGTACCTCGCATAACCTCAGTTTCTTTGAAACGCATGCTTTAAACACCTCCTCGCTCAAGGCGTTAACTTTTTCTTCAGGTAATCTACAAACCATTTCAGTCGTATTAATTTCGATACCTAAAAAACTCAAACAGTAACTGGTCCCACAGTCTTATCTTCCGCTAACAGAACCCCGAAACTCTTAGCCACCCTCTCCATTGAATGCAGTAACAAAGAACAGTCCGCGTTCTGAGCCGGACCTATAAACAAAAAATCATTAAGATAATGGATACATGATTTTAAACCTGACACATCTTTCACCACCCATTCCAAAAATGTGCTGAAGGTTTCAAAATACGCACAAGAGAGTGAACACCCCACGGAAAGAAAGCAGTCAACAAAATATCCTCCATTCCAATAACATCCCAACAAATGCATACTATCTGGATAAACAGGTAGAAGACTAAACGCCGCTTCAATATCTGTCTTTGCCAACTTGACACCCTGACCACAAAAACGAACCCAATCCATGGCTGCATCAAGAAAAGTATAAACTACTGAACATAACTGAGGATCAATGCAGTCATTTACCGATGACCCTTTCGGAAAAGACAAGAGATGTATCATCCTAAATTTATTGGGTTCCTTTTTTGGGACTATACCTAATGGAGACACCCTCAAATTATGCATGGGAGGAATTGCGAACGGACCAGCCATCCTGTCAAGGTTAACTTCCTTCTCCAACTTCTCAGTAACTACCTCAGGAAACTGCAAAGCCGATTTTAGATTTTTTTTTTAGTAAAGTTAACTGCCGTTTCAACTGATGGGATTCGAAAGCCATCCCTAAAACCTTCTTCCAGCAAAATAGCTGCCGTCCTATCTGGGTACCTATTTAGAAAATGCACCATCTCTTCCAGCCGAATTGGTGTCATTCCTTTTCTCAGCTCCTTCGCCCAATTTTTGCCTGCTTCCCCTGAAACATTTTGATGATCCATGCGTGCCTCCGCACGATGCACACTCGTGCTTGAATTTGCATTTTGCTCCAAATTTACAAGACCCCTCGTTAAATGCAAAACACAGTCCTCTCTGTATGGCCGCTGAATGTCCCGACTGGTTTGAACCCCCCCAGCGCTCCCTGGAAAGGACTGAGTGCCATACCCTGTCCACGATGGGACCATCACCCGCATCCAGAGGGCTATATCTTTGTGGTCCCATTGAATTCTAGGCCTAACCGCCTTCCGCTGGCAAAATTGCTCATCATATCTCAACCAACCCTGGCCCCCATAAACTCGGTAAGCTTCTCCTATAGCGTCCATATAACAAAAAAGAACCTGAACAATTCTCCGGAGCCTTTTCTCTGATTACACTGGCCAGAATGGCGAATGCCTGTAGCCAATTTGCAAAAGTTCTCAGAATTAATCTATACCTCCTCCTTTCCTCATCTTCCTTTTTTGAATCATCTTTTCTCAATCTATCCAAATTAAATAGTTCCAGGGGTAACAAAGAAAATATTTCAACGTATTCCCCCTTCCATACTTTTTCCTGAGTCTCATTTTTAAGATGGGCCCCTAGAGGGCCCTCAAAACATAGACCTCACCATGTGCCGTATCATCCAATCTCATTGAATCCTCCTCTTTTTCCCCATCCCCTGCCTGACTAGCCACCAATACTGTAGCCGAGGGGGCGGCGACCCCTGCCCCTACACTCTCATTCCTTGAGCTTTCTGATAATACGTCCCTCACAGACACATTGAAGCCCTCACCCAACATACCCCCATGCCCGGAAGTCCTCCCAGTATTCCCCAGCCATGCAGCAGATGGAGCCGCCCCTACTTGCCCACCCCCGGACCCCCACAAAGTCACTAAATCTCTAAGCCTGTGCATAAGTAAGCTCAACCCTCTACTAATCCCCCTGTAAGCATATCATGACCACCACCCCCAGGCGAGGTTAACAAAGGGGATAAGAGAAAAAGAGGTTGTTCTCACCAAGCTGCCCGAGTGCTGTGGACCCGGCAGCCGACAGTCCTGTAGCCTGACGTCGTATTTCCTCCTCTGTCATCCTTCTGTGCTGCTCATTGGATCCTTGAGCCAGATGAATGCTGCCTTGCGTCACTCCCACCATCGGAGCGGAAGTTCCTGCCGTCGCCTCTTATGGGGTCTGGATGACTGGGCTGGCCAGAGATTGCCCACGCTGGGAATCCCTGCTGCATTGAGGGGGATGTGGCGTGCACTGCACTCCCTGCTGGCCTATGCACCTGTGCCAAAGTCATCCCTGGGATGTCCTGCTCTGTCCCAGGCAAAGCGCTGCTGTCTAGGCTGGCGTGGCACCGCCCGTGCTGTGCTCCCAGCTGAGGGGCCTGGTGATAAGGCCCCTGTTTTGTGACTCTCCCTGTCACCGCGCGCAGAGCCGACTCACCTGACCTTGTGCTGCCAGCCGTTCCTGCTCCGGATACCCCACGTGCTCTGGATGATGCGGAAGAGACCGACGCCTCTCCGCACTGCAGGCCCCGCCGAGTAGCCAGATTCCTCCCAGCTCTGCTGCAAGACACGGCTGTCCCGCGGCACGCGCCACCAGCTGGAGAGTCCCTGGAGGGGCTCCTAAGATGGTGCCGAGCCCGGGGGTAACTTTGGTGCTCAGGCGCACCGGAGGCCTGGACCTCCACGCCCGGCGCCCCTCTGGAGGAACCTGGGCAGATCCTGTCGCCACCCCACTTAAAAGGCTGCTCACGGACTGTTGCAGCCATGCAGTGCCCTGTGTACTCGCCGCTTCTCTAAGGCTCTGTATCAAAGCATCAACCTCCATGGTTGCGGACCGCCGCAGCTTCGCTTGCTCACAGTTAGGTGAGTGAGTGCTCCAGCAGTGTACCGCAAAATTGCGGTTTCCTGATAACCATCCCCAAACCCACTTCCCCCCAACTCCTCCTAACTTCCCCCTTTGATCCCACCCCCATTTCAAAACTAGCTGCAAAAATTGAACTCGTACTGCCCCACTCATCCCTAAGGCTCCTGTACTCGCACGTGACCCTGTCATGTCGGCCTCCCTTGATGGCCAGGGGCCTAGTACGGCCTTTTTGGACTCCAGCACTATAGTGATATATATATATATATAGTGATTCAAAGTGTTTAATGGTTACCGCTCACACTTGTAGATACAGAAGATTGATGGTTGCAATACAGTCTGGGTGGAACTACTACACACACTTGTTGCTGATCAGATTTGGAGGAACAGTACACTTGTTGGCTTCACACAGGCCTCTGAACAAATTTGTCTTCATGAATTTGTGGAAGCAGCTTGCTTATCTCAAGCTTTTGGTAGTTAAGCAGGATCATTTTTATTTAAACAGGATTCCCCCTAGTTTTTCTCTCTATACGTTCCACTCTTGATTTTGGCTTACAAATACTTACACATAAAACCAGTTATTGACCAAATAATGATGTGTGAATGAGGGCTAACTATAAGAA
Organism: Ranitomeya variabilis; assembly: GCF_051348905.1. Classification (NCBI taxonomy): domain Eukaryota; kingdom Metazoa; phylum Chordata; class Amphibia; order Anura; family Dendrobatidae; genus Ranitomeya; species Ranitomeya variabilis. Next base: position 577,178,207 of record NC_135236.1, read on the forward strand.
TCCTTTCTTAATCATCTCCCTTGTACCACTCTTCTTCAGTCCACTGTTTAAAAGGACTTTACTGTCCATGCAACATCATAGGCCTCAGGGCAACCAATCTGCTGCTAAACATTGGTCATCAGTCCCGGCAAGGCTAACAACTCACACATTTTCTATTAGACCCAATGTTTGCCTTCTGGGGTTGTTGCTTCCCGTATTCCAAACTATGTTGGTCCCTGAGCTCTCACACAGCCTTCTACTGCTCCTAATAGACTCCCAAAAATCAAGTTATTATAATTATTATTTATTATTATAGCGCCATTTATTCCATGGAGCTTTACATGTGAGGAGGGGTATACATAGTAAAAACAAGTAGAGTACATTACATGTGACAATGGTACAGGAGGAGAGATGATCCTGCCCGTGAGGGCTCACAATCTACAAAAGTTGGGTGATACTACAGTAGGTGAGGGTAGAGCTGGTCGTGCAGTGGCTTGGTCGAGTTGTGGTTACTGCAGGTTGTAGGCTTGTCGGAAGAGGTGGGTCTTCAGTTCTTTATGAAGGTTTCGATGGTAGGCGAGAGTCTAATATGTTGTGGTAGAGAGTTACGGAGTAGGGGGATGCGCGGGAGAAATCTTGTATGCGATTGTGGGAAGAGGAGATAAGGGAGTAAAGAAGGAGATCTTGTGAGGATCGGAGGTTGAGTGCAGGTAAGTATTGGGAGATGAGGTCACAGATGTATGGTGGAGACAGGCTGTGGATGGCTTTGTATGTCATGGTTAGGGTTTTGAACTGGAGTCTTTGGGCAATGGGGAGCCAGTGTAGGGATTGAAAGAGGGGAGAGGCCGGGGAATAGCGGAGAGACAGGTGGATTATTCGGGAAGCAGAGTTTAGAATAGATTGGAGGGGTGCGAGAGTGTTAGAGGGGAGGCCACAGAGCAGGAGGTTGCAGTAGTCAAGGTGGGAGATGATGAGGGCATGGACTAGGGTTTTTGCAGATTCTTGGTTGAGGAATGTACAGATCCATGAAATATTTTTGAGTTGAAGGAAGTGGACAAGGGCTTGTATATGTGGTTTGAAAGAGAGATCAGTGTCAAGGATAACCCCGAGGTAGCGAGCTTCTGGGACTGGGGAAAGTGGGCAGCCGTTTACCTTAATTGATAAGTCCATTGGGGGGATTGAGTGAGATGGGGGAAGATGATGATTTCTGTTTTATGCATATTGAGTTTCAGAAATCTAGCAGAGAAGAAGGATGAAATAGCGGACAGACTTTGTGGGATTCTGGTTAGTAGGGTGGTGATATCTGGCCAAGAGATGTAGATCTGAGTGTCATCAGCATAGAGTTGATACTGAAAGCTGTGAGATTCTATGAGCTGTCCCAGGCCGAAGGTGTAGATGGAGAAGAGCAGGGGCCCTAGGACTGAACCTTGCAGGACTTCGACAGATAGAGGGCGCGGTGAGCAGGTGGTATACAAAAGGGAGACGCTGAATGTCCGGTCTGTTAGGTAGGATGCAAGCCAACATAGGGCCAAGTCTGTGATGCCAAGAGATGAGAGGGTCTGTAGTAATAGGGAATGGTCCACTGTGTCAAAGGCAGAGGACAGGTCCAGAAGAAGGAGGACAGAGTAGTGTCGCTTGGCCTTGGTGGTTAATAGGTCATTAGAGACCTTGGTTAAAGCAGTTTCAGTGGAGTTGTGTGGCTGGAAATCAGACTGTAAGCATTCAAAGAGGGAGCAAGTAGAGAGGTGGGTGGACAGTTCAAAATGGACGTGTTGTTCCAGTAGTTTTGAGGCATAGGGGAAAAATGATATGGGGCGATAGCTAGATGCAGAGGATGGGTCAAGAGAGGGCTTTTTGAGGATAGGTGTGATTGAGGCATGTTTAAAGCTTGAGGGGAAAACACCAGTTGTTAGTGATAGGTTGAAGAGATGGGTTAGGGTTAGGATGAAGACTGTGGTGAGGTTTGGGATGAAGTGGGATGGGAGGGATTGAATCAAGTGCACAGGTGGTGAGATGTGATCTTGAGAGTAGAGTGGAGAGTTGATCTTCTGTAATGGTGGAGAAGTGTGTTTTGGAGGTGGAGGGCTGGGCTTAGTCTTCAACTGAGATGAGTGGAGAGGGAGGAGGTGCTGGGGGATGGGGGAGTGAATTGAAGGTGTTGAATAGCTGTTTAGGGTTATGAGGTTTATTTAACTGTGGTGAGTGTGGCCTTGAAAGTAGTGAGGGACTGTTTGAATGCGATGAAGTCTTCATTAGATTGGGATCTTTTCCATCTTTGCTCAGCAACCCTGGAAGCCCATCTCAGTTCTTTGGCCAGTCTGGTGTCCCAAGGCTGTCTTATTGATTTTGTGAGCTTTGGTATGTGTGAGAGGGGCAACTGATTTTAGATCTGGTGTTACATAGTGTGACGGTGGCATCCGCATTGTGTAAGGAACTTATGTCTGTAAGAGGGAGAAGGGATTCAGACAGTGAGTGTAGATCGAGGTTTTTAAGATTTCTGCGAGCGTGTGTGTTTGTGGAGTGAGGATTGTGGACCTGGAGAGGAGATGGAAGAGAATGTAAGTAGATTGTGGTCAGAAAGAGATGAGTTAGAGAGGTTGGATATGGAGCAGAGGCAGGTGAAGATGAGGTCCAGTGTTTGGCCATCTTTGTGACTGGCTGCAGAAGACCATTGAGTGAGGCCGAAGGAGGAAGTGAGAAATGAAAGCTTAGTGGCAGCTGCGAGCGAAGTGTCAATGGGGATGTTGAAGTTGCCCAAGATGATAGTGGGGATGTCAGCGGAGAGGAAATGAAGTAGCCAGGTGGTGAAGTGGTCGAAGAAGGTGGCGGCTGGCTCTGGGGGGCGGTAAATGACAGCCAGTTGGAGGTTGGAGGGGGAGTAGATGCGCACAGAGTGCACCTCAAAAGATGGGAGGGTAACAGAGGGTGGCAGTGGGATTGGGGTGAAGGAGCAGTTATCTGACAGGAGAAAACCAACTCTTCCACCATGCTTGCTGGTGGGGCGGGGGTTGTGGGAAAGGTGGAATCCACCATACGAAAGTGCAGCAGGAGAGGCTGTGTCAGAGGGGGTGAGCCAGGTTTCGGTGATGGTGAGGAAGGAAAGTTTGTGAGTAATGAAAAGATCATGATGTAGGAAAGTTTGTTGCAGACAGAGCGAGTGTTCCACAGAGCTCCTGCTAGTGGGACTGGGGAAGTGGGGGCTGGGCAAATCGGTGTAAGGTTAGATAGGTTACGGAAATTTGTGACAGAGCGTGGATGGGAGGTAGAATTAACTGTGGGAATATGGTGAGGAGGACCCGGATTTGGACCAATATCACCAGCAGTGATGAGGAGCAGAGAAAGTGTTAGCAGGTGGGAGCAGGAGAGAGCATGAGGAGACTGTGTTTGGAGACAAAGGATTGTATGTTGAGGAACAGTTCTCAGGAGGAGGTGAGATGGATGGGGAGGATTGAAGAAGAGATGACCAGTTTCTTACTAGGTGTAGAGATTAAGGGGTTTAGTAGAAAGTGAAGGATTATAGGGGTGAGCGTGAAAACAAACAGAAACATTGTTTACAGTGACTGTAGCCAGTTACCTTCAGTTCCCTTCTGGTTCACTTCTGGAATTAATTCTGATCTTCACACTTGTATGATATGCACTTATAGGATACACACTGCAGACTAAAGTCTTGGCAGACTTGTGCTATGCAATATATGTGCTACAAAGTGCATTCAGGTGTGAAGCAGAGAGGTGTGGTCTTTCTCCTCTTCGTCAGAGAATTAAGAGTGGACCAGATGCATATGATCAAGCCAAAGTAAACAAGGTCATAAATAACACTGGGGTAAAGCTGGGGTTAGTTGATAGACGTACCAAGTGAATACTAGAAGCAGAGGTAAGAAGTCTGTGTGGAAAGCTGAGTGACTTACCAAGTGAATACTAGGAGCCAAGGTAAGAAGTCTGTGTGGAAAGCTGAATGATGTACCAAGTGAATACTAGGATCAGAGGTAGGTTCAGCTCAAACTGATAGATAACATTGCCCACACCATTATAAGTACTGCTAGTACAGGGCATGTTTTTTGTCCTTTTCCCTGGTTAGATTATCATAGCTCTTTAATCCAATTAGTGCATCAATTCTACTAGTTACCTCTGAGTCTACTACAATGACTCTATATGTCCACTGCACAGAACTTTTCCACTAAACCAGTCACTAAAATAATATTGTGTTTAACCTAATGTAAAAAATAAATTCAACTTTACTGTAGATCTTTCAAGAAATATGCAATGTTAGCAATGTTTAAGAATCTATACACCTTTAATGGCTGTCAACTGCTTTTCTTCATGACTTAGTGAACAGCAGGCTGGTCTTAAATTCAAGCAGAACTATTTCCACTTGCCTCCTGCAGAGCTCAGAATTATTCTTTGAATATTTCATACATATTTCAAACTAGCACTGAAAATCGGATGAAAGGGAAAAAATGGGACAGTTAGATGCTGGATATAGTTTCAGTCTAATCTGCTAAGAAAAAAATGTTAGTTACATAAACTTAATTTACACAGATAAGTGTGAAAAGTAAAGCATGGCATTATGGTAGAGCATAGAGGAGAATGGAAATGTGGAGCTTTGCTTTATTTGGTGCAAAACTCTTCCTTTCATTTAATTCTTTATTGGGAGCCATTAGACATTTCTCATCTGGAGTCTGATGCCAGGAAGGAGGGGCAGATTCCTGATATAAATATGAGTTGGCTGCACATATGAAGTCATTCTCCACATCCGAGAAAGTGATATATGAAAGCAACAGATCTTTCTATATCTTTTATATCAGACTGTAGAGGGAGTTAGTGAACAACATTCCGCGCTGTGGACAATATTGTCCACTACCTCCCTCTACAGTCTGATGTCTGATGATCACTTGCTGACCCGTGGATTCACTGCGGATGATTTTCTATATTAATATTATATGCATCTTTAACAGATTGAACAGGTGAGCTTAATCTGAGTGCTAAACTAACTGTATTTCTTGGATAAGACCCTATTTGCGCTGATTTCTCCTACAGTTTCTTGTATATCTTTTATAGAAATTTATTTCTGTTCTCGGAATTGCTGAGAGTCCCACCATTTGGATCTCCAATTATCACGCATGTATAACATATCCTATTAATCATGAAGTTAATATAATCATTATTGATAGATAACAGAATTTATAGCCAAGACAAAATTCCCAATCAGTACAACCAATCAGAATAGTCAAAATAGCCAAGTCCAAGATGATTTATTATTTGAATCTATTGATTGCATTGCTTAACCCCTTAACGACCGCCGATACGCCTTTTAACGGCGGCCGCTAAGGGTACTTAAACCACAGCGCCGTTAATTAACGGCGCTGTGGAAAAAGTGAATAGCGCCCCCCAGAGTCGGATTTTCTCTGGGGTCTCGGTTGCCGAGGGTAGCCGAGACCCCAGAGAACATGATTCGGGGGGTTTTTACTGACCCCCGAGTTGCGATCGCCGGTAATTAACCGTTTACCGGTGGTCGCAACAAAAAAAAAAAAACACGATTTGCCGTTTAATTTCTCTGTCCTCCGATGTGATCGCACATCGGAGGACAGAGAAATGTGGTCCCCGATGGCCCCCAATAGCCCCCCGATACTTACCTACCTCCCCCGGTGCTCCTCGTGGCTCCCGATGGGCGCCGCCATCTTTTTTCTGGGAAAAAATGGCGGGCGCACGCGCAGTACGCCCGCCGCCCGGCACCCGGAAGATCTTTGGGGTCTGGGCTGCCGGGGGTAGCCGAGACCCCAAAGAACATGCTTTGCGATCGCCGGTAATTAACAGTTTACCGGCGACCGCAAAAAAAAAAAAAAAAAAAAAAAAAAGCGATCAGTTATTTCTCTGTCCTCTGATGTGATCGCACATCAGAGGACAGAGAAATAGGGGGATTCGGGGACCCTAACATACTCACCCAGTGTACCTGGGTCCTCTTCTGTCTTCTCCTGCCAGCCGGCTTTTTCATCATGGCGGGCGCATGCGCAGTGCGCCCGCCATCTGCTGCCATCTGCCGGCCGGCAGGAGAAGACGAGTTGGGGCTAAAATTAGGGTTAGGGTTAGGGTTAGGGTTAGAGTTAGGGTTAGGGTTAGAGTTAGGGTTAGAGTTAGGGTTAGAGTTAGAGTTAGGGTTAGGGTTAGGGTTAGAGTTAGGGTTAGGGTTAGAGTTAGGGCTAGGGTTGGGGCTAAATTTAGGGTTAGGGTTAGGCTACTTTCACACTAGCGTTTTTTGGCTTCCGTCGCAATGCGTCGTTGGAGAAAAAACGCATCCTGCAAAAGTGCTTGCAGGATGCGTTTTTTCTCCATTGGCTTGCATTAGCGACGCATTGCGATGGATTGCCACATGTCGCATCCGTCGTGCGATGGATGCGTCGTGCTTTGGCGGACCGTCGACACAAAAAAAACTACATGTAACTTTTTTGTGCGACGAGTACGCCATTTCCGACAACGCATGCGTGGCCGGAACTCCGCCCCCGCCTCCCCGCACCTCACAATGGGGCAGCGGATGCGTTGAAAAAACAGCATCCGCTGCACCCGTTGTGCGGCGCTTACAACGCTAGCGTCGGTACGTCGGCCCGACACACTGCGATGGGCCGAGTACGACGCTAGTGTGAAAGTAGCCTTAGGCTTCTTTCACACTTGCGTCGGTACGGGGCGGTCGCAATGCGTCGGCCCGACGTACCAACGCACGTTGTGAAAATTGTGCCCAACGTGGGCAGCGGATGCAGTTTTTCAACGCATCCGCTGCCCAGTCTATGTCCTGGGGAGGAGGGGGCAGAGTTACGGCCACGCATGCGCGGAAATGGCGGACGCGACGTACAAAAAAAAGGTTACATTGAACTTTTTTGTGACGACGGGGGCTAAAGTTATGGTTAGGGTTGGGGCTAAAGTTAGGGTTGGGGCTAAAGTTAGGGTTAGAGTTGGGATTAGGGTTAGGGTTTGGATTAGGGTTGGGATTAGTGTTACGTTTGGGATTAGGGTTGGGATTAGGGTTAGGGTTGGGATTAGGGTTAGGGGTGTGTTGGATTTAGGGTTTTGATTAGGGTTATGGTTAGGGTTGAGATTAGGGCTGTTTTGGGGTTAGGGTTGTGATTATCGTTAGGGTTGTGATTAGGATTATGGATCGGGTTGAGATTAGGGTTAGGGGTGTGTTGGAGTTAGGGTTGGAGTTATAATTTGGGGGTTTCCACTGTTTAGGTACATCAGGGGGTCTCCAAACACGACAGCCAATTTTGCGCTTAAAAAGTCAAATGGTACTCCCTCCCTTCTGAGCTCTGCCGTGCGCCCAAACAATGGTTTACCCCCACATATGGGGCATCACCATACTCAGGATAAATTGGACAACAACTTTTGGGGTCCAATTTCTCCTGTTACCCTTGTGAAAATAAAAACTTGGGGGCTAAAAATCTTTTTTGTTGGAAAAAAAAATATTTTTTTATTTTCACTACTCTGCATTATAAACTTCTGTGAAGCACTTGAGCTTTCAAAGTTCTCACCACATATCTAGATAAGTTCCTTAGGGGGTCTAGTTTCCAAAATTTGGTCACTTGTGGGGGTTTCTACTGTATAGGTACATCAGGGGCTCTGCAAACGCAACATAACACCCACAGACAATTCTATCAAAGTCTGAATTCCAAAATGGCGCTCCTTCTCTTCCGAGCTCTGCCGTGTGCCAAAACAGTGGTTTACCCCCACATATGGGGTACCAGAATACTCAGGACAAATTGGAGAATAAATATTGTCATCCAATTTCTCTTGTTACCTTTGTGAAAATAAAAATTTGGAGGCTAAAAAAATCTTTTTTGTGGGAAAAAAAATATTTTTTATTTTCACTACTCTGCATTATAAACTTCTGTGAAGCACTTGGGCATTCAAAGTTCTCACCACATATCTAGATAAGTTCCTTGGGGGGTCTATTTTCCAAAATGGGGTCACTTGTTGGGGGTTTCTACTGTTTAGGTACATTAGGGGTCTTCAAACGCAACATAACGCCCGCAGACAATTCTATCAAAGTCTGCATTCCAAAATGGTGCTCCTTCCCTTCCGAGCTCTGCCGTGCGCCCAAACAGTGGTTTACCCCCACATATGGGGTACCAGCATACTCAGGACAAATTGGACAACAACTTTTGGGGTCCAATTTCTCTTGTTACCCTTGTGAAAATAAAAACTTGGGGGCTAAAAAATCTTTATTGTTAAAAAATATATATTGTTTATTTTCACGACTCTGCATTATAAACTTCTGTGATGCACTTGGGCATTCAAAGTTCTCACTACACATCTAGATAAGTTCCATGGGGGGTCTAGTTTCCAAAATGGGGTCACTTTTGGGGGGTTTCTACTGTTTAGGCACATCAGGGGCTCTCCAAACGCGACATGGCGTCCGATCTCAATTCCAGTCAATTTTGCATTGAAAAGTCAAATGGCGCTCCTTTGCTTCCGAGCTCAGCCATGCGCCCAAACAGTGGTTTACCCCCACATATGGGGTGTCGGCGTACTCAAGACAAATTGTGCAACAACTTCTGGGGTCCATTTTCTCCTGTTACCCTTGGTAAAATAAAAATTTGGAGGCAAAAAGATCATTTTTGTAGAAAAAATGCGATTTTTTTATTTTCACGGCTTTACCTTATAAACTTCTGTGAAGCACCTGGGGGTTTAAAGTGCTCACCACACATCTAGATAAGTTCCTTAAGGGGTCTAGTTTCCAAAATGGTGTCATATGTGGGGGGTCTCTACTGTTTAGGCACATCAGCGGCTCTCCAAACGTGACATGGCGTCCGATCTCAATTCCAGCCAATTCTACATTGAAAAAGTAAAACAACACTCCTTCTCTTCCAAGCTCTGCGGTGCGCCCAAACAGTGGTTTACCCCCATATATGGGGTATCGACATACTCAGGAGAAATTGCACAACTTTTGTGGTCTAATTTCTCCTGTTACCCTTGTGAAAATAAAAATTTTGGGGCAAAAAGATCATTTTTGTAGAAAAAATGAGATTTTTTATTTTCACGGCTCTACGTTATAAACTTCTGTGAAGCACTTGGGGGTTCAAAGTGCTCACCACACATCTAGGTAAGTTTCTTAAGGGGTCTAGTTTCCAAAATGGTATCACTTGTGGGGGGTTTCCACTGTTTAGGCACATTAGGGGCTCTCCAAACGCGACATGGCGTCCGATCTCAATTCCAGCCAATTCTGCATTGAAACAGTCAAACGGTGCTCCTTCACTTCCAAGCTCTGCGGTGCGCCCAAACAGTGGTTTACCTCCACATATGGGGTATCGGCATACTCAGGAAAAATTGCACAACAAAATTTGTGGTTAAATTTCTGTTTTTACACTTGTGAAAATGAAAAAAAATGGTCCTGAAGTAAAATGTTTGCAAAAAAAAGTTAAATGTTCATTTTTTTCTTCCACATTGTTTTAGTTCCTCTGAAGTACGTAAAGGGTTAATAAACTTCTTGAATGTGGTTTTGAGCAGCTTGAGGGGTGCAGTTTTTAGAATGGTGTCACACTTGGTTATTTTCTATCATATAGACCCCTCAAAATCACTTCAAAGGTGATGTGGTCCCTAAAAAAAACATGGTGTTGTAAAAATGAGAAATTGCTGGTCAACTTTTAACCCTTATAACTCCCTAACAAAAAAAAAAATTGTTTCCAAAATTGTGCTAATGTAAAGTAGACATGTGAGAAATGTTATTTATTAACTATTTTTTGTGACATATCTCTCTGATTTAAGGGCATAAAAATACAAAGTTTGAAAATTGCAAAATTTTAAAAATTTTCGCCATATTTCCATTTTTTTCATAAATAATTGCAAGTAATATCGAAGAAATGTTACCACTATCTTGAAGTACAACATGTCACAAAAAAACTGTCTCAGAATCAGCGGGATCCGATAAAGCGTTCCAGAGTTATAACCTCTTAAAATGACACTGGTCAGAATTGTAAAAATTGGCTCGGTCATTAAGTACCAAATTGGCTCTGTCACTAAGGGGTTAAAAATAATAACATTTTGTATCTTTTTCTTCTTTTTTTTCCTTTGACTGACACCCTAATAAAATATAAAAGTAGACTGAAATCTATCTTCTCTGACTTCTATTCTATACATTTTCCAAAGAATCCCTTGTGCATTTTATGGAAAAAGCACTGGTTTTAATGATTTAATGGTTTCCATTGTAAGATAAACATGGCATCTATAAACCAAATCATTTTTCATACTACCAACTAACCACTATAGCTTGTTAAGGAGAGTTCGTTTTGAAACAACTATTACAATATTTAATTAAAACAGCTATTCTTCAGAATACTGGGCTGTTTATATGGGACAACCTGGCGCACTAAAAGACCACCAGTCAGCTGCATGTTTGCTGATTGGCAGTGGTTTCGTAGCCTGTTTACACACATTGACCAAGCTTCAGATGGTGGCTTGTATAATTGGTAATAGATCCTTCACTGCACATATGCGATCATTGTTCTTGTCAGCGTAATTCTTCTTTACACAGGACAATGGGCTGATGAAAACAAATATTTTTTTTTGTGCAGTAGAAAAGATAATTTCACCCGACGAACAAGTGTTTTGGTTGTTCAATAGGTGAGCGGTAGCCTGTTTATATTGGAAGATTTTCCTAAGCACGCCCATGCATTATATTCTAATGTAATGGGACCTTAAAACGAATCTGTCAGCAGAATTTTCCTCAGTAAACTACAGACACTGTCAGGTCAGCGCTGGCATCCCGATTAAAATGATACCTTGGTTGATGAAATCCGTCTTGAGGTTGTTGTTTAATCTTTTTTTTCAGTTTTCAGTTAATGGGTTTCTGGTGTTCCTGGGCGGCCTGTGGGGGGGTCTTTATGTGATGCTCACACACCACCTCCTCACCTCGCCCCCTATCTGTCGGAGTCCCACAAGGTTCAGTCCTTGGGCCCCTGCTCTTCTCCATTTACACCTTTGGCCTGGGACAGCTCATAGAATCTCATGGCTTTCAGTATCACCTCTATGCTGACGACACACAGATCTACATCTCTGGACCAGATATCACCTCCCTACTAACCAGAATCCCTCAATGTCTCTCCACTATTTCATCCTTCTTCTCCGCTAGATTTCTGAAACTTAACATGGACAAAATAGAATTCATCATCTTTCCCCCATCTCACGTGACCCCCCCAATGAACCTATCCATTACAGTACACGGCGGCCCACTCTCCCCAGTCCCACAAGCTCACTGCCTCGGGGTTATCCTTGACGCTGATCTCTCCTTCAAACCACATATCCAAGCCCTTTCCACTTCCTGCCGACTTCAACTCAAAAATATTGCACAAATCCGTTCATTCCTCAACCAAGAATCTGCAAAAACCCTAGTCCATGCCCTCATCATCTCTCGCCTTGATTACTGCAACCTCCTGCTTTGTGGCCTCCCCTCAAACACTCTCGCACCCCTCCAATCTATTCTAAACTCTGCTGCCCGACTAATCCACCTGTCCCCCGCTATTCTCCGGCCTCTCCCCTCTGTCAATCCCTTCACTGGCTCCCCATTGCCCAGAGACTCCAGTACAAAACCCTAACCATGACGTACAAAGCCATCCACAACCTGTCTCCTCCTTACATCTGTGACCTCATCTCCCGGTACTTTCCTACACGCAACCTCCGATCCTCACAAGATCTCCTTCTCTACTCCCCTCTTATCTCCTCTTCCCACAATCGTATACAAGATTTCTCTCGCGTATCGCCCCTACTCTGGAACTCCCTACCGCAACATATCAGACTCTCACCTACCATCGAAACCTTCAAAAAGAACCTGAAGACCCACCTCTTCCGACAAGCCTACAACCTGCAGTAACCACCGATCGACCAAACCGCTGCATGACCAGCTCTATCCTCACCTACTGTATCCTCACCCATCCCTTGTAGATTGTGAGCCTTCACGGGCAGGGTCCTCTATCCTACTGTACCAGTTATGACTTGTATTGTTCAAGATTATTGTACTTGTTTTTATTATGTATACCCCTCCTCACTTGTAAAGCGCCATGGAATAAATGGCGCTATAACAATAAATAATAATAATAATAATAATAATGCTCTGCTTAGCTATTCTTCTGTATGTTGTGGTGCAGTGACCCATGTTACAGCCAGGGGGCACTGTGTGTGCACTTCAGAATGCGCTTGGAGGCATAATTATGATGGTGAATTAGGGACTGGCATTGTTGTAAATGGCCGGTATGTGTCGCAGAGGTGCTCTGCGCTGTAAGCCCAAAATGATATGGTTGTGCTGGGACTTCTAGTTCCACATGTGTTTACTGTGTTTACTTATAAGGGAGGGCTTATAGGGCTAGTTTGAAGAGCTGGGTGGGTCGAACTAGCCACACACACACACCTCCCACCTATGTGAGGGGTTACAGCTACATAATGTGACCAGGGTAAGGGTCACATGATTGAGAGTGTATGGACCCGGAAGGTTCAGAGCGTGAGTCCTGGAATAGCCTGTGTGCTGGAATGTCCTGGGATTGACTGGATTCCTGAAAGCACCTGCTGAGGCTATGGACTGAATGGTCAGAGTGTTGGAATGTCCTACGATGGACAGGATTCCTGAACGCACCTGCTGAGAGTGTGAGTCCTGGAATGGTAAGTGTGTTGGATTGTCCTGAAGTGGACTGGAGTCCTGTAAGCACCTGGTGAGACCATGGAATGATGGCCTGTGTGTTGAAAGTGCCTGGGACTGGACTTCTTGAAAAGCATGGAGAGGCCGCAACTAACTGCAGAGCTGGGACGGCTACTGTGTTAGAGAAGCTACAGTTCCTACTGCAGGTCTGGGCTATCTGAGATGCCCTGGTCACAAGGACGGTGATCCCAGTGAGGCAGCTTTGCCCTGGGAGCCAGCACTGGCAGGAGTCAGTGTGTGGAGTCACAGCTCCTGTAAGGTGACTCCAGATAACAGGGGGTTATGGGCAGAGACGTATCTGCCATTGGAACAGACTGTCGGTGGTTAATGTGTTCCGCTGATTTATATAATGAACTGTAAAGAACTGTTTGTAATGCGGTTGATGACGTTTAATAAACAGGAATAGACTGTTTATGTGGAGAAACCTTGCCTGCGTGTTTTAATCCTGTGCCAAGCGAGTTTCCTTTAACCCACTCAGGTAGCGCTATCGCCACAATGGCTTATGACAGATCACTGATCCTTCAGTGACCTTGACCCCTATTTTACATACTGAAACTTTTTTTGTAACCACACAATATTACAAACATTCATTAAAATGGCGCCGGTGGCAGCGCCTGCACTGTAGCATGATACAATGCCTAATATGCATATATTCATTGATACGTTAAATAGTATTTTGGGGAAAAAGTTATCTTCATCAAAATGGCACTGCCATTGTGATAGATGCTACTGCGCAAGCTCTGCATCTATCACCGATAGATGCTACTGTGCAGGTGCCGCTGGTGCCATTTTGATGCAGCCAAATTTTTTTTCTTCTCTAGTAAAACGGCACCTGCTGCGGTGCTTGCAAAGTAGCATCTATCAGAATGTGACATTTTAATGAAGATCTTTTTTTTTCTCCCCACAATACTATAGAACTAAAGCATAAATGAATCTCAGCATGCTTGACATGCCACTCTCCACAAGGAGAAACACTACCCCTTGGATCCTGGTAAAACACCTCTCACACAGCCAAACGATATATCTCACTTTGCACTGATGAGGGGCAGTACCATTAAACACAGTGTCTTCACATTGAAATCCTGGTTTAATTTTTTTTCCTAAATCATGTGACAAGGCTTGTTAAAGAGTCAACATTGACTTTTAGGATTACTACTTCCAATAGGTGGCACTATAGTTCTAGTCCTCTTCCTCTCTGAAGTGACAATTTGTATATGCATTGTATATGCATTGTATCGTGCTGCAGTGCAGATGTGGCGCCATTTTGATTTTTTTTTGTAACCACACAATATGGTTTGCAGTATGGAAAATTGGGTGCAGGTGACCTGTCATAAGCCCATAAAGATACATATGTAAGCAGAGCACCACACAAAGCCCATCCTCAGGCCCGTCCTGGATCACAAGAATCTCATTAACTGAAAACTACAACTACAGATTAAACAACAACCACAAGATGGATTTCATCATCCAAGGTATCATTGTAATCAGTATAACAGCGCCAATCTGACACTGTATGTAGTTTACTGCGCAAAATCCTGCTAACAGGTCCCCTTTAAGATAGTTATGTCTTGAAAGTGGTGCAACATAGTTTTGAGCTAAGATCTTAAATCAAATGATACTTTTTTCATCAGCTAGAGTCATGAAGAGGTATAATAGATTCCAAGCTTCCTTTTTTTTTGTTTATGTTTTTGTTTATTTTGAGGAGGTGACAAACTAATCGGGTGCTGTCTCAACATCAATATTAATTGAATGCATAGTATATTAAACCAATAAATGGGGAGAGCATTAGAGGGTCAGAATGTATGTTGATTCATAGTGCATGTTGAAGAGTGGTGCTGCTGTCAAGTAGGGACAGATTAAGGTGAAAGAGCATTGGATACTGAGATGGTGGGGCATACCCAAACCACTCATCTTATATGTGAAGGTTCTGTGTAGGCAGAAAAGCTCTAACAAATGTGGAGTCCTACTCATAACCAACAGCCCGCCTGGAGTGCATTATGTTGAATCAGTATTCAATCAACCCAGGAAGGGGCAAGTTGTTGGTTAGAGAATATACAGATTACTATGTATGCATAAATTCCAGTTTGAAGTCTCCATTATATGTGTTTACTCTTCTGAAAGCACTGACATAACATAAATTGAGAGTTGGCCAACTAAAACATCAAGACACATAGCACTAGCAAGACTTTAATGGCTAACAAATATAAGTTAACAAGTCACAAAGGAGGACTGTCAATTCACTATCTAATTAGGAAAGGCCAAGTTGTATGGAAAAGGTATATTGGTCACCACCACATGGACCCATGCAGGTATCAAACATTGCAATGAATAAACAATAAAATGTGTCACCTAAAAATAAAACTTCTACTAATGATTGAAAGCAACGCGTTGAATCATTTATCCACACTATAATATATTGTCAATAAAAGTAATTTTTAATAGTTGGTCTCTCCTAGATTACTGTTGTAAGTCCGTCTGTTATTTTTGTAAAGCACCTTCTTGCTAAAGACAACAGGCTAAAATATTGACTCCTTTTTACTATCCACATGAAGCCAAATTAGATTCTAGTGGGGTCAAGGAAGACTGATTTCATGTAGAGCTGTATATTCCATGTGTAAATTGAAAATGCTTTAGATAATGCAATGCAGGATAAAATATAGAGATTCCCACCACAGACATTCCCGTACAGTAACCAATTGCATCCGGAGTAGATGGCATTCTCACAAAGCTTGGATTTTCTGAAAACTGATTTACGCACTTTCATTGATCTCTCTAGGAATGATGACTTTGACTGACTTGCCCTCTCAGAGATTGAAGTCATCACCACAGATGGTCCAATACCCAGCAGGAAAGGTTCCAGTAAAGGTTTAGTGGAAATGATTGGCCAGAAGTGAGAGTTGAGTCCCGCAGTAGTGCAATCATAAGAGAAGTGTGTTTCTCAAATGTTTTGATTGCAGAGTCAAACCAAAGATCTACCACAAGTCAGATGGTACATTCAAAAATAATACTAATTATTTGGCCTTAGGCAGAAAATCTGAATATCTTTTAAATTGCTTGGCCTGGTAGGTCCAACTAAAATTTACATGTTTTGCTTGCTGAAAGCAATATTAGTTTTATTAGGAAGCAGAACTGGAGTGCTATCATCCAGTTTGACTACATAGGAACTGACTTTTTATTACTTTCTAAATTGACTACTGAGTGCTCACATGCATTATATTAAAATGTGCAAATAACCTCTTTATACTGTATTCTGTGTCTTTTGAATAGCTTCTAAATCTGCCAGGGATATGATTTGACTATGGATCAGAATGTTAACCCCATGAGTACCTTTCCAAATTGTTGCCAATTACAATTATTAGAATAAATAATAGGAGCAATATTGTAATGCAGGTTCTGTTTCTCGCTGGGCATACATTGGCCACAGTCATGTATAATTAACAATTTCTTTTTATTTGAAATGCCCTAAAAATCATAATATCCCTCCTCATACAAAAGAATGTACAGGGAGTTTCAGAGCAGCAGGTATTAACACAGTACTCTGAGGGGATTTTGCTAGAATTCTGCTAAAGTGTTCACAAGTGTCATTTCCATATTTAACTAATTTCAGTTTTTAATTAGCTCTATGTGAAAAATGAGGGTTCATGCTGAGCTAAGCTGTCAGCTAGCACTCTTGTTTCTTTTCTTGCCTCTCAGGACAATTAAAGTGAAAACAGTTGATGCAACAGTAAATGTGATCATGCAAACCCTATTAAAACTTGTGGCCAGGAAATCAGTGACACTGCTGCTCGTGCTGATAAAACAAATATCCATTTATGAGGATCAAAGAAAGAAAGGTCAACCTACATGGCATCTTAAATTCAATAGTAGCCAACACAGCAACGCTGGCGTGCCAAGACTGAGTTAGTAGAGGAACAATTCTTATTGTATATGATAACAATATCGGGGTTAAGCCACCCATGGCATTATACGGATAGATCAGAGGCTTGTAGAGAGAAGGGTGACAGTGTACACACTTCAGCCAAGATATGGACTGCAGCATTCAGACAAGCCATACGTCAATGCAGTGCGTGGTGTTTGTTCTCCTCGTATGATCCTTTTACCTCCTACTGAATGATCAGGGATTCAGGCTCTGCACCCATCTGGCTTGCTTATTATTGCACAAGTTGTGGGTACAGCAGCCAAGAAACAAGCATCCAGCACGGAGAAACCCGCTACTGAAAATCTGCATCACGGCCAGAGCAGATTAATGCAATTACAGGCTAAAATGTGTGTTTTGGCACTGTAGTTTTGTTATGTAATCATACTGTGGTCTAATTTATTTTGGAATAGAGAGAAATGTTCCACAAGGGTTACAATTTACATTGCAGTTCATTAGCCAACTAATATATGTTTTACGTCCTTATATAAATTTCTGCTTGAATATATTGAAAGTTTTGCACAGCATATGTATATTTTTAATTATTTTTGCTGCCACTACAAGTAAAATTTACTAAAAGCTAATGAAAACCAGTAAACGGGGAAATTCATCAAATGAAAGAAGAAAAAAACACATTGCTCTAAAAGCAGATTATGCATGCAAGGTTTGGTGCAATTTTGTGGAGACATCATTTTGTTTTACGGTTCTAAAGTTAGAACCTGCTTTATTTTCCGGCCTTAAGTTTAGCTTTGTGCAAGAACCAGGTATGAACATTTACCATAAAGTAAGTACCAGCTAGGAAATATGCACTAACTATCCTTGGTTAATAATCAGCAAAGATGGTAGCGTAGGGAAGTAGAAAAAAATATCTTACCTTTTCCACAAATCATTAGCTAATGTGTAAACACATTCAATATTTAAAGAGGCTACCCACTATATTTTCTATAAAATTAAACAAAAAAACCCAGCCTATCACTGTCTGAAAATAAGAAATTTATATTCACCTGCCAATTCTGCACTGATCTTATACCATTGCTAGAGTCCACTGTTGGTTGTGCTTGTTCGTCTACAGGTGGAGATTGGCATGTGACAACTATAGTCAGTGATTGGCTACTGCGAGTACTTATCCTTACATCAAGAAAAAGATAATGTTATGTCATACAGACACAGTGGTCTGATATTTCTGCCAAGAATGATAATCTGTGACTCTTTTAAAATGTATGGGGTCCTTAGCAGATATCTAGTCAACCGTAATTGCTATTACATCAGCTGCTGCTTTAATATGTCACATTGTAGTTTTTTTTTTAATTATAACTGTTTTTGGGAGGTGTTGGCTAGCAGCACTAGTGCTGGTAGAGGTGTCTGTTTCTTATTACATAAATCTTTTAATTTCTTATTTAATCTAAATAAAAAACATTGCGTAAAGCATTAGAAACTTTCAGTAAACACAGTTTGTTCCTCATGGGACATATAAGTTCAAAAAGATGCTCGTCAACAGGGAAGTACTTGCCTGCTAAAATTTTTTGGATTTCAGCCCTAAAATATAGCAGAAATTAGTTTCAACTTCCTCATGGGCCATTATTGTAACTAATTTGGCCTTGCTTATTATATTGAAGTTTTACATTTCTTTATGTCCATGATATAACAAAAGGAGTTATAGGGATATTGATTACACTCCATGAAACTAGTCATAGCTTTGAAATTTGCTTTTACTCTGCTTCTAGGAAGTTACTTGTGTGTGTCCCCTTTAAGAGGGGACCAAGTCTTTATGAGGTAGCACATCTTCTCAAGCTACCAGTCCATACTCAGCAAAGGCTCCAGTGCGGTATCTTCACAAAGAGTCCTTCTTTAAGTAAAACCAGTAGGGAGCACCTTTAATAAGGTGCAAACTATTTACAAGCAGTTTGTATCATGCACTGTTCATGATTGCGGCAGTTCTTGATAACAAGGAAGAAAATAGAAAGTAACCAAAAACAATAGGGACCCCGGGTCAACAAAGGGATCTGTTGTGAATTTGGTTTTTGGGCTCCCCCGGTGGTCACTGGTGGTACTGGACTTGTGTGCTTCACTTTCTCTGTTCACCTGTTTCCATCAGGATATGGGAGTATCCTATTTAGCCTTGCTGCTCAGTTATTCTAGTGCTGGCCAGCAATGTAACCAGAGCCTTTCTGTTGCATGTTCCTGCTTCTAGACTACTATCAGCTAAGTTGGACTCTTAGTCCTAAGTTTGTTTTGCATTTTTGTTCCAGTTCACAGTTATGTTATTTTTCTGTAGCTGGAAGCTCTTGTGGGCCGAAATTGCCACTCCGGTGTCATGAGTTGACACATGAGTCTTAAAGTAATTTCGGGATGGTATTTTAATAGGGTTTTCAGCTGACCGTGAAGTTCCCTATTGTATCTTCTTGCTATCTAGTAAGCGGACCTCGCTTTGCTGAACCTACCTTCATACTACGTATGTCTTTTCCTCTGAACTCACCGTCAATATATGTGGGGGGCTTCTGTCTTCTTTTTGGGGGAATTTCCCTAGAGGTAAGCCAGGTCTGTCTTTTCCTCTATTAGGGTTAGTTAGTCCTCCGGCTGGCGCTGGGCATCTAGGGATAAAACGTAGGTACGTCACCCGGCCACTGTTAGTTGTGTGATAGGTTTAGCTCATGGTCAGCTCGAGATTCCATCACCCAAGAGCTGTTCTGTTATTTATGTTCTCTGACTTTCCCTTGCCATTGGGAACCAAGACAGTATGGCCGGCCAAGGGTTAAAACCGTTGGCAGAAGAAAGGCGAGAAAAAGAAGTCTGCAGATTTTTTTTTTTTTTTTTTCTTCTGAGCTTGCTTTTTAGTTGACTCAGTTGCATTTCTGCTCTAATTGCAGCCTTTGTCTCTCTCTCTCCTTCTAATCCTTGAATGGCTCTGATCTCACCTGATTAAAATGGATCCTCAGAGTTTGGTTACAGGTTTGAATAATCTTGCTATGAAGGTTCAAAATTTACAGGATTTTGTTATTCATGCTCCTATATCTGAACCTAGAATTCCTATACCAGAATTTTTCTCCGGGGATAGATCTCGTTTCCTGAATTTCAAAAATAATTGTAAATTATTTCTTTCCCTGAGATCTCGCTCCGCTGGAGATCCCGCACAGCAGGTTAGGATAGTAATTTCCTTGCTGCGGGGTGACCCTCAAAACTGGGCATTTGCATTGGCACCCGGGGATCCTGCGTTGCTCAATGTGGATGCGTTTTTTCTGGCTTTGGGGTTGCTTTATGAGGAACCTAACTTAGAGATTCAGGCTGAAAAAGCCTTGATGGCCCTATCTCAAGGGCAAGATGAAGCTGAAATATACTGCCAAAA
This sequence comes from Ranitomeya variabilis, assembly GCF_051348905.1. Taxonomy (NCBI): domain Eukaryota; kingdom Metazoa; phylum Chordata; class Amphibia; order Anura; family Dendrobatidae; genus Ranitomeya; species Ranitomeya variabilis. Next base: position 577,198,115 of record NC_135236.1, read on the forward strand.
ATTTCGTAAATGGTCTGTGCTTACTCAGTGGAATGAGTGCGCCCTGGCGGCGAATTTCAGAGAGGGTCTCTCTGATGCCATTAAAGATATTATGGTGGGGTTCCCTGCACCTACAGGTCTGAATGAGTCCATGACAATGGCTATTCAGATTGATCGGCGTTTGCGGGAGCGCAAACCTGTGCACCATTTGGCGGTGTCTTCTGAGAAGGCTCCAGAAAATATGCAATGTGATAGAATTCTGTCCAGAAGCGAACGGCAGAATTTTAGGCGAAAAAATGGGTTGTGCTTCTATTGTGGTGATTCAACTCATGTTATATCAGCATGCTCTAAACGTACAAAAAAGGTGGATAAGTCTATTTCAATTGGCACTTTACAGTCTAAGTTTATTCTGTCTGTGACCTTGATTTGTTCATTATCGTCAATTACCGCGGATGCCTATGTCGACTCTGGCACCGCTTTGAGTCTAATGGATTGGTCCTTTGCCAGGTGCTGTGGGTTTGATCTAGAGCCTCTGGAAGTTCCTATACCTCTGAAGGGTATTGACTCTACGCCATTGGCTAGTAATAAACCACAATACTGGACACAAGTGACTATGCGTATGAATCCAGACCATCAGGAGATGATTCGCTTCCTTGTGTTGTACAATCTACATGATGTTTTGGTGCTTGGATTGCCATGGTTACAATCTCATAACCCAGTCCTTGACTGGAAAGCAATGTCTGTGTTAAGCTGGGGATGTCAGGGGGCTCATGGGGACGTACCTTTGGTTTCCATTTCGTCATCTATTCCCTCTGAGATTCCGGAATTTTTATCTGATTATCGTGATGTTTTTGAGGAGCCTAAGCTTGGTTCACTACCTCCTCACAGAGATTGCGATTGTGCCATAGATCTGATTCCGGGCAGTAAATTTCCAAAGGGTCGTTTATTTAATCTATCTGTACCTGAACATGCTGCTATGCGAGAATATATTAAGGAGTCCCTGGAAAAGGGACATATTCGTCCTTCTTCATCTCCCTTAGGAGCCGTTTTTTTCTTTGTGTCCAAAAAAGATGGCTCTTTGAGGCCCTGTATTGATTATCGACTCTTGAATAAAATTACAGTCAAATATCAGTATCCTCTGCCACTGCTTACTGATTTGTTTGCTCGAATAAAAGGGGCTAAGTGGTTCTCTAAGATTGATCTCCGTGGGGCGTATAATTTGGTGCAAATTAAGCAGGGGGATGAGTGGAAAACCGCATTTAATACGCCCGAGGGCCATTTTGAGTATTTGGTAATGCCTTTTGGTCTTTCAAATGCCCCTTCAGTCTTTCAGTCCTTTATGCATGACATTTTCCGTGAATATTTGGATAAATTTATGATCGTGTATCTGGATGATGTTTTGATTTTTTCGGATGACTGGGATTCTCATGTCCAACAGGTCAGGAGGGTTTTTCAGGTTTTGCGGGCTAATTCCTTGTGTGTGAAGGGTTCTAAGTGTATTTTTGGGGTTCAAAAGATTTCTTTTTTGGGGTACATTTTTTCCCCCTCTTCCATTGAGATGGATCCTGTCAAGGTTCGGGCTATTTGTGATTGGACGCAACCTTCTTCTCTTAAGAGCCTTCAGAAATTTTTGGGCTTTGCTAATTTTTATCGTCGATTTATAACTGGTTTTTCTGATGTTGCTAAACCTTTGACTGATTTGACCAAAAAGGGTGCTGATGTTGTTGATTGGTCCCCTGCTGCTGTGGAGGCCTTTCGGGAGCTTAAGCGCCGCTTTTCTTCCGCCCCTGTGTTGCGTCAGCCTGATGTTACTCTTCCTTTTCAGGTTGAAGTCGATGCTTCCGAGATCGGAGCTGGGGCGGTCTTGTCGCAGAAAAGTTCCGACTGCTCCGTGATGAGACCTTGTGCGTTCTTTTCTCGAAAATTTTCGCCCGCCGAGCGAAATTATGATATTGGTAATCGGGAGCTTTTGGCTATGAAGTGGGCTTTTGAGGAGTGGCGTCATTGGCTTGAGGGGGCCAGACATCAGGTGGTGGTATTGACCGATCACAAGAATTTGATTTATCTTGAGTCTGCCAGGCGCTTGAATCCTAGACAGGCGCGCTGGTCGTTGTTTTTCTCTCGGTTTAATTTTGTGGTCTCATACTTACCGGGTTCTAAAAATGTGAAGGCGGATGCCCTTTCTAGGAGTTTTGAGCCTGATTCCCCTGGTGATTCTGAACCTACAGGTATCCTTAAGGATGGGGTGATATTATCTGCTGTTTCCCCAGACCTGCGACGGGCTTTGCAGGAGTTTCAGGCGGATAGACCTGATCGTTGCCCGCCTGGTAGACTGTTTGTTCCTGATGATTGGACCAGTAGAGTCATCTCGGAGGTTCATTCTTCTGTGTTGGCAGGTCATCCCGGGATCTTTGGTACCAGGGATTTGGTGGCTAGGTCCTTCTGGTGGCCTTCCCTGTCTCGAGATGTACGAGTTTTTGTGCAGTCTTGTGATGTTTGTGCTCGGGCCAAACCTTGTTGTTCTCGGGCTAGCGGATTGTTGTTATCTTTGCCTATTCCGAAGAGGCCTTGGTGTCATGATCTCAATGGCAAGAGAACATAGCATCAGCATATATAGGAACTAGCTCTTGGAAGATGGGAACTGAGCTGACCATGAACTAAACCTAACGCACAACTAGCAGTGGCCGGGTAGCATGCCTACGTTGATTCTAGATGCCCAGCACCAGCCGGAGGACTAAATAAAGCTAGCAGAGGAAAATATTAGTCCTAGCTCACCTCTAGAGAAATACCCCGAAAGGAGACAGAGGCCCCCCACATGTATTGGCGGTGAATTAAGATGAAATAACAAACGTAGTATGAAAATAGGTTTAGCAAATTTGAGGTCCACTTACTACATAGCAGAAGACAGAAAGGACACTTTCATGGTCAGCTGAAAACCCTATCAAAACACCATCCAGAAATTACTTTAAGACTCTGGCATTAACTCATAACACCAGAGTGGCAATTCCTGTTCACAAGAGCTTTCCAGACACAGTAACGAAACTACAGCTGTGAACTGGAACAAAATGCAAAAACAAACATGGACAAGAGTCCAACTTATCTAGTAGTTGTCTAGGAGCAGGAACAAGCACAGAGAGGCTTCTGATAACATTGTTGACCGGCAAGCAACTAACAGAGAAGCAAGGTTATATAGCGACTCCCACATCTTGATGGGAACAGGTGAACAGAGAAGATGAAGACACCAGTTCAATTCCACCAGTAGCCACCGGGGGAGCCCCGAATCCAAATTCACAACAGTACCCCCCCCTCAAGGAGGGGGCACCGAACCCTCACCAGAACCACCAGGGCGATCAGGATGGGCCCTATGAAAGGCACGAACCAGATCAGAGGCATGAACATCAGATGCATTCACCCAAGAATTATCCTCCTGGCCGTATCCCTTCCACTTGACCAGATACTGGAGTCTCCGTCTGGAAACACGGGAGTCTAAGATTTTCTCCACAACGTACTCCAACTCACCCTCAACCAACACCGGAGCAGGAGGCTCAACGGAAGGCACAACCGGTACCTCATACCTGCGCAATAATGACCGATGAAAAACGTTATGAATAGAAAAGGATGCAGGGAGGTCCAAACGGAAGGAAACAGGGTTAAGAATCTCCAATATCTTATACGGTCCGATGAACCGAGGCTTAAACTTAGGAGAAGAGACCCTCATAGGGACAAAACGAGAAGACAACCACACCAAATCCCCAACACAAAGCCGAGGACCAACACGACGGTGGCGGTTGGCAAAAAGCTGAGTCTTCTCCTGGGACAACCTCAAATTGTCCACCACCTGCCCCCAGATCTGATGCAATCTCTCCACCACAGCATCCACTCCAGGACAATCCGAAGATTCCACCTGACCAGAGGAAAATCGAGGATGAAACCCCGAATTACAGAAAAACGGGGACACCAAAGTGGCAGAGCTGGCCCGATTATTGAGAGCGAACTCCGCCAATGGCAAAAAAGCAACCCAATCATCCTGGTCAGCAGACACAAAACACCTCAGATATGTCTCCAGGGTCTGATTAGTCCGCTCGGTCTGGCCATTCGTCTGAGGATGGAAAGCGGACGAAAAAGATAAATCTATGCCCATCCTAGCACAGAATGCCCGCCAAAATCTAGACACGAATTGGGTCCCTCTGTCAGAAACGATATTCTCAGGAATACCATGCAAACGAACAACATTTTGAAAAAACAGAGGAACCAACTCGGAAGAAGAAGGCAACTTGGGCAGAGGAACCAAATGGACCATCTTAGAGAAACGGTCACACACCACCCAGATGACAGACATCTTCTGAGAAACAGGCAGATCTGAAATAAAATCCATCGAGATGTGCGTCCAAGGCCTCTTAGGAATAGGCAAGGGCAACAATAATCCACTAGCCCGAGAACAACAAGGCTTGGCCCGAGCACAAACGTCACAAGACTGCACAAAGCCTCGCACATCTCGTGACAGGGAAGGCCACCAGAAGGACCTTGCCACCAAATCCCTGGTACCAAAAATGCCAGGATGACCTGCCAACGCAGAAGAATGAACCTCAGAGATGACTCTACTGGTCCAATCATCAGGAACAAACAGTTTATCAGGTGGGCAACGATCCGGTCTATCCGCCTGAAACTCCTGCAAGGCCCGCCGCAGGTCTGGAGAAACGGCTGACAATACCACTCCATCCTTAAGGATACCTGTGGGCTCAGAGTTACCAGGCGAGTCAGGCTCAAAACTCCTAGAAAGGGCATCCGCCTTAACATTCTTAGAACCCGGTAGGTATGACACCACAAAATTAAACCGAGAGAAAAATAATGACCAGCGCGCCTGTCTAGGATTCAGGCGCCTGGCGGTCTCAAGATAAATCAAATTCTTGTGGTCAGTCAATACCACCACCTGATGTCTGGCCCCCTCAAGCCAATGGCGCCACTCCTCAAAAGCCCACTTCATAGCCAAAAGCTCCCGATTCCCAACATCATAATTCCGCTCAGCGGGCGAAAATTTACGGGAAAAGAAGGCACAAGGCCTCATCACGGAGCAGTCAGAACTTTTCTGCGACAACACTGCCCCAGCTCCGATCTCAGAAGCGTCGACCTCAACCTGAAAAGGTAGAGCAACATCAGGCTGACGCAACACAGGGGCAGAGGAAAAACGGCGCTTAAGCTCCCGAAAGGCCTCCACAGCATCAGGGGACCAATCAGCAACATCAGCACCCTTCTTAGTCAAATCGGTCAATGGCTTAGCAATATCCGAAAAACCAGCAATAAATCGACGATAAAAGTTAGCAAAGCCCAAAAATTTCTGAAGACTCTTAAGAGAAGAGGGCTGCGTCCAATCACAAATAGCTTGAACCTTGACAGGATCCATTTCAATGGAAGAGGGAGAAAAAATATATCCCAAAAAGGAAATCCTCTGTACCCCAAAAACACACTTAGAACCCTTCACACACAAAGAATTAGACCGCAAAACCTGAAAAACCCTCCTGACTTGCTGGACATGAGAGTCCCAGTCATCCGAAAAAATCAGAATATCATCCAGATACACAATCATAAATTTATCCAAATAATCGCGAAAAATATCATGCATAAAGAACTGGAAAACTGACGGAGCATTTGAAAGACCAAAAGGCATCACTAAATACTCAAAGTGGCCCTCGGGCGTATTAAATGTGGTTTTCCACTCATCCCCCTGCCTGATTCGCACCAAATTATACGCCCCACGAAGGTCAATCTTAGAGAACCACTTGGCCCCCTTTATGCGAGCAAACAAATCAGTCAGCAACGGCAATGGGTATTGATATTTAACAGTGATTTTATTCAAAAGCCGATAATCGATACATGGTCTCAAAGAGCCGTCTTTTTTTGACACAAAGAAAAAACCGGCTCCTAAGGGAGATGACGATGGACGAATATGTCCCTTTTCCAAGGACTCCTTTATATATTCTCGCATAGCAGCATGTTCAGGCACAGACAGATTAAATAAACGACCCTTTGGGTATTTACTACCCGGGATTAAATCTATGGCACAATCGCACTCTCGGTGCGGAGGTAACGAACCAAGCTTGGATTCTTCAAAGACGTCACGATAGTCAGACAGGAACTCAGGAATTTCAGAGGGAATAGATGATGAAATGGAAACCACAGGTACATCCCCATGAGCCCCCTTACATCCCCAGCTCAACACAGACATAGCTCTCCAGTCGAGGACTGGGTTGTGAGATTGCAGCCAAGGCAATCCTAGCACCAAATCATCATGTAAATTATACAGCACCAGAAAGCGAATAATCTCCTGGTGATCCGGATTAATACGCATAGTTACTTGTGTCCAGTATTGTGGTTTATTATTAGCCAATGGGGTGGAGTCAATCCCCTTCAGAGGAATAGGAGTCTCCAAAGGCTCTAAATCATACCCACAGCGTTTGGCAAAGGACCAATCCATAAGACTCAAAGCGGCGCCAGAGTCGACATAGGCGTCCGTGGTAATAGATGACAAAGAGCAAATCAGGGTCACAGATAGAATAAACTTAGACGGTAAGGTGCAAATGGAAACAGATTTATCAAGCTTTTTAGTGCGCTTAGAGCATGCTGATATAACATGAGTAGAATCACCACAATAGAAACACAACCCATTTTTCCGTCTAAAATTCTGCCGCTCGCTTCGGGACAGAATTCTATCACACTGCATACTCTCTGGTGACTTCTCAGTGGACACCGCCAGATGGTGCACTGGTTTGCGCTCCCGCAAACGCCTATCGATCTGAATAGCCATTGTCATGGACTCATTCAGACCCGCAGGCACAGGGAACCCCACCATAACATCCTTAATGGCATCAGAGAGACCCTCTCTGAAAGTCGCCGCCAGGGCGCACTCATTCCACTGAGTAAGCACAGACCATTTACGGAATCTTTGGCAGTAAATTTCCGCTTCATCTTGCCCCTGAGATAGGGACATCAAAGTTTTTTCTGCCTGAAGCTCCAAATGAGGTTCGTCATAAAGCAACCCCAAGGCCAGAAAAAACGCATCCACATTGAGCAACGCAGGATCCCCTGGTGTCAATGAAAAAGCCCAGTCTTGAGGGTCGCCCCGGAGCAAGGAAATCACAATCCTGACCTGCTGTGCAGGGTCTCCGACAGAGCGAAATTTCAGGGACAAAAATAATTTGCAATTATTTTGAAAATTCTGAAACCCAGATCTATTCCCCGAGAAAAATTCCGGCAAAGGAATTCTCGGCTCAGATACAGGTGCATGACAAACAAAGTCTTGCAAATTTTGTACCTTCGTGGCGAGATTATTCAAACCTGCAGTTACACTCTGAAGATCCATTACAAACAGGTGGACACAGAGCCATTCAAAGATTAGAAGGAGAGAAAAAAAAAAAAAAAAATATCTCAGCAGACTTCTTATTTCTCTCCTTTCTCAGCCAAGGATTTTAACCCTTTAGTGGGCCGGTCAAACTGTCATGATCTCAATGGCAAGAGAACATAGCATCAGCATATATAGGAACTAGCTCTTGGAAGATGGGAACTGAGCTGACCATGAACTAAACCTAACGCACAACTAGCAGTGGCCGGGTAGCATGCCTACGTTGATTCTAGATGCCCAGCACCAGCCGGAGGACTAAATAAAGCTAGCAGAGGAAAATATTAGTCCTAGCTCACCTCTAGAGAAATACCCCGAAAGGAGACAGAGGCCCCCCACATGTATTGGCGGTGAATTAAGATGAAATAACAAACGTAGTATGAAAATAGGTTTAGCAAATTTGAGGTCCACTTACTACATAGCAGAAGACAGAAAGGACACTTTCATGGTCAGCTGAAAACCCTATCAAAACACCATCCAGAAATTACTTTAAGACTCTGGCATTAACTCATAACACCAGAGTGGCAATTCCTGTTCACAAGAGCTTTCCAGACACAGTAACGAAACTACAGCTGTGAACTGGAACAAAATGCAAAAACAAACATGGACAAGAGTCCAACTTATCTAGTAGTTGTCTAGGAGCAGGAACAAGCACAGAGAGGCTTCTGATAACATTGTTGACCGGCAAGCAACTAACAGAGAAGCAAGGTTATATAGCGACTCCCACATCTTGATGGGAACAGGTGAACAGAGAAGATGAAGACACCAGTTCAATTCCACCAGTAGCCACCGGGGGAGCCCCGAATCCAAATTCACAACACCTTGGACTCACATCTCTATGGATTTTATTTCTGATCTCCCTGTTTCTCAGAAAATGTCTGTCATCTGGGTGGTGTGTGACCATTTTTCAAAGATGGTTCATTTGGTGCCCTTGCCTAAGTTGCCTTCCTCATCCGAGTTGGTTCCTCTGTTTTTTCAAAATGTGGTTCGCTTGCATGGTATTCCGGAGAATATCGTTTCTGACAGGGGGACCCAGTTCGTGTCTAGATTTTGGCGGGCGTTCTGTGCTAGGATGGGCATTGATTTGTCTTTTTCGTCTGCGTTCCATCCTCAGACTAATGGCCAGACTGAGCGAACTAATCAGACCTTGGAGACTTATTTGAGGTGTTTTGTGTCTGCAGATCAGGATGACTGGGTTGCCTTTTTGCCGTTGGCGGAGTTTGCCCTCAATAATCGGGCTAGTTCTGCCACTTTGGTTTCTCCTTTTTTTTGCAATTCGGGGTTTCATCCTCGTTTTTCTTCCGGTCAGGTGGAGTCTTCGGATTGTCCTGGAGTGGATACTGTGGTGGATAGGTTGCATCGGATTTGGGGACAGGTGGTGGACAATTTGGAGTTGTCCCAGGAAAAGACTCGGCATTTTGCTAACCGCCGTCGTCGTGTTGGTCCTCGTATTCTTGTTGGGGACTTGGTGTGGTTGTCTTCTCGTTTTGTCCCTATGAGGGTTTCTTCTCCTAAGTTTAAGCCTCGGTTCATCGGCCCGTATAAGATTTTGGAGATTCTTAACCCCGTGTCCTTTCGATTGGACCTCCCAGCATCTTTTTCTATCCATAATGTCTTCCATCGGTCATTATTGCGCAGGTATGAGGTACCGGTTGTGCCTTCCGTTGAGCCTCCCGCTCCGGTGTTGGTTGAGGGTGAATTGGAGTACGTTGTGGAGAAGATCTTGGACTCCCGTGTTTCCAGACGGAAACTTCAGTATCTGGTCAAGTGGAAGGGCTACGGTCAGGAGGATAATTCTTGGGTGACAGCCTCTGATGTTCATGCCTCTGATTTGGTCCGTGCCTTTCATAGGGCTCATCCTGATCGCCCTGGTGGTTCTTGTGAGGGTTCGGTGCCCCCTCCTTGAGGGGGGGTACTGTTGTGAATTTGGTTTTTGGGCTCCCCCGGTGGTCACTGGTGGTACTGGACTTGTGTGCTTCACTTTCTCTGTTCACCTGTTTCCATCAGGATATGGGAGTATCCTATTTAGCCTTGCTGCTCAGTTATTCTAGTGCCGGCCAGCAATGTAACCAGAGCCTTTCTGTTGCATGTTCCTGCTTCTAGACTACTATCAGCTAAGTTGGACTCTTAGTCCTAAGTTTGTTTTGCATTTTTGTTCCAGTTCACAGTTATGTTATTTTTCTGTAGCTGGAAGCTCTTGTGGGCCGAAATTGCCACTCCGGTGTCATGAGTTGACACATGAGTCTTAAAGTAATTTCGGGATGGTATTTTAATAGGGTTTTCAGCTGACCGTTAAGTTCCCTATTGTATCTTCTTGCTATCTAGTAAGCGGACCTCGCTTTGCTGAACCTACCTTCATACTACGTATGTCTTTTCCTCTGAACTCACCGTCAATATATGTGGGGGGCTTCTGTCTTCTTTTTGGGGGAATTTCCCTAGAGGTAAGCCAGGTCTGTCTTTTCCTCTATTAGGGTTAGTTAGTCCTCCGGCTGGCGCTGGGCGTCTAGGGATAAAACGTAGGTACGTCACCCGGCCACTGTTAGTTGAGTGATAGGTTTAGCTCATGGTCAGCTCGAGATTCCATCACCCAAGAGCTGTTCTGTTATTTATGTTCTCTGACTTTCCCTTGCCATTGGGAACCATGACAGGGATCCCTTTAAGAGTTAACCCTGGACGGGTTTAGCAGCAAAATAGTAGAACAGTAACTATTTACATTCTCATGGTATTGAGGTTTATCCTCATAGTAAGGTGCACGACATCAGCCGAAAGTGGACACCTCCTGACTGCGCAGGCCCCGGCCCCTGGTCCACGACTGATGCGATGCCAGTGTCAATAGTTGGTCCCTCGGGTGCAGTCAGACCACCTGATGTCTGGATTTGAAGGCGGACTCTAGCCGCCAGCTCAGTTACTGCAATAAGACGTACGGCGGCAATAGTAGTAAGGTCTGTCACGTCTGGTTCAATCCCAGTTGAAGTAACAGATGACGCCCCCTCAGGTTCACATCGGTGAACGTTCCGAGCGTACCATCCTTGTGCATTCCGATGACGGGTGTAGGTCACCTGATCCCCCTTTTGCAACGGGTCACCATCTCAGCTGCAGTAAAGAGAACGAAGAGCTAGCACTCGATAGATCACAGAGTTCGATGGTGCATGTGAAAGGAACCTATGGTCCCATAAATACTAAGCATACAAATCACTGCACTCATCCAGTTCAGAGAAAAATAAATTATTTGCTGAAGTGAATATTTTATTTGAAATACGGTGATGCTGATGAAACGGCATTTTTTAACGTTTCGGCCACACAGTGGCCTTGATCACAAATATAGTGCCTTAGTGATAATTTGTTTCTATCATAGCTTGTTGCATCATTCGTATATAATCAAGGTGGAGATAGTTACGTTTCTAGCCCAAACTAGGTATGCAGGGTCTGTATTCCATTGGACGAGAGTCTGGAACAGTGAGTCCAGATAAATGTGGCGTATATAGAGCATACGGTTAATATGTTATACTGGTAGGGAAAAGATATCCGCATGGAGTGCACTATCATGCCACAGGATGCATGTGACTGCTTAAACCCGTTATGCAGCGTGGTGGGGAGCGTGGGAGTCCCGGAGACCAACGTTGGTAGTGTAGTGGGAGGTACCGACACGGTCCGTGTCTTGGCAGGAGAAGGCGGCAGTGCCCTACCAGTATAACATATTAACCGTATGCTCTATATACGCCACATTTATCTGGACTCACTGTTCCAGACTCTCGTCCAATGGAATACAGACCCTGCATACCTAGTTTGGGCTAGAAACTTAACTATCTCCACCTTGATTATATACGAATGATGCAACAAGCTATGATAGAAACGAATTATCACTAAGGCACTATATTTGTGATCAAGGCCACTGTGTGGCCGAAACGTTAAAAATTGCCGTTTCATCAGCATCACCGTATTTCAAATAAAATATTCACTTCAGCAAATAATTTATTTTTCTCTGAACTGGATGAGTGCAGTGATTTGTATGCTTACCATCTCAGCTGCAGCAGGGAGTTTTCACGTTGTGACTAGTAACGAAGACGTCAGTTGGCAGCCCCGGTTCCTGTATGGAGCCCCATCCCCTCTTCGGGTGGAAGGCCAACACAGTTCCCCGCTTTACCACATCTTTCCTACCACGTGCAAGAGGTGGTCGTTGTACTCTCGGTGGGTCAGTTAATTCTGCCTCTTTTTGTCTTTTCCAATGTAGGATCAAACATTGTTTGTATTGCTCCCAGGTAAGCACAGCAAGGGTGAAACCTTCCTCCCGAGCTCCATCTGGCCCAATCCGGGGGGTGTCCCACTGGAGAATCACCCCGTCTGGGCCCACGTCTATGGGTTCTCCCATCCGGGTCGGCAGCGGTGGTACCAGCTTCCCCATTGCATCGGGGGGTAACACCACTAGCTCTGCCGAGAGGAGGCGGCTTTTACTGGGATGAGGGTCGGTCGCTAGAGCGGGATCGAGCGGGGGAGCAGGGGCGTCTTCCATACCTGCGCCTGATGTGATTCCACCGATGTCGATCCGGTCCACTAACGAGGACACTGGAGTCGGCTGCAGCCCGGACCGCGGCTCCTCCAATGTGGTCTCCGGATGCGGCTCCGCCCTCCATGGTTCCTCCTCCGCTGGATCCGAGGTCGGGATGGGTAGACTCAGCTCCGTTACCGGTTCCAAGGAATTCAGGTCCTTCCGCTGCGGTGGACGTGGGTCCGCCTCTAGTGGATGAGGGCAAGCCGGGATTGCTCCTTCCTCGTTCAGGCACTTGCTGTTCATCATCGCTGTCTGATAGTCGGTGGCAGTGCATGCATCTGACTGCGCCATTTCTCCGGGGCCGAGTTTCTCCGTCACCCACTTCCCGCCGTTGCAAATCAAGGGGTGGTCCTCTGCTTTGAGGCAGGTCCTCACTTTGCAGCAAGAGGCACAGGGGGCGGTCGCCGCTTCTGGCGCCACTTTGGTAGTCTCCTCCCATGGCACGCCCTCCTTCTTCTTTGGTGTAGCAATGGTGGCGATTTTTGGCGGGAACTTCTGGTGGCAAACGACAATACACAATCCTCTCAATAACACACAGCCTTTGCAATAAAGTACAGTCCAAGCATGATAAATCACAGTTCCAAGGCACACATGACCTGATTCTTCAGGCTTAAGTAGATCCTGTTCGTGACGCCAAGTTTGCAGCGCCCCCACTGCCGCAGGGCCAAGGGGTACCCGGTACCGGGCCTCTGAGTCTCTGCTCTGGGATTGTCACGGTGGCTAGACCCGGTCCGTGACCCTGCTGAGGGGCGTACAATAATAGATGTGATGGATAGTGGTGGTGGTGCAGTGCAGTAAATAACGAGGACACCAGGTTGCAGTCTCTTTACCTCTTTACTGAAGATCTCTGGGTCCTCAATCCGGAATACGGTTAACCAGGCTGCGCAAGTCCGGCCGGTCCAATGGCACTTCCAGAGTTCCCTTTGCAGGTGGAAATCTGTGCCTTCCTGCTAGCGCTTTGTGTTGTGATCCTTCCCTGCTGTGCTTACGGAAAGTCCCCACAACTGTTGTGTCTGTTTCTTAAGTTCCCTCACAACTCGATTAGATGATCTGCTAATCTTCCGTCCCTCCCTGATGTTACAGTTAGGACGGCACCCATATGACGGGTAGGCTCGGAGCTCTTCCGGGACCCTAGAGTCGCCCCTCTCCACAGGTTGCCCCCTATGTCTTCGTAGGTGATTTAGGTGAGACAGCCTGCCTATGACTGACTGTCCTGCCGATGGTTTGAAGTATTGCTTGAAGCTAGATGTATGAATACTTCCTCGGCGTTCCGGCTGCCGGTTGTGCGCCTCAGTAGGATGTTGCCTCGGTCTCACAGCACGACTCCTACTGGTATTCTCCTTGTTGCTATGATCTCGTTTCTCACTCAGCACAATCTATCTCGCTTCTAATCCTTCCTTGGGCACCGCCGCTATACTGAGAAGGCACGGTCCCGTGACGTTCTCACAAGTTGCCAGGTCTCTGTCAGGATCCCATCCCCGACAGGGGCCCTACCGAATCTTCCCCCACAACACCCTCTGCCACAAGGTGTTGCCTGGTTCCAACCCAGTCAGCTTTCTTTCTAACTTCCTGCCTGACCCCCAGTTTTACCAGTATGTGAGGAGTGGCCTAATGAATAGAACCCTTAGCTCCCCCTGGAGGCCCGGCTGTGAAATGTATTGGTGTCTGTGATACCTGGTCAGGTGAACTCCTTCAGTGCCATCAGACGTACCATAGCTCCCCTTAGTGGCGGAGCCACAGTACTGCAACGACCAGGACTCTGGGGCGCTGCAGTAAGTTCATATATCATGGTCTGTACTGGAACTGCAAGGCACGAATGTGTGAAACGGGCCATAAAGAGACAGGAGTGACAATATTGTAAAAACGCATGCCAAATAGCTGTGGCATAATCAGTATGTATTTCACTAAATATTCAAACCTATATGAGTATAGTGTAATGATTATTTAAAACTGATACCATATACCATATTTTGCGAACTATAAGACACACCAGACGATAAAATGCACACCAACTTTTAGGGACGAAAATAGGAAAAAATGTTTTTTTTAATAAAATGTTGGTGCGTCTTATAGTCAGCTTACATGGTAGCTTATCAGGGGGGAGCCCCACTCCTGCTTCATGCAGCAGCGACCCTGCCTGCTGGGACCCCTCTCCATTGCAGCCGCCCCCCCGGGAATGCTACATTCTGATTATAAAACACACACCCATTTTCCCTCCAAATTTTGATTATTATCCTCTGTTAATACATGGATCCACATTAGGGAGGATAGACTACCTCAAGTATTAAAATTAGTGTTGAGTGAATATACTCATTACTTGAGATTTCTCGAGCATGCTCGGGGTTCCTCCGAGTATTTTTTAGTGCTCGGAGATTTAGTTTTCCTTGCTGCAGCTGAATGATTTACATCTGTTAACCAGCATAAGTACATGTGGGGGTTGCCTGGTTGCTAGGGAATCCCCACATGTACTTATGCTGGCTAACAGATGTAAATCATTCAGCTGCAGCAAGAAAAACTAAATCTCCGAGCAATAAAAAATACTCGGAGGACCCCCGAGCATGCTCGAGAAATCTCGAGTAGCGAGTATATTCGCTCATCACTAATAAAAATGAATTCTCTTTGCATTTTGAGTATTATATAATTATTATAAAGGTTTCTTTATTATTTTCAGCAGTGAATATTAGTGTCTCCTTCAAGAAGTAGGGCAATGGATTATTCGTTGAAGAAAGTACAGTCACTTATATAAATAGAGTTTACATGGTAATTAACCACAGAATATATCATCAGCCTATTGCCTTCATGAAATTCTCCTTAGTAATTAGTCATTCATTAAGCCCTATAGTATGCATATTATATGTAGTATGTATTTAACTGCGGTTCTAAGACAAAGGCTAATGTAGGTATTAGGACAATTAGCTTCTTTGGTATTACAATTCATTTTAGCTCAGTTCTCAGGTGAACTTTGAAGAAAACCTCGATTAATCACTGATGGCAAAACACCCACTTAGTTTAGATTAGCAATTCTGCATGCAGCTTGTCCTGCTTAGTAACTTAATTAAAAGTTGCAGAGTAAGTGGATATTTTCTGTTTTTCAGTTGGGAAAACTATATTATTAAGGGACACTTGCTGTTAATAGCCTGGTGAGCCATAATTATTTGTTGATATTAATAAAAATGGATATTAACATCACACCCGCTTCCTGATGGATCTCACCTGAATAATGGTGCCTGATAATCCTTTCTTTAATGCTATCCTGTGTTACATAACATTTTTGGCGACTAAATTAAAGCTCTACTTATAGCTATGTTCTTGAAACATCTAACGACACTATAATTTTAAGGTACACTAATTTTGGAGCTCTGTAAAATGCTAAAATAAGGAACTGTACAGTACATCTAATGTCTTAATGAAGATAGTTATACTGAACTTTCTTATAAAGCTAAACATGTCCAAATTCTGCAGCAGTTTGCGTCAGGAATCTGACTTTCATAACTAGTATAATATGTATTATTTGTTTTAATGAATTTGGATGAGTAGAAAAGGGACTAAGGCAACTAATAAGTGGCATAAACTTCAACTAGAATGTTTAACAATGCATCAGATTACTGTATCAATCAGCAAGTCACTTAATAAATCTGGTACATTTTAAGGTTTGCACTGTCCAAGAATTAGGCAATGTTGATAAATATGCTCCTATATACTGTTTAATATATAAGCATGAGAAAAACTAAGTACACTTTCTTTGAATTCTATTTTAATAAAGAAAACATCAAGGTCTGAAAATTATGTAAATGCAACTTCAGATGAGCAACAACATATGACAAATTTATTTATTTATTTTACTCACTTAAAGTGGGTACGAAAAATAGTCAGACCCCTTTAAATGTATCACTATTTGCTTCATTGCAGCCATTTGTTAAATTCAAAAAAGTTCATTTTTCACACTAATGTACACTTTGCACCCCATCTTGACTGAAAAAACAGAAGAGTAGAAATTTTAGCAAATTTAATAAAAAAGAAAAACTGAACTATCACATGGTCATAAGTATTCAGACCGTTTGCTCAGACACTCATATTTAAGTCACATACTGTCCATTTCCTTGTGATCCTCCTTGAGATGGTTCTACTCCTTCATAGGAGGCTAGCTGTGTTTAATTAAACCAAATTAAACCAATAGGACTTGATTTGGAAATTATGCAAATTGTCTCTTCAGAGAGGAAGAGAACTAGAACTCTAGTGCCACCTATTGGAAAGTAGCAATCCTACAAGTCAATGTCGACCCTTTAAGGAGCCTTGTCACATGACTTTGGATAATAGCCAAGCCACAATGTCAATTTGCAGACACTGTGTTTCGAGGTACTGCCCCTCGACAGTGGAAAGTGGGGATCTGGTTTGGCTGCGAGAGAAGAGCATTGAGGCTTTAAGTCTCCTCATCTCGGCATGCTTAGCATGTCAATCTCCGCAAGGAGAAACTATACTTCTTGGATATTGAGTTGGAAATTCACACCCCTGTCTATATAAGACCTCACAGCTCACAGTGCATGTCAGACCAAATGAGAATCATGAGGTCAAAGGAACTGGACAAGGAGCTCAGATACAGAATTGTGGCAAGGCACAGATCTGGCCAAGGTTACAACAGAATTTCTGCAGTACTCAAGGTTTCTAAGGGTATGTGTCCACGTTCAGGATTGCATCAGGATTTGGTCAGGATTTTACGTCAGTATTTGTAAGCCAAAACCAGGAGTGGGTGATAAATGCAGAATTGGTGCATGTGTTTCTATTATACTTTTCCTCTAATTGTTCCACTCCTGGTTTTGGCTTACAAATACTGATGGAAAATCCTGACCAAATCCTGATGCAATCCTGAACGTGGACACATACTCTAAGAACACAGTGGCCTCCATAGTCCTTAAATGGAAGAAGTTTGAGACCACCAGAAGTCTTCCTAGACCTTGCTGTCCAGCCAAACTGAGCAATTGTGAGAGAAGAGCCTTGGTGAGAGAGGTAAAGAAGAACCCCATGATCACTGTAGCTGAGCTCCAGAGATGCAGTAGGGAGATGGGAGAAAGTTCTACAAAGTCAACTATCACTGCAGCCCTCCACTAGTCAGGCCTTTGTGGCAGAGTGGCCCGACGGAAGCCTCTCCTCAGTGCAAGACATATGAAAGCCCACATAGAGTTTGCTAAAAAACACAAAGATAGACCTTTTGGTGATAATTGTAAGTGGTATGTGTGGAGAAAAACAGGCACTGCTCATCAACTGCCCAATACAATCCCAACAGTGAAACATGCTGGTCGGAGCATCATACTATGGGGGTATTTTTCAGCTGCAGTGACAGGACGACTGGTTGTCATTGAAGGAAACATGAATGTGGCCAAGTTTAGAGATATCCTGGATGAAAACCTCTTCCAGAGTGCTCTGTGTTGTGAATTTGGATTCTGGGCTCCCCCGGTGGCTACTGGTGGAATTGAACTGGTGTCTTCATTTTCTCTGTTCACCTGTTCCCATCAAGATGTGGGAGTCGCTATATAACCTTGCTTCTCTGTTAGTTGCTTGCCGGTCAACAATGTTATCAGAAGCCTCTCTGTGCTTGTTCCTGCTCCTAGACAACTACTAGATAAGTTGGACTCTTGTCCATGTTTGTTTTTGCATTTTTGTTCCAGTTCACAGCTGTAGTTTCGTTACTGTGTCTGGAAAGCTCTTGTGAACAGGAATTGCCACTCTGGTGTTATGAGTTAATGCCAGAGTCTTAAAGTAATTTCTGGATGGTGTTTTGATAGGGTTTTCAGCTGACCATGAAAGTGTCCTTTCTGTCTTCTGCTATGTAGTAAGTGGACCTCAAATTTGCTAAACCTATTTTCATACTACGTTTGTTATTTCATCTTAATTCACCGCCAATACATGTGGGGGGCCTCTGTCTCCTTTCGGGGTATTTCTCTAGAGGTGAGCTAGGACTAATATTTTCCTCTGCTAGCATTATTTAGTCCTCCGGCTGGTGCTGGGCATCTAGAATCAACGTAGGCATGCTACCCGGCCACTGCAAGTTGTGCGTTAGGTTTAGTTCATGGTCAGCTCAGTTCCCATCTTCCAAGAGCTAGTTCCTATATATGCTTATGCTATGATCTCTTGCCATTGAGATCATGACAGTTTGACCGGACCACTAAAGGGTTAAAATCCTTGGCTGAGAAAGGAGAGAAATAAGAAGTCTGCTGAGATTTTTTTTTTTTTTTTTTCTCTCCTGCTAATCTTTGAATGGCTCTTTGTCCACCTGTTTGTAATGGATCTTCAGAGTGTAACTGCAGGTTTGAATAATCTGGCCACGAAGGTACAAAATTTGCAAGATTTTGTTTGTCATGCACCTGTATCTGAGCCGAGAATTCCTTTGCCGGAATTTTTCTCGGGGAATAGATCTGGGTTTCAGAATTTTCGAAATAATTGCAAATTATTTTTGTCCCTGAAATCTCGCTCTGCCGGAGACCCTGCACAGCAGGTCAGGATTGTGATTTCCTTGCTCCGGGGCGACCCTCAAGACTGGGCTTTTTCATTGACACCAGGGGATCCTGCGTTGCTCAATGTGGATGCGTTTTTTCTGGCCTTGGGGTTGCTTTATGACGAACCTCATTTGGAGCTTCAGGCAGAAAAAACTTTGATGTCCCTATCTCAGGGGCAAGATGAAGCGGAAATTTACTGCCAAAGATTCCGTAAATGGTCTGTGCTTACTCAGTGGAATGAGTGCGCCCTGGCGGCGACTTTCAGAGAGGGTCTCTCTGATGCCATTAAGGATGTTATGGTGGGGTTCCCTGTGCCTGCGGGTCTGAATGAGTCCATGACAATGGCTATTCAGATCGATAGGCGTTTGCGGGAGCGCAAACCAGTGCACCATCTGGCGGTGTCCACTGAGAAGTCGCCAGAGAGTATGCAGTGTGATAGAATTCTGTCCCGAAGCGAGCGGCAGAATTTTAGACGGAAAAATGGGTTGTGTTTCTATTGTGGTGATTCTACTCATGTTATATCAGCATGCTCTAAGCGCACTAAAAAGCTTGATAAATCTGTTTCCATTTGCACCTTACCGTCTAAGTTTATTCTATCTGTGACCCTGATTTGCTCTTTGTCATCTATTACCACGGACGCCTATGTCGACTCTGGCGCCGCTTTGAGTCTTATGGATTGGTCCTTTGCCAAACGCTGTGGGTATGATTTAGAGCCTTTGGAGACTCCTATTCCTCTGAAGGGGATTGACTCCACCCCATTGGCTAATAATAAACCACAATACTGGACACAAGTAACTATGCGTATTAATCCGGATCACCAGGAGATTATTCGCTTTCTGGTGCTGTATAATCTACATGATGATTTGGTGCTAGGATTGCCTTGGCTGCAATCTCACAACCCAGTCCTCGACTGGAGAGCTATGTCTGTGTTGAGCTGGGGATGTAAGGGGGCTCATGGGGATGTACCTTTGGTTTCCATTTCATCATCTATTCCCTCTGAAATTCCTGAGTTCCTGTCTGATTATCGTGACGTCTTTGAAGAATCCAAGCTTGGTTCATTACCTCCGCACCGAGAGTGCGATTGTGCCATAGATTTAATCCCGGGTAGTAAATACCCAAAGGGTCGTTTATTTAATCTGTCTGTGCCTGAACATGCTGCTATGCGAGAATATATAAAGGAGTCCTTGGAAAAGGGACATATTCGTCCATCGTCATCTCCCTTAGGAGCCGGTTTTTTCTTTGTGTCAAAAAAAGACGGCTCTTTGAGACCATGTATTGATTATCGGCTTTTGAATAAAATCACTGTTAAATATCAATACCCATTGCCGTTGTTGACTGATTTGTTTGCTCGCATAAAGGGGGCCAAGTGGTTCTCTAAGATTGACCTTCGTGGGGCATATAATTTGGTGCGAATCAGGCAGGGGGATGAGTGGAAAACCGCATTTAATACGCCCGAGGGCCACTTTGAGTATTTAGTTATGCCTTTTGGTCTTTCTAATGCTCCGTCAGTTTTCCAGTCCTTTATGCATGATATTTTTCGCGATTATTTGGATAAATTTATGATTGTGTATCTGGATGATATTCTGATTTTTTCGGATGACTGGGACTCTCATGTCCAGCAAGTCAGGAGGGTTTTTCAGGTTTTGCGGTCTAATTCTTTGTGTGTGAAGGGTTCTAAGTGTGTTTTTGGGGTACAGAGGATTTCCTTTTTGGGATATATTTTTTCTCCCTCTTCCATTGAAATGGATCCTGTCAAGGTTCAAGCTATTTGTGATTGGACGCAGCCCTCTTCTCTTAAGAGTCTTCAGAAATTTTTGGGATTTGCTAACTTTTATCGTCGATTTATTGCTGGTTTTTCGGATATTGCTAAGCCATTGACCGATTTGACTAAGAAGGGTGCTGATGTTGCTGATTGGTCCCCTGATGCTGTGGAGGCCTTTCGGGAGCTTAAGCGCCGTTTTTCCTCTGCCCCTGTGTTGCGTCAGCCTGATGTTGCTCTACCTTTTCAGGTTGAGGTCGACGCTTCTGAGATCGGAGCTGGGGCAGTGTTGTCGCAGAAAAGTTCTGACTGCTCCGTGATGAGGCCTTGTGCCTTCTTTTCCCGTAAATTTTCACCCGCTGAGCGGAATTATGATGTTGGGAATCGGGAGCTTTTGGCCATGAAGTGGGCTTTTGAGGAGTGGCGCCATTGGCTTGAGGGGGCCAGACATCAGGTGGTGGTATTGACTGACCACAAAAATTTGATTTATCTTGAGACCGCCAGGCGCCTGAATCCTAGACAGGCGCGCTGGTCATTATTTTTCTCTCGGTTTAATTTTGTGGTGTCATACCTACCGGGTTCTAAGAATGTTAAGGCGGATGCCCTTTCTAGGAGTTTTGAGCCTGACTCGCCTGGTAACTCTGAGCCCACAGGTATCCTTAAGGATGGAGTGGTATTGTCAGCCGTTTCTCCAGACCTGCGGCGGGCCTTGCAGGAGTTTCAGGCGGATAGACCGGATCGTTGCCCACCTGATAAACTGTTTGTTCCTGATGATTGGACCAGTAGAGTCATCTCTGAGGTTCATTCTTCCGCGTTGGCAGGTCATCCTGGCATTTTTGGTACCAGGGATTTGGTGGCAAGGTCCTTCTGGTGGCCTTCCCTGTCACGAGATGTGCGAGGCTTTGTGCAGTCTTGTGACGTTTGTGCTCGGGCCAAACCTTGTTGTTCTCGGGCTAGTGGATTGTTGTTGCCCTTGCCTATTCCTAAGAGGCCTTGGACGCACATCTCGATGGATTTTATTTCAGATCTGCCTGTTTCTCAGAAGATGTCTGTCATCTGGGTGGTGTGTGACCGTTTCTCTAAGATGGTCCATTTGGTTCCTCTGCCCAAGTTGCCTTCTTCTTCCGAGTTGGTTCCTCTGTTTTTTCAAAATGTTGTTCGTTTGCATGGTATTCCTGAGAATATCGTTTCTGACAGAGGGACCCAATTCGTGTCTAGATTTTGGCGGGCATTCTGTGCTAGGATGGGCATAGATTTATCTTTTTCGTCCGCTTTCCATCCTCAGACGAATGGCCAGACCGAGCGGACTAATCAGACCCTGGAGACATATCTGAGGTGTTTTGTGTCTGCTGACCAGGATGATTGGGTTGCTTTTTTGCCATTGGCGGAGTTCGCTCTCAATAATCGGGCCAGCTCTGCCACTTTGGTGTCCCCGTTTTTCTGTAATTCGGGGTTTCATCCTCGATTTTCCTCTGGTCAGGTGGAATCTTCGGATTGTCCTGGAGTGGATGCTGTGGTGGAGAGATTGCATCAGATCTGGGGGCAGGTGGTGGACAATTTGAGGTTGTCCCAGGAGAGGACTCAGCTTTTTGCCAACCGCCACCGTCGTGTTGGTCCTCGGCTTTGTGTTGGGGATTTGGTGTGGTTGTCTTCTCGTTTTGTCCCTATGAGGGTCTCTTCTCCTAAATTTAAGCCTCGGTTTATCGGCCCGTACAAGATATTGGAGATTCTTAACCCTGTTTCCTTCCGTTTGGACCTCCCTGCATCCTTTTCTATTCATAACGTTTTTCATCGGTCATTATTGCGCAGGTATGAGGTACCGGTTGTGCCTTCCGTTGAGCCTCCTGCTCCGGTGTTGGTTGAGGGTGAGTTGGAGTACGTTGTGGAGAAAATCTTAGACTCCCGTGTTTCCAGACGGAGACTCCAGTATCTGGTCAAGTGGAAGGGATACGGCCAGGAGGATAATTCTTGGGTGAATGCATCTGATATTCATGCCTCTGATCTGGTTCGTACCTTTCATAGGGCCCATCCTGATCGCCCTGGTGGTTCTGGTGAGGGTTCGGTGCCCCCTCCTTGAGGGGGGGGTACTGTTGTGAATTTGGATTCTGGGCTCCCCCGGTGGCTACTGGTGGAATTGAACTGGTGTCTTCATTTTCTCTGTTCACCTGTTCCCATCAAGATGTGGGAGTCGCTATATAACCTTGCTTCTCTGTTAGTTGCTTGCCGGTCAACAATGTTATCAGAAGCCTCTCTGTGCTTGTTCCTGCTCCTAGACAACTACTAGATAAGTTGGACTCTTGTCCATGTTTGTTTTTGCATTTTTGTTCCAGTTCACAGCTGTAGTTTCGTTACTGTGTCTGGAAAGCTCTTGTGAACAGGAATTGCCACTCTGGTGTTATGAGTTAATGCCAGAGTCTTAAAGTAATTTCTGGATGGTGTTTTGATAGGGTTTTCAGCTGACCATGAAAGTGTCCTTTCTGTCTTCTGCTATGTAGTAAGTGGACCTCAAATTTGCTAAACCTATTTTCATACTACGTTTGTTATTTCATCTTAATTCACCGCCAATACATGTGGGGGGCCTCTGTCTCCTTTCGGGGTATTTCTCTAGAGGTGAGCTAGGACTAATATTTTCCTCTGCTAGCATTATTTAGTCCTCCGGCTGGTGCTGGGCATCTAGAATCAACGTAGGCATGCTACCCGGCCACTGCTAGTTGTGCGTTAGGTTTAGTTCATGGTCAGCTCAGTTCCCATCTTCCAAGAGCTAGTTCCTATATATGCTTATGCTATGATCTCTTGCCATTGAGATCATGACAGCTCTGATCCTTAGACTTGGTCGAAGGTTCACCTTCCAACAAGACAATGACTCTAAGCACACAGCTAAAATAACAATGGAGTGGCTTCAGAACAACTCTGTGACCATTCTTGACTGGCCCATCCAGAGCCCAGACCTAAACCCAATTCAGCATCTCTGGAGAGACCTGAAAATGGCTGTCCACCAACGTTCACCATCCAACCTGATGGAACTGGAGAGGATCTGCAAGGAAGAATGCCAGAGGATCCCTAAATCCACGTGTGAAAAATTTATTGCATCATGGCTGTACTAGCTCAAAAGGGTGCTTTGACTAAATACTGAGCACAGGGTCTGAATACTTATGATCATGTGATATTTCAGTTATTCTTTTTTAATAAATTTGCAAAAATTGCTACATTTCTGTTTTTTTTCAGTCAAGATTAGGTGCAAAGTGTACATTAATGTGAAAAAACGAACTTTTTTGAATTTACCAAATGCCTGCAATGAAATATAGCGTGAAAAACTTAAAGTGGTCTGAATACTTTCTGTACCCACTGTATATATCACCATTAATTCCACAGCGTGTTACAGATATCATTGACACTATCCCAAAACAACTAGTGTCATTATTTATGTACTAAAAAGGCCAAGTTGCAGAAGCTAAGTGGGGGAAAATGTAGTGTACTTTTCTGCTTACCGTATATACTCATGTATAAGCTGAGTTTTCATCCCCTTTTTTATGCTGAAAATGCCCCCTCGTCTTATACTCGAGTCTTTGTCCCAGAAGATGGCGGGGGAGGGGGAGCGACGGAGCAGCGGGTCACAAAAGGCTGGAGCCAAACACTGCGGCTAAAGCATGTGCCCGCTGCTAAAGAGAAATTAATATTCACTGCACTGGCAGTGTCAGCCACAGCCCCCAGCTCCCAGCAGCTGCAGGTCTACCACGGATGCCCGATCATTAATGTAATGAATATTCACATCTCTCCTCTCCTATTGGTGTGAGTGTGGTGAATATTCATTCCCTTAATGAGCGAGAACACATGATCGCTTGGCCACAGGAGCTGTTAGCACTGGAACAAGATGCTGCGAGGGCATGTTGGGAAGGTAAGTAGGATTTTTTAATGCTGTTTTCATTGGGGTGCATGCATACAAGGATAGGGATGAGGAGTCATGCATAGCAGGACAGGAATGAGATGCCATGCAGACATGGACGGGGATAAGGAGCCATGCATACAAGGATGGGGAGTAGGGGCCATGCATGCAAGGAGGGAGAAAAGGAGCGATGCATGCAAGGATGGGGAAAAGGAGCCATGCAGGCAAGGATGGGGATAAGGAGCCATGCATACAAGGATGGGGATGAGGAGGCCTTGCATTCAAGGATGAGGATAGGAGCCATGCAGACAAGGATGGGGATAAGGAGCCATGCAGACAAGGATGAGGATAAGGAGCCATGCAGACAAGGATGGGGATAAGGAGCCATGCAGACAAGGATGGGGATAAGGAGCCATGCAGACAAGGATGGGGTTAAGGAGCCATGCAGACAAGGATGGAGATGAAGAGCCATGCAGACAAGGATGGGGTTGAGGAGCCATGCATGCCAGGATATGGATGAGGGGACAATGCATACCCAGTTTATAATCGAGTCAATAAGTTTTCCAAGTTTTTCATGGCAAAATTAGGTGCCTAGGCTTATGCTCGGGTGGGGTATATATGGTACTTAGGATTTAAGAAGGTAAGCCCTTGATTAATTGTTTTGGCAGTTTGCTGGTCTGTAGCATTCAGTCATGTGTTAACAATGCCATGGAGGAAAGACATCAGCAATTATCTTAGAGAAGCAATTTTTGTAGAAGAACAGGTGTAGAGGGTTATAAGATAATTTCCATACAATTTGGAGTCCATTATTCTATAGTAAACAACATTATTCACAAGTGCAAAACATTCAAGACAAGTGACAATCTTCTCAGGAGAGGATGTCAGTAAACTCACTCCAAGGTCAGATTGTGCAATGCTTAGAGAAATTGCAAAAAAAAAACAAAACACTCTCCCAGACTCTATTTGCCTCAGCATCTTAAATATTCAAGTTCATGGCAGTACAATCTGAATTAGAATGAACAAGTATGACTTGTTTGAGTGGGCTGGCAAGTGAAAGCCTTTTCTTTATATTAAAAAGAACATGGCAGCATGGCTAAATTGTGCAAAGTAGCATTTTACATGACTTCTGGATCAATGTCCTTTGGGCAGATGAGACCAAAGTGTAGATATTAGGCCATAATGCCCTGAGTGACAATTGGTGAAAGCCAAACACAGCATATGAGCGCAACCATCTCATACCAAAACACCGTGATGATAATGTTAGCTTCTTTGCAGGCACATTCTCTGCAGCTTGAATCAAATGTGAGGCCATCTACCCAAATGCTGTCTGAAAATGGGTCATGACAATGGCAGCAAACACACCAGTCAATTTACACGAGAATGGCTAAAAAAGAACATAATCAAAGTGTTACCAAAGCCCAGTTAAGGTCCAGACTTGAACCCGCTTGAAATGCTATTGCAGAATCTGTGGCCCAAAATCCCAAACCATATTACACAGAAGAGTGGGACAAAATTCCTTCTGAACAATGTAAGACTGATATTCATACAAAAAACAGTGACTTCGAGTTATTGTTAGTAAAAGTGGTTCTGCACGTCTTCAATTCATGGGGTGTACTTAATTCTTGAGACATGGTTTCTGCATTTTAGCAAAGTTTTTGCTAAATAATGACGCTGTGTAATTTGTCAAATATTGTTGCTTCTGAGGTTGTATTTTCCCTTTGTATATACCTGTAAAACCATAAAATTCAATAGGATGTGCTTAGTTGTTTCTCATGACTGTACATGTACATATTTAAGTGACCAAAAATATTTGTGCTGTGTGGGTCCATCCATCATCCATGTCTTCTGTTGCAGCCACACAGTTTTAACAAAATTTGTGTGCATAAATATACATTTATATAACTCTGCCCTTTATCTGGCCAAACAATCCTACTTCACCACCCTCATCACCTCACTATCCAACAACCCAAAACGACTCTTTGAAACCTAAAGTACAGGCCCCCATCACCAACCTCAGTGGTGAGGATCTGGCCACTTATTTCTTAGAAAAAATCAACCACATCCATCAGGATATCTCAGCACAATCTCCTCAGTGCCTGGATCCCTTTCCCTGCCGCACCTCAAACTCATTAGACATCTTTGAGCCTGTTTCAGAAGAAGAAGTCTCCAAGCTCCTCGCTTCTGCTCGGCCTACAACCTGCAACAGTGACCCCATTCCTTCACATATCCTGTAGTCTCTCTCACCAGTAGTCACCACTCACCTGACTAAAATATTTAACCTCTCTCTTTCTTCAGGTATCTTTCCCTCCTCATTTAAACATGCCACCATAACCCCTTTACTTAAAAAGCCATCCCTGGACCAGAACTGCACTGCTAACTACAGACCTGTCTCTAACCTTTCCTTCATCTCGAAACTCCTGGAACGCTTGGTCCACTCCTGTCTAATCCGCTATCTCTTGGATAACTCTTTTCTTGACCCCTTAGAATCTGGTTTCCGCTCTTTACACTCCACTGAAACTGCCCTCACTAAAGTCTCTAATGATCTAATAACAGCTAAATCCAAAGGTCATTGCTTCTCCTGGATCTATCTGCCGCATTTGACACTGTGGATCACCAGCTCCTTCTCACTATGCTCCGCCCCATAGGCCTCAAGGACACAGCCCTCTCCTGGTTCTCCTCCTACCTCTCTGACCGCTCCTTCACTGTATCTTTTGCCGGCTCCTCTTCCTCTCCTCGTCCCCTTACTATCGGGGTTCCGCAAGGCTCAGTCCTAGGCCCCCTCCTCTTCTCTCTTTACACGGCCCCTATTGGACAAACAGCAGATTTGGGTTCCAGTATCATCTCTATGCTGATGACACCCAATTATACACTTCTTCCCCCGACATCACCCCTACCCTAATTCAAAATACAAAGGATTGTCTGTCTGCTGTCTCTAACCTCATGTCCTCCCTCTACCTGAAACTAAATCTCTCCAAAACGGAACTTCTTGTGTTTCTCCCTTCTACTAACCTCACTCTACCCAACATCGAAATTACCCTGGAGGGTTCAACAATAACTCCCAAGCAGCATGCGCGCTGTCTTGGGGTCATATTCGACTCCGAACTTTTCTTTACTCCCTATATCCGATCACTCACTCGCTCTTGTCACCTGCATCTTAAAAACATCACCAGAATCCGACCTTTTCTCACCGTTGAAACTGCTAAGACTCTTACTGTCGCTCTTATTCATTCTCGTCTGGACTACTGCAACTCTCTTCTAATCGGTCTCCCTCTTACCAAACTTTCTCCTCTCCAATCCATCTTGAATGCTGCAGCCAGAGTCATATTTCTGTCCAGCCGCTTCACAGATGCCTCCATGTTGTGCCAGTCATTACACTGGCTACCCATTCGCTACAGGGTCCAGTATAAACTCATCTCTCTCACCCACAAAGCTCTCCACAGTTCTGCACCGCCTTATATCTCCTCTCTCATCTCTGTCTATCGCCCAACACGTGCCCTCCATTCTACAAACGACCTAAGACTAACGTCCCATGTAATCCGAACCTCACACCTCCGTCTCCAAGATTTCTCTCGTGCTGTGCCAACTCTCTGGAATGTGTTATGATCCTTAGTGGCTGAGGATCACAGAATGGACTAGCTAAGTTACTGAACATAGAACAAGCTCTAGGGAGGTGGTAACTGGACTGACCGCAACCTGATCCTAACAAACACACTAAAGGTAGCCGGTGAACGTGCCTAAATTCCTGGACGTCTCGATGCAGCCTGAGAAACTTGCTACCCCTATAGAGAAAATAAGACCTCACTTGCCTCAGAGAAATGACCCCAAAGATATAGGAAGCCCCCAACTAATAATAACGGTGAGGTAAGGGGAAAATACAAAACGTAGAAATGAAAATAGATTCAGCAAATGAGGCCCACTAATACTAGATAGCAGAAGACAGGCAGGGAACTGTGCGGTCAGTAAAAAACCCTATACAAAATATCCACGCTGAGAATTCAAGAACCCCCACACCAACTAACAGTGTGAGGGGAGAAACTCAGCCCCCTAGAGCTACCAGCAAGCAAGGAAATCACATATTAGCAAGCTGGACAAGGACAAGTAAATAACCCAAAACATATTGAACACTGATGAGCAAAAAATAACCAAACAGAAAACTTAGCTTCTCTTGAAGAGACTGATAGCGAAGGAATTCAGGAGACATCAAAATAGCACTGAATACATCGACAGCAGGCAAACACTGAAAGTCCAGGTGAGCTAAATAGGAAACCAGCTAACAGATAACGAGACAGCTGATCCAGCCTCAGACCTGCAGAAAGACACAAAGAGCCACCAGAGGGAGCCCAAAGACAGCACTCACACAGTACCACTTGTGACCACAAGAGGGAGCCCAAAAACAGAGTTCACAACAGTACCCCCCCTTGAGGAGAGGTCACCGAACCCTCATCAAAACCTCCAGGGCGATCAGGATGAGCCACATGGAAGGCATGAACCAAATCGGCCGCATGAACATCAGAGGCGACAACCCAGGAATTATCCTCCTGACCATAGCCCTTCCACTTAACCAAATACTGGAGCCTCCGTCTAGAAATACGAGAATCCAAGATCTTCTCCACCACGTACTCCAATTCGCCCTCAACCATCACCGGGGCAGGGGGCTCAACAGAAGGAACCACAGGCACCACATACCTCCGCAACAAAGACCTATGGAACACGTTATGAATGGCAAACGACGCCGGGAGGTCCAAAAGAAATGACACCGGGTTAAGGATTTCCAAAATCTTATAAGGACCGATGAAGCGAGGCTTGAATTTAGGAGAGGAGACCTTCATAGGAACATACCAAGAAGACAGCCATACCAAATCCCCAACACGAAGTCAGGGACCCACACCGCGACGGCGGTTGGCAAAGCGCTGAGCCTTCTCCTGTGACAACTTCAAATTGTCCACCACATGGTTCCAAATCAGCTGCAACCTATCCACCACAGAATCCACCCCAGGACAGTCAGAAGGCTCAACCTGACCCGAGGAAAAACGAGGATGAAAACCAGAATTGCAGAAAAACGGCGAAACCAAAGTAGCAGAACTAGCCCGATTATTAAGGGCAAACTCGGCCAATGGCAAAAAAGTCACCCAATCATCCTGATCAGCAGAAACAAAACATCTTAAATAAGTTTCCAAGGTCTGATTAGTTCGCTCGGTTTGGCCATTCGTCTGAGGATGGAAGGCCGACGAAAAAGACAAATCAATGCCCATCTTAGCACAAAAGATCTGCCAAAATCTGGACACAAACTGGGATCCTCTGTCAGACACAATATTTTCAGGGATGCCATGCAAGCGAACCACATTCTGAAAAAATAGAGGAACCAAATCGGAGGAGGAAGGCAACTTAGGCAAGTGCACCAAATGGACCATTTTGGAAAAATGATCACACACCACCCAGATGACAGACATTCTCTGAGAGACTGGAAGATCCGAAATAAAATCCATGGAAATGTGCGTCCAAGGCCTCTTCGGGACAGGCAAAGGCAAAAACAAACCGCTGGCACGAGAACAGCAAGGCTTAGCCCGAGCACAAATCCCACAGGACTGCACAAAGGAACGCACATCCCGCGACAAGGAAGGCCACCAGAAGGACCTAGCCACCAAATCTCTGGTACCAAAAATCCCAGGATGGCCTGCCAACACCGAAGAATGAACCTCGGAAATAACTCTGCTGGTCCATCTATCTGGGACAAACAGTCTCTCTGGTGGGCAACGGTCAGGTCTATCTGCCTGAAATTTCTGCAGCACTCGTTGCAAATCTGGGGAAATGGCAGACAAAATCACTCCCTCTCTGAGGATACCAGCCGGTTCTGAAACTCCAGGAGAGTCAGGCACAAAACTCCTAGAAAGAGCATCAGCCTTCACGTTCTTCGAACCAGGCAGGTACGAGACCACGAAATCGAAACGGGAGAAAAACAACGACCAACGAGCCTGTCTAGGATTCAGCCGCTTGGCAGACTCGAGATAAATCAGATTTTTGTGATCAGTCAAGACCACCACACGATGCTTAGCTCCCTCGAGCCAATGTCGCCACTCCTCAAATGCCCACTTCATAGCCAACAACTCCCGATTACCAACATCATAATTCCGCTCGGCAGACGAGAACTTTCTTGAAAAGAAAGCACAAGGTTTCATCACAGAGCAATCAGAGCTTCTCTGCGACAAAACAGCCCCTGCTCCAATCTCAGAAGCATCAACCTCGACCTGAAAAGGAAGAGAGACATCAGGCTGACACAAAACTGGAGCCGAAGAAAACCGGCGCTTCAGCTCCCGAAAGGCTTCCACGGCCGCAGGAGACCAATTAGTCACATCAGAACCCTTCATGGTCAAATCCGTCAAGGGTTTAACCATGCCAGAAAAATTAGCAATGAAGCGACGGTAAAAATTAGCAAAACCCAAGAACTTCTGAAGACTCTTAACAGATGTAGGCTGAGTCCAGTCATGAATAGCCTGGACCTTGACTGGGTCCATCTCAATAGTAGAAGGAGAAAAAATAAAACCCAAAAAGGAAACCTTCTGTACTCCGAAGAGACATTTTGAGCCCTTCACAAATAAGGCATTAGCACGCAGGACCTGAAATACCATCCTGACCTGCTTCACATGGGACTCCCAGTCCTCAGAAAAGACCAAAATGTCATCCAGATACACAATCATAAATTTATCCATGTCATGCATGAAGGACTGGAACACAGAAGGAGCATTAGAGAGTCCAAAAGGCATCACCAAGTACTCAAAATGGCCTTCGGGCGTATTAAATGCTGTTTTCCATTCATCCCCCTGCTTAATACGCACAAGGTTATACGCACCACGAAGATCTATCTTGGTGAACCAACTGGACCCCTTAATCCGAGCAAACAGATCAGATAATAATGGCAAAGGATACTGAAATTTGACCGTGATTTTATTTAGAAGATGATAATCTATACAAGGTCTCAAAGAACCATCCTTTTTGGCCACAAAAAAGAATCCTGCACCAAGAGGGGAGGAGGACCGGCGAATATGTCCCTTCTCTAAAGACTCCTTAATATAACTCCGCATCGCGGCATGTTCTGGTACAGACAAATTAAAAAGTCATCCCTTAGGGAACTTACTACCAGGAATCAAATTTATAGCACAATCACAATCCCTGTGAGGAGGCAGGGCACCGGATCTGGGCTCATCAAATACATCCTGGTAGTCCGACAAAAACTCAGGGACCTCAGAAGGAGTGGAAGAAGCAATAGACACCAAAGGAGCATCGCCATGAATCCCCTGGCAACCCCAACTTGACACAGACATAGCTTTCCAATTCAGAACTGGATTATGGGCCTGCAGCCATGGCAGACCCAAAACGACAACATCATGCAAATTATGCAGCACAAGAAAGCGAATCACCTCCTGATGTACAGGAGTCATGCACATGGTCACTTGAGTCCAATACTGAGGCTTATTCTCAGCCAATGGTGTAGCATCAATTCCCCTCAGTGGAATAGGGAATTCCAAAGGCTCCAGAACAAAACCACAGTGCCTGGCAAACGACAAATCCATCAGGTTCAGGGCAGCACCTGAATCCACAAAAGCCATAACCGAGTAGGATGACAAAGAACAAATTAAAGTAACAGACAAAATGAATTTAGGCTGTATAGTACCAATGGTGACAGATTTAGTGATTTTTTTACGCGCTTAGAGCATGCTGAGATAACATGAGTTGAATCACCACAGTAAAAGCACAACCCATTTTGACGTCTATGATTTTTCCGCTCAATTCTGGTCAGAATTCGGTCACATTGCATAGACTCAGGTCTCTGTTCAGAAAACACCGCCAGATGGTGCGCAGATTTGCGCTCCCGCAAACGCCGATCAATCTGAATGGCCAAAGCCATTGAGTCATTCAGACTTGCAGGCGTGGGGAACCCCACCATAACATTCTTAATGGCTTCAGAAAGACCTTCTCTGAAATTTGCAGCCAGGGCACACTCATTCCATTGAGTAAGCACCGACCATTTCCGAAATTTTTGACAATACACCTCAGCTTCATCCTGGCCCTGAGAGAGAGCCAGCAAGGCCTTTTCTGCCTGGTTCTCAAGATTAGGTTCCTCATAAAGCAATCCAAGCGCCAGAAAAAACGCATCCACATTCAGCAATGCAGGATCTCCTGGCACCAGGGAGAAAGCCCAATCTTGAGGGTCGCCACGTAACAGAGAGATAACAATTCTAACTTGCTGAGCGGAATCACCAGAGGAACGAGGTCTCAAAGAAAGAAATAATTTACAATTATTCTTAAAATTCAGAAACCTAGATCTATCTCCAGAAAACAACTCAGGAATAGGTACTTTTGGCTCATACATAGGACTGTGAACAACAAAATCCTGAATGCTTTGCACCCTTGCAGCAAGATGATCCACACTAGCAGTCAGACTCTGAATATCCATGTCTGCAGCTGAACTCAAAGCCACCCAGAGATTAAGGGGATGAGAGAAGCTGGACAGACTGCAGCAAAGGTAGAGGAAAAAAAAATTGTACTCAGGACTTCTCTTATCCCACTTCTGCGATGCATTAAACACTTTTTGGCCTGCTGTACTGTTATGATCCTTAGTGGCTGAGGATCACAGAATGGACTAGTTAAGTTACTGAACATAGAACAAGCTCTAGGGAGGTGGTAACTGGACTGACCGCAACCTGATCCTAACAAACACACTAAAGGCAGCCGGTGGACGTGCCTAAATTACTGGACGTCTCGACGCAGCCTGAGAAACTTGCTACCCCTATAGAGAAAATAAGACCTCACTTGCCTCAGAGAAATGACCCCAAAGATATAGGAAGCCCCCAACTAATAATAACGGTGAGGTAAGGGGAAAATACAAAACGTAGAAATGAAAACAGATTCAGCAAATGAGGCCCACTAATACTAGATAGCAGAAGACAGGCAGGGAACTGTGCGGTCAGTAAAAAACCCTATACAAAATATCCACGCTGAGAATTCAAGAACCCCCACACCAACTAACGGTGTGAGGGGAGAAACTCAGCCCCCTAGAGCTACCAGCAAGCAAGGAAATCACATATTAGCAAGCTGGACAAGGACAAGTAAATAACAAAAAAACATATTGAACACTGATGAGCAAAAAATAACCAAACAGAAAACTTAGCTTCTCTTGAAGAGACTGATAGCGAAGGAATTCAGGAGAGATCAAAATAGCACTGAATACATCGACAGCAGGCAAACACTGAAAGTCCAGGTGAGCTAAATAGGAAACCAGCTAACAGATAACGAGACAGCTGATCCAGCCTCAGACCTGCAGAAAGACACAAAGAGCCACCAGAGGGAGCCCAAAGACAGCACTCACACAGTACCACTTGTGACCACAAGAGGGAGCCCAAAAACAGAGTTCACAACTAGTGTTGAGCGATACCGTCCGATACTTGAAAGTATCGGTATCGGAAAGTATCGGCCGATACCGGCAAAGTATCGGATCTAATCCGATACCGATACCCGATACCAATACAAGTCAATGGGACTCATGTATCGGACGGTATCCCTGATGGTTCCCAGGGTCTGAAGGAGAGGAAACTCTCCTTTAGGCCCTGGGAACCATATAAATGTGTAAAAGAAAGAATTAAAATAAAAAATATTGCTATACTCACCTGTCCGACGCAGCCGGGACTTCAGCGAGGGAACCGGCAGCGTTGTTTGTTTAAAATTCGCGCTATTACTTGGTTACGTGAATTCCCGGCTTGTGATTGGTCAGGTCGGCCATGTTGCCGGGACGCGGACCAATCACAGCAAGCCGTGACGAAATTACGTCACGGCTTGCTGTGATTGGTCCGCGTCCCGGCAATATGGCCGCCCTGACCAATCACAAGCCGTGACGTCACGGGAGGCTGGACACGCGCTCATTTTAAAATGGGCGCGTGTCCAGCCTCCCGTGACGTCACGGCTTGTGATTGGTTGCGCCGCGGTCAACCAATCACAAGCCGGGAGGCTGGACGCGCTCATTTTGAAATGGGCGCATGTCCAGCCTCCCGTGACGTCACGGCTTGTGATTGGTTGCGCCGCGGTCAACCAATCACAAGCCGGGAGGCTGGACGCGCTCATTTTGAAATGGGCGCGTGTCCAGCCTCCCGGCTTGTGATTGGTTGACCGCGACGCAACCAATCACAAGCCGTGACGTCACGGGAGGCTGGACATGCGCCCATTTTAAAATGAGCGCATGTCCAGCCTCCCGTGACGTCACGGCTTGTGATTGGTCAGGGCGGCCATATTGCCGGGACGCGGACCAATCACAGCAAGCCGTGACGTAATTTCGTCACGGCTTGCTGTGATTGGTCCGCGTCCCGGCAACATGGCCGACCTGACCAATCACAAGCCGGGAATTCACGTAACCAAGTAATAGCGCGAATTTTAAACAAACAACGCTGCCGGTTCCCTCGCTGAAGTCCCGGCTGCGTCGGACAGGTGAGTATAGCAATATTTTTTATTTTAATTCTCTCTTTTACACATTTTAACATTAATGTTGTTGCGATACCCGATATCCGATACCACAAGAGTATCGGAATCCCGGTATCGGAATTCCGATACAGCAAGTATCGGCCGATACCCGATACTTGCAGCATCGGAATGCTCAACACTATTCACAACAGGAATGCACTTCCCCAGACGATCAGACTGATACCTAGCCCCGACCTATTCAAGCGCGCTTTGAAAACCCATCTCTTCAAACAAGCCTACCACATCAACTACTCAGTAAACTAACTTTGCCATTCCCTCCTTCCAAATATTACTCTGAATCTGCACCCTACTATTCATCTGTCTCCAAACCCTCCATGCACACAATAACTGCACTTGATACTTGACTATTGCACTTAAACACACGGGCTGATGACCGGATCATGCAGCTTTGTATGAAAATCCCTATGTATTATAATTGCCAGACCTGAAATAACAAGCACTTTTCACCTATTGTGTCCCCCCATTTCCTTGTAGATTGTAAGCTTGCGAGCAGGGACCTCACCCCTAATATCACTGTTTAAATTGTCTTAACTTGTATTGAATTTATTGTTCGTACATGTCCCCGCTTAATTGTAAAGTGCTGCGGAATATGTTGGCGCTATATAAATAAAAATTATTATTATTATTATTATACATGTAAAAAGGACTGTATATATACAGTATAAACAATTGTACATATATACACACATACTACATAGAAATATATATATAATGTATATATACAGTATATATGCGTATATATAGTTGTTTGCACACATTTTTCTAATTTGTTTACATCAGCACTCATGTCAAACTGACATTTAATTCACCAGACAACTGCCCTGTCGAATGCACATGAACAAAGGGTCCAAAATGTCAGCAAGAATGTACTGTGTGATGTTTGAATCAATATATGTCTATGAAGATCATATCAAGATACTTGAATGAGAAGGACATAAGACCAATAATGATTAACATTGCTTTTCTTACACTTTGTTTTACTCTTGAATTAACACTTTAACACTTTTCTACTTTAAAGCACCACTAAAGCGTTTTTTTTTTTTACTGCTTGAGTGATTTCACTAATCTATGTTCCCTGCCCCTAGTATTATACTTACCAGCCATCTGCTTTGCTTCGGGTTGTATATGCCTATTTGTTGGGTGAGCCGGAAGTCACAATTCAATGTAAGTCTATGAGAGCAAGAGTGAGGCTCTCATATAGTTACACTGAAAGCTTGTGACCGTTACCTCTGACTTCCGATCATTCAGACGTTGCAGCCACAAGATGGCAGATCATGACCGAAGTGATGCTAGGGACAGCTGAAGACGGTCGCTAATAAATGTAATAATAATACGCTCAGGAAACTTACATTAGTGGCATCACTCCAGTGCTGAGAAAAAAAATGTTGGAGTGGATCTTTAAAACAGTGTAGACCTACTCAATTCTCATAATTCTAATCGCCTCATGGATCCTCAACAGGTCTGTGATTGAGGACTTTCTCAATATTGCACAGGTGATATAAGTTGTCACTGATTTAATTGTAACTGCTGTTCTCTATAGAATATTCCTCAACACCAGTTGTCAAGGCCTACTAACAGATCATGTTTTCTGGATCTCCTTACTATTGCACAGGTCATTAGGTCCACCAGAAGAACATATTTTCAGGATCTCTTTAGAATAACACAGGTCTTCAATGCCCACCAACAGACCATGTTTTCAGGGTTTCTAAGTATTGAACAGGGAAAGCAACTTGAGGACTGGAGTTGAGGAACACAGTCCTTTCATGGTTACTTAAAGTGTACCTATCACCAGGATGGGGGTGTTTAATTTATTTATGGTGAACCTGTCATCAGTGTCAGGTTGGTGCTGTTATACTGATTAAAATGATACCGGTGTTGATGAAATCCGTCTTGTGGCTGTTGCTTAACCCCTTCACCCCCGGAGCTTTTTCCGTTTTTCCGTTTTCGTTTTTCGCTCCCCTCCTTCCCAGAGCCATAACTTTTTTATTTTTCCGTCAATTTGGCCATGTGAGGGCTTATTTTTTGCGGGACGAGTTGTACTTTTGAACGCCATCATTGGTTTTAGCATGTCGTGTACTAGAAAACGGGAAAAAAATTCCAAGTGCAGTGAAATTGCAAAAAAAGTGCAATCCCACACTTGTTTTTTGCTTGCCTATTTTGCTAGGTTCACTAAATGCTAAAACTGACCTGCCATTATGATTCTCCAGGTCACTACGAGTTCATAGACACCTAACATGACTAGGTTATTTTTCACCTAAGTGGTGAAAAAAAATTCCAAACTTTGCAAAAAACAAAACAAAACAAAATTGCGCCATTTTCCGATACTCGTAGCGTCTCCATTTTTCGTGATCTGGGGTCAGGTGAGGGCTTATTTTTTGCGTGCCGAGCTGGCGTTTTTAATGATAGCATTTTGGTGTAGATACGTTCTTTTGATCGCCCGTTATTGCATTTTAATGCAATGTCGTGGCAACCAAAAAAACGTAAATCTGGCGTTTCAAATTTTTTTCTCATTACGCCATTTAGCGATCAGGTTAATGCTTTTTTTTAATTGATAGATCGGGCGATTCTGAACGCGGCGATACCAAATATGTGTAGGTTTTTGGTTTTTTTTATTGATTTATTTTGATTGGGGCGAAAGGGGGGTGATTTAAACTTTTATGTTTTTATTATTTTTTTCACATTTTTAAAAACTTTTTTTTTTTACTTTTGCCATGCTTCTATAGCCTCCATGGGAGGCTAGAAGCAGGCACAGCCCGATCGGCTCTGCTACATAACAGCGATCATCAGATCGCTGTTATGTAGCTAAAATGCAGGTGTGCTGTGAGCGCCGACCACAGGGGGGCGCTCACAGCCACCGGCAATCAGTAACCATAGAGGTCTCAAGGACCTCTATGGTTACAATGGAGGAGCATCGCCGACCCCCGATCATGTGACAGGGGTCGGCGATGCGCTCATATCCGGCCGCACGGCCGGATGCGGTAGTTAAATGCCGCTGTCTGCGCTTGACAGCGGCATTTAACTAGTTAATAGCGGCGGGTGATCGCGATTTCACCCGCCGCTATTGCGCGCACATGTCAGCTGTAAAAAACAGCTGACATGTCGCGACTTTGATGTGCGCTCACCGCCGGAGCGCACATCAAAGCGGGGGTCCCGACATGTGACGTACTATACCGTCACATGTCGGGAAGGGGTTAATCTGTATTTACAGTTTTTAGTTAACAAGATTCTCGTGTTTTGTGGTGGCCTGTGGGGGGCTTTATGTGGTGCTGTGTTCTCATATTCATCCTTATGGGCTTAAATGATAGGTCTCTGAACCTTCAGAGACCTGCCTCCTATTTTAAATATTGCGCTTGTTCAATTCTTATATGAAATGGCTGGTACCATTTTGCTGTTGTTAATATTTTTTTAACCCCTTCATGACCTTGTGATTTTTCGTTTTTCCGTGTTCGTTTTTCACTCCCCTCCTTCCCAGAGCCATAACTTTTTTTTTTTACGTCAATTTGGCCATGTGAGGGCTTATTTTTTGCGAGACGAGTTTTACTTTTGAACGACATCATTGGTTTTACCATGTCGTGTACTAGAAAACGGGAAAAAAATTCCAAGTGCGGTGAAATTGCAAATAAAGTGCAATCCCACACTTGTTTTTTGCTTGGCTTTTTTGCTAGGTTCACTAAATGCTAAGACTGACCGTTATGATTCTCCAGGTCACTACGAGTTCATAGACACCTAACATGACTAGGTTATTTTTTACTTAAGTGGTGAAAAAAAATTCCAAACTTTGCTAAAAAAAAAAAAAATGTGCCATTTTCCGATACTCGTAGCGTCTCCACTTTTCATGATCTGGGGTCAGTTGAGGGCTTATTTTTTGCGTGCCGATCTGGCGATTTTAATGATAGCATTTTGGTACAGATACGTTCTTTTGATCGCTCGTTATTGCATTTTAATGCAATGTCATGGCGACCAAAAAAACGTAATTCTGGCATTTCGAATTTTTTTCCCGCTACGCCGTTTAGCAATCAGGTTAATGCTTATTTTTTATTGATAGATCAGGCGATTCTGAACGCGGCGATACCAAATATGTGTAGATTTGATTTTTTTTTATTGATTTATTTTGAATGGGGCGAAAGGGGGGTGATTTAAACTTTTATTTTTTTTTATTTTTTTCACATTTTTTTTTACTTTTTTTTTTTACTTTTGCCATGCTTCTATAGCCTCCACAGGAGGTTAGAAGCAGGCACAACCCGATCGCCTCTGCTACATAGCAGCGATCTCATGTTCGCTGCTATGCAGCAGAATTGCAGGTGTGCTGTGAGCGCCGACCACAGGGTGGCGCTCACAGCTACCGGCGATCAGTAACCATAGAGGTCTCAAGGACCTCTATGGTTACTGTCCTGACACATCGCCGACCCCCGATCATGTGACGGGGGTCGGCGATTACGTCATTTCCGGCAGCCCGGCTGGATGCAGTAGTTAAATGCCGCTGTCTACGTTTGACAGCGGCATTTAACTAGTTAATAGCGGCAGGTGAATCACGATTTCACCCGCCGCTATTGCGGGCACATGTCAGCTGTTCAAAACAGCTGACATGTCCCAGCTTTGATGCGGGCTCACCGCGGAGCCCTGCATCAAAGCAGGGGGGCTGACCTCGGACATACTATCCCGTCCGTGGTCAGTAAGGGGTTAATGGCCACAATATGAACTGCACAAGCACAGTATTTAAAATAGAAGGCAGGTCACTGAAGGTTCAGTGACCTGTCATTTAAGCTCATAAGGATGAATATGAGAACAGAGCACCAAAAAAAATCCTTCCCATAGGCCAGCCCCGAAGCCCAAGAATCTAATTAACTGAAAACTTAAAGTACAGATTAAACAACAACCACAAGATGGATTTCATCAACACAGGTATAATTTTAATTAGTTTAACGACGCCAACATCACAATGCCTGTAGTTTACTTAGCAAAATCCTGATGAAAGGTTCTCTGTAAGAAAAGAATAGACAGCTGAAGACTTAACTTTTCCCAAAATCTCTAATTAAAAAATGTATAAAAACTCTCCGTAAACTGCTTCTAAAGGATCTGACTTTCTAGCAAAAGTTGAGTCCGAGCTTTTTTTTTTTTTTTTTTTACTTGGCATTTTGAGTGACTTACAAAAAGTCTCCCTTGCTGCATGTGCAGTCAGAATGCTGGACCTCACACGTTATAACAAGATATAATTTTCTTATTTAATAATTGCTGTTTGTGCTTTGAAACAACTGTTCTTTCTACAGTCATAATTGAATGAAGATTACCTTTATTAGTATATGCATGAACCAAATGTATAAATATGGATAATTTCCATTATTGTACCCCTTTATTCTTGTACCTGTATGCCACCTAATTAGACATGGTGTGTTTCTTACACATGTAATATTTTAGAAGAATCTGGAATAATAAAATTGTTTTCATTGATATTACATGCACATCATGATACTTGCTGTTTTCTCTTCCTTTCATAAAATATAAGTATTTGGGGGGTTTGGGTTGATATAGTCTATACTTAGTTTTGAAAATCAGTAATACAAAAAAGCGGCAGCTGGAGCATGCTGCCCCCTTTAGGCTAGGGACTACACAGCGACTTTGGCGACAACATTTGCTACATAACCAAAGTTTGGTAATCAAGTAAATTGAGTCCCATTGTGACCCTAAGGGTACTGCGATCACAACAAGCAAGGGGAATGAAGTCTAACTGAGTCAGATTTTTTAAGAATTGCTTGTCACAGTACCCTCAGTGTCAGTAATTGACCCCATTCACTTGTATTGCACTGCTATGTAGCAGCTACTCCTAGCAGACACTGATTGTGTGGACTCCTTGCTAAAAATTAGTTGTATCTTACGAAAACAGGAAAATAAGTAATATGGGATGGAAAACATACGGCCAGGAAAATTTATGAAGCTAATGAATTATTTTGAGAACCCTGCTATTAGAAGTGGAAATGAGCAAAAACAGCAGATTCTGAATGAAAATAGAGAAGCAAAAGTAACCGACTACATACTAAAATGTGTGTATACAAATGCACAGAGCATGGGAAACAAAAAAGGAAAATTGGAGCTGCTAACACAGGAAGAGCGATATGATATCATAGGTATCACTGGAACTTGGTGGGATGATACACATGATTGGAATACAAACCTTGAAGGCTACAACTTATTTATTAGAAACAGGATTAACAAGAGGGGAGAAGGTCTTGCATTATATGTTAGGAAAACATACATCTCCACAGAGATCCAAGCTTAAGAGACTGGTAGCTCTATAGAAAATGTTTGGGTAAGAATACATGGAGAGAAGAGCACAAAGGACATTATTGTAGTTAGTAAAATACACTGGCGCTATAACTGAAAATATGGACCACACAAGTGCCGCCGGTATGACCCTGATGAAGGAGTGCATTACACTTTGAAACGCGTAGGTTAGAATCAGACCAACTGAGGTTCCATAGGCCAGTGACGTCACTCACTGCTCGGCAGTGTCGGCCATTTTCCACGTGCATCCAGGGATGCCTCCGGCCGTGACGTCTCTGGCGCTACACGTAGCAATTGTAGTCTCCACCCGAAGCACCCGCAGCTATTGACATCGGCTGATGCCGGGAATCGCACGCTTACCCTCCGAGTAGACGGGAACTGCCTCCAGCTGCAGCGGACACCTATGTATGTAGGTCCGATACCTTGATCTTAAGAAAGCAGACCAGCCGTTCCACGTTTCTCATGCGCCTTCATCCAATAGATATGTAAGAGCACCAACAGTTACCATTCACTGCTTTGATATTACTATAAAGGCTCAGCAGTTTAGTCATAAGTGGGTGGATTACATATACAGAGGGTCAGTGTACCCCTCCCTTACTGTATATATGGTGGGCGACTAACTGGTGTACACATCACCAGTGTATAGTAAGTAGTGGTTGCCGCTCTCGAGCATAAGGATATTTTTTACGACACACTAGGACCGTGGACTTGTTCTAGTCCTAGCCACTTGTAGCGCGGTATTTCTAATTATTCCACACATTATTGTAGTTGTTTATTTACTATAGGCTAACTGGACAGACTGAAGATATGGATGAACTCTTTTTACATCAGATGTCTCTGTTCTCAAAAAAGTACAACATAGTGATCATAGGAGATTTTAACTATCCATATATTTGTTGGGAATTTCTCTCAGGCAAAAGGTAAAAGAGAAGGTAGAAGAGAGAGCAAGAGGATCTGCCATTTTGGACCTAATTCTTACCAACAGGCAGGAAATGGTTGAGGAAGTAAAGATGGCTGGGTATTTAGGAGGCAGTGATCATGCTATCCTTGAATTTTGTATTACAAGAGGAGGAAGACCAGCAAGGACTCAGACTTTAAGGCTGGACTTTACAAAGGCAGATTATAATGCACTCAGAAAGAAGGCAAGGAAAGGACCAATGGCTGGATATTCTAAAGAACAAAAATGTCCAAGAAGGATGGGAGATTTTGCTAAATCAAATTCTCATGGCACAATTGGTAACAATCCAAAAAAGAAGGAAGAATTAGAAGCATTTAAAGAGACCAGACTAGATGAACAAAGAACTTGTTGAAAAGGAAAAAAAAATGTATATTACATGGAAAGAGGAGGACATATCTAAAGAAGAGCATAATGCTGTTTGCAGGAAATGTAGGGCAGGCGGTAGAAGAGCAAAAGCCAGTAATTAAGTGAGACAAGCAATGGAGACTAAAAGCAGGATTTTGGGGTATGTCAAAAACAAAAGAAAAGTCAAAGGTGCTATAGAATTTTTACAGGATGAAAAGGCTGAAGTGGTCAAAAATTATGTTGAGAAGGCCAAACTTTTAAATTCCTATTTTGCATCTGTTTTCTCTAAGAAACAGGGCCGTATTTGCCACTAGGCACTTGAGGGCACGTGCCTAGGGTGGCAGGATGCGGGGGGCGCACTTGAGCTTGTTTTTTTTTTAATAAAAGTCCGGGTCAAGTGCCCGCCCCCTCCCTCCCTCCTTCCTGCGCCCCTCCCTCCCTCCTTGACGCCCCCTTCCTGAAGACGTCATACTCACCTTCCTCCAGCGGTGGCTGCAACTCAGTCTCAGCGCCGGCAGCGCGTCCTGTCTTCAGCGGTCACGTGGTACCGCTCATTAAGGTGATGAATATGTGCATATTCATCACCTTAATGAGCGGTACCATGTGACCGCTCATACAGGAAGGAAGACGCTGCAGAGATGCCGGGAAGTTCTGCGCCGCACGGTGAGAGGTGAGTATGACAGGGGAGAAGGATGGGGGAGCCATGCATGCAGGGGAGAAGGATGGGGGAGCCATGCACGCATGGGAGAAGGATGGGGGAGCCATGCATGCAGGGGAGAAGGATGGTGTCATGATGCCCGGGTATCAATGCTGCAGGGGAAGCTGCACACAGCAGCTGAGCAAGACGCCAAGTTACTAACCTGAACACAC
The DNA here is from genome assembly GCF_051348905.1 of Ranitomeya variabilis. Classification (NCBI taxonomy): domain Eukaryota; kingdom Metazoa; phylum Chordata; class Amphibia; order Anura; family Dendrobatidae; genus Ranitomeya; species Ranitomeya variabilis. The sequence goes on from NC_135236.1 coordinate 577,241,148, forward strand.
GGGACCTTTGACATGAAACAGAGTGTACAGGTAATGAACAGGACCTTAGACCATGTGACAGAATGGGAGGAGGAAAGGGGGCAGAGCCAGATGCCGGGGAAACAGAGAAGGGACAAGCACTAAAGAATAATCAAACAAGCAGAGGTCGTAGCCAGGAGATTACGAGGTACCAAAACGGAGAGACAGGGGATCGTCAGAAGCAAAGCCAGCGTTCAGTAGCCAGGAACACAAACAGAGTAAAGCACAGAAAGCAAGACAACGCTATGCAAGCCGGACACACACTTCAAGAGTCACGCATACAGACAAACAGAATCTATAGCTGACAGAGAAACCAGGTTAGGAGCGAGTATAAATGTCCCTCCCATTTTGAGAAAGAGGCTGGCAAAATTAACCCTGACAGGACATTAACCATGTCCTGACCATGACAGATGGGGGAGCCATGCACACAGGGGAGAAGGATGGAGGAGCCATGCACACAGGGTGGGAGGATAGGGGAGCCATGCACGCAGGGGAGAAGGATGGGGAAGCCATGCATGCAGGGTGGGAGGATAGGGGAACCATGCATGCAGGGGAGAAGGATGGGGGAGCCATACACACAGGGGAGAAGGATGGAGGAGCCATGCACGCAGGGGAGAAGGATGGGGGAGCCATGCACGCAGGGTGGGAGGATAGGGGAGCCATGCACGCAGGGAAGAAGGATGGGGGAGCCATGCACGCAGGGTGAGAGGATAGAGGAGCCATGCACACAGGGGAGAAGGATGGGGGAGCCATGCATGCAGGGAGAAGGATAGGGGAGCTATGCACGCAGGGTGGGAGGATAGGGGAGCCATGCACGCAGGGGAGAAGGATGGGGAGCCATGCACGCAGGGGAGGAGGATAGAGGAGCCATGCACGCAGGGTGGGAGGATAGAGGAGCCATGCACGCAGGGTGGGAGGATAAGGGAGCCATGCATGCAGGGAAGAAGGATGGGGGAGCCATGCACACAGGGTGAGAGGATAGAGGAGCCATGCACGCAGGGTGGGAGGATAGGGGAGCCATGCTTGCGGGGGAGAAGGATGGGGAGCCATGCACGCAGGGAAGGAGGATTGGGGAGCCATGCACGCAGGGTGGGAGGATGGGGGAGCCATGCACGCAGGGTGGGAGGATAGGGGAGCCATGCACACAGGGGAGAAGGATGGGGGAGCCATGCATGCAGGGTGGGAGAATAGGTGAGCCATGCACGCAGGGGAGAAGGATGGGGAGCCATGCACGCAGGGAGAAGGATGGGGAGCTATGCACGCAGGGTGGGAGGATAGGGGAGCCATGCACGCAGGGGAGAAGGATGGGGATCCATGAACGCAGGGGAGGAGGATAGAGGAGCCATGCACGCAGGGTGGGAGGATGAGGGAGCCATGCATGCAGGGTGGGAGGATAGGAGAGCCATGCACGCAGGGGAGAAGGATGGGTGAGCCATGCATGCAGGGTGGGAGGATAGGGGAGCAATGCACGCAGAGAAGAAGGATGGGGGAGCCATGCACACAGGGTGGGAAGATGGGGGAGCCATGCACACAGGATGGGAAGATTGGGAGCCATGCACGCAGGGTGGGAGGATGGAGTATAAATATGGAGTATAAATACTGGGCCCTATAGGGGGGACACAGTGTAAGAGGACAGTGTGAAGAGGGGCCGGTATAGAAAGGAGAGGTCAGTGTGAAGAGCATGTACCATAAGAGGGACAGTGTGGGGGTCATATTTTGTGCAGACAATATAGTGAGGGGCAATTTTTTATTCAGGAGCATTATAATGACACTTGTATCTTTAAGGGCGTCATGTGGAGATTTCCTGCAAAAGAGCGGAGAAGATGTAAGTCTGCAGAGACGGCTGTGGATGAGAAAACTCATCATGGTATCTGGACAAGATGAAGAAAAGAAGAACGGCTCCAGAGGCGACGTCATCTATAAGGTACCTGGATGTAACTGTTATTTGTGATGCTAACTCTCATGTTTTTATTTATGTTAGGAGCATTAAAGGGGATGTCCAGGTTTGTAAAGAGTCTGCAGTCATTCTTTGTGACTGCAGACTTCTGAATTCTCACAGTGCGCACTGCACGCTGTCAGAATTCTCTCAAGTTGGCGATTTACATTAATGCGGTCACATGCTGACTAGACATGTGTGGCCTTGATCATTGAAAATGAACTAAGCGAGGCCGGGCATGTCTAGTTGGAATGTGGTCAGAAGTATACAAATCACATGCTTGTGCTGACATGACCGTCCACTGGCAAGGGAGAATCCTAAAAGTGTGCAGTGCATGAGTTGTGAGAATTCAGAAGCTGCAATGTCAGGATTCAGCTCTGCAGGTTCCAGTAGTAATCACATGGACACTTCACTCACATGCGACTTTCACACTTATGGACCTGTGACACCGAGCTTCTCTTCCCGCTTCTCTCAGTTTTTCACTGAACATTGAGAGCATTAGGGAGAGGAGCTCGTGGGCACATGACTGAGTTTGCAAATCGCACATGTCCTTGGTGGAGGGGGGCACCAAAATGAATTCTTGCCCCTGGTGCTAGAAACCCTAGATACACCTCTGGTGCCCCCCCTACACTACTGTAAACTGTGGCACCTACACTACTATACCCTGTGCCCCATGTGCTGCTCTGCCCCCTACACTACTGTACCCTGTGCCCCATGTTCTGTTGTGCCCTCTGCAATACTGTACCCTGTGCCCCATGTGCTGCTGTGCCCCCTTCACTACTGTACACTGTGCTCCTATAGTACTGTGCTTCATGTGCTGCTGTATCCTCTCCCCCATGCACCTCTGTGCCTTCTGCTTCATGCACTACTGTGTCCCATGTATTGTGGTGCCCTGTGCCTCCTGCACTGCTGTGCCCCGTATGTTGTGGTGCCTTGTGCCTCCTGCACTGCTGTGCTCCGCATGTTGTGGTGCCCTGTGCCTCCTGCACTGCAGTGCCCCATGTATTGTGGTGCCCTATGTCTAATGCAGTGCTGTGCCCCGTGTATTGTGATGCCCAGTGCCACCTGCACTGTTGTGCCCCGTTTGTGGTGCCCTGTGCCTCCTGCACTGCTGTGCCCCGTGTGTTGTGGTGCCCTGTGCCACCTGCACTGCTGTGCCCCGTGTGTTATGGTGCCCTGTGCCACCTGCACTTCTGTGCCTCGTGTGTTGTGGTGCTCTGTGCCTCCTGCACTGCAGTGCCCCATGTATTTTGCCCTGTGCCTCCTGCACTGCTGTGCCCCGTGTGTTGCGGTGCCGTGTGCCACCTGCACTGCTGTGCCCCATGTGTTGTGGTGCCCATTGCCTCCTGCACTGCTGTGGCCAGTGTATTGTGGCTAGAGGGTCGAATGTTACTTGTCCCTGCCCCAATAGTCAAGCAACCCATTGCTCCCAGGTCCCAGGCCCTCTAAGCTCCACATACTTGCTGAGTGTAACCTGGCAGCAGTGCCGTATTTGTCACTTGAGGGCACCAGAATGCGGGGGAGGGGGTGCACCTGAGCAAGGTTGTTTTATTTCTTTTTATGCGGATGTGGAAAAGCTGCCGGATCTGCCGCGAATAGCAAAAATCGCTGATGTGAAAGTAGCCTAAGTCACTGCCGATAGTGTCATGCTCACCAATGGGGAGACAGCACGAAAAGTGCCTAGGGCAGCATAAACTCTAAATACGGCCCTGCTAAGAAACCAATTATAGCGGTGTCATAGAAGGAATCAAATAATCCTTACTATCTATAAACAGATAGATGGTGAGGGAACAAAAATCTAATTTAAATTAATTTAAATCTCCTGGTCCAGATGAATTACATCCTAGGGTACTGAGTGGATCAGGGAAATGCTGTAGGTATAGTATATCTCGACTTTGGCAAAGCATTTGATAAAGTATCTCATACTATCTTTAATGAAAAATTGACCAAAAATGGGTTTGACAAGGCTACGATTAGGTGAATTCATAACTGGCTCAGTGATCATACTCAAAGATTGGTAATAAACAGTTGCACATCCATTTGGAAGAGTGTTTCAAGTGGAATACCACAAGGCTCTGTCCTAACCCCGGTGTTGTTCAACATTTTCATATTGATCTAGATATTGATCAAATTTGCAGATGATTCAAAGCTAGAAGGGGTAGTTAACACTAAAGAAGACAGAGAAAAGATTCAGAAGGATCTAGACAAGCTTGAACAATGGGCTGCGACAAAAAGAATGGTTTTACAGAGAGAAATGCTCGTATATATCGGCAAGAAAAATGAAAATTGCATCTACAGAATGGGAAAAATAGAACTCGGCAACAGCACGTGTGAAAAAGACTTGGGTATACTAGTAGATCACAGACTGCACATGAGTCAACAGTGTGATGCAGCAGCAAATTGGCAAACAGTCCTAGAATGTATTAAGAGAAACATAGAGTCTAAATCATGTAAAGTAATTATCCTCCTCCACTCCTCCTTGGTCAGACCTCATCTGGAATACTGTGTCCAGTTCTGGGCACCTCATTTTAAATAAGACATTGAAAAATCGGACCAAGGTTAGAGAATAGCAACCGGGATGGTGAGTAGACTGCAAAGTATGTCCCATAAGGAACAATTAAAGGACTGGGAATGTTTAGTTTGCAGAAAAGAAGGCTAAGAGGAGACTTAATAGCGGAATACAAATATCTGAAGGGATGTCAAAGTGCAGAGGGATCATCCTTATTCTCATTTGTATATGGAAACATGAGAAGCAATGGGATGGAACTGAAAAGGAGAAGATACAGACTAGATATTAGAAAAAACTTTTTGAGAGTGAGAGTGATCAATGAGTGGAACAGGCTGCCATGAGAGATGGAGAGTTCTCCTTCAATGGAAGTCTTCAAACAGAGGCTGGACAGACATCTAAGATGGTTTAGTGAATCCTACATTGAGCAGGGGTTGGACATAATGACATTTGAGGTTCATTCCAACTCTATCATTTTATGATTCTATGACAGGTATCACAACCAACATTGCCACGTATCACCAGTAGGGTTGAGCGAAACGGATCGTTCATTTTCATAAGTCGCCGACTTTTGGCAAAGTCGGCGTCTCATGAAACCGAGCCGATCCCTGTGTGGGGTCTGCCATGCGGTACGCAACTTTCGCGCCAAAGTCGCGTTTCAATGACGCTAAAAGCGCCATTTTTCAGCCAATGAAGGTGGACGCAGAGTGTGGGCAGCGTGATGACATAGATCTCAGTCCCCACCATCTTAGAGAAGGGCATTGCAGTGATTGGCTTGCTTTCTGGGGCTATAAAGGGGCGTTCCCGCCGACCGCCATCTTACTGCTGCTGATCTGAGCGTAGGGAGAGGTTGCTGCAGCTTCTTCGGAAGCAGGGATAGTGATAGGCAGGGTACATAAAGCTACAAACTGCTTGTGCTGTAGCGATTTCCACTGTCCAACACCACCTTTTGATTGCAGGGACAGTGGAAGCTACATTTTTTTTTCCTCAGCGCTGTAGCTCATTGGGCTGCACTAGAAGGCTCCCTGACCCTGATAGCTGCGTTGCTGTGCCTGTGTGTACGCCACTGTGCAAACCAACTGCTTTTTTCAAAGCACAAATCCTGTTTTTCCTTCCTTTCTGCACAGCTATCTTGTGTGTTTGTCCACACTTTTGTGTGCAGCAGTCCTTTTTATAGCTGCCTGCCATACTTTTCTGAGATAACTGCAGGGAGATAAATATTGGCAAGTCTGCCTCCGTGCCATTGCTGTGTGTGGCATCTGTCTCTCATTGTGTGGCACCGAAAACACTGTGTAATACTTGGCCATTTTTTTTTTGGGGGGGGGTACATTCTCCCTTTTCCCAAAAAAAAATTAGTGGGAGATAAATATTGGCAAGTCTGCCTCCGTGCCATTGCTGTGTGTGGTATCTGTCTCTCATTGTGTGCCACCGAAAACACTGTGTAATACTTGGCCATTTTTTTTTTTCTAAATTCTCCCTTTTCCCAAAAAAAAATTAGTGTGAGATAAATATTGGCAAGTCTGCCTCTGTGCCATTGCTGTGTGTGGCATCTGTCTCTCATTGTGTGGCACCGAAAACACTGTGTAATACTTGGCCATTTTTTTTGGGGGGGGTACATTCTCCCTTTTCCAAAAAAAAATTAGTGGGAGATAAATATTGGCAAGTCTGCCTCCATGCCATTGCTGTGTGTGGTATCTGTCTCTCATTGTGTGGCACCGAAAACACTGTGTAATACTTGGCCATTTTTTTTTTTTTGCTAAATTCTCCCTTTTCCAAAAAAAAAATTAGTGGGAGATAAATATTGGCAAGTCTGCCTCCGTGCCATTGCTGTGTGTGGTATCTGTCTCTCATTGTGTGCCACCGAAAACACTGTGTAATACTTGGCCATTTTTTTTTTGCTAAATTCTCCGTTTTCCAAAAAAAAAATTAGTGTGAGATAAATATTGGCAAGTCTGCCTCCGTGCCATTGCTGTGTGTGGCATCTGTCTCTCATTGTGTGCCACCAAAAACCACTGTGTAATACTGGGCCTTTTTTTTTTTTGCTAAATTCTCCCTTTTCCAAAAAAAAAAATTAGTGGGAGATAAATATTGGCAAGTCTGCCTCCGTGCCATTGCTGTGTATGGCATCTGTCTCTCATTGTGTGCCACCGAAAACACTGTGTAATACTTGGCCATTTTTTTTTTTGGGGTACATTCTCCTTTTTCCAAAAAAAAATTAGTGGGAGATAAATATTGGCAAGTCTGCCTCTGTGCCATTGCTGTGTGTGGCATCTGTCTCTCATTGTGTGGCACCGAAAACACTGTGTAATACTTGGCCATTTTTTTTGGGGGGGGTACATTCTCCCTTTTCCCCAAAAAAAAATTAGTGGGAGATAAATATTGGCAAGTCTGCCTCCGTGCCATTGCTGTGTGTGGCATCTGTCTCTCATTGTGTGGCACCGAAAACACTGTGTAATACTAGGCCATTTTTTTTGGGGTGGGGTACATTCTCCCTTTTCCAAAAAAAAAAATAGTGGGAGATAAATATTGGCAAGTCTGCCTCCGTGCCATTGCTGTGTGTGGCATCTGTCTCTCATTGTGTGGCACCGAAAACACTGTGTAATACTTGGCCATTTTTTTTTGTGGGGGGTACATTCTCCCTTTTCCAAAAAAAAAATTTGTGGGAGATAAATATTGGCAAGTCTGCCTCCGTGCCATTGCTGTGTGTGGTATATGTCTCCCATTGTGTGGCACCGAAAACACTGTGTAATACTTGGCCATTTTTTTTTTTTGCTAAATTCTCCCTTTTCCAAAAAAAAAAATTAGTGTGAGATAAATATTGGCAAGTCTGCCTCTGTGCCATTGCTGTGTGTGGCATCTGTCTCTCATTGTGTGGCACCGAAAACACTGTGTAATACTTGGCCATTTTTTTTTTTTGCTAAATTCTCCCTTTTCCAAAAAAAAAATGAGTGTGAGATAAATATTGGCAAGTCTGCCTCTGTGCCATTGCTGTGTGTGGCATCTGTCTCTCATTGTGTGGCACCGAAAACACTGTGTAACACTTGGCCATTTTTTTTTTTGCTAAATTCTCCCTTTTCCAAAAAAAAAATTAGTGTGAGATAAATATTGGCAAGTCTGCCTCTGTGCCATTGCTGTGTGTGGCATCTGTCTCTCATTGTGTGGCACCGAAAACACTGTGTAATACTTGGCCATTTTTTTTGAGGGGAGTACATTCTCCCTTTTCCCCAAAAAAATTAGTGGGAGATAAATATTGGCAAGTCTGCCTCCGTGCCATTGCTGTGTGTGGTATCTGTCTCTCATTGTGTGCCACCGAAAACACTGTGTAATACTTGGCCATTTTTTTTTTTGCTAAATTCTCCCTTTTTCCAAAAAAAAAATAGTGCGAGATAAATATTGGCAAGTCTGCCTCTGTGCCATTGCTGTGTGTGGCATCTGTCTCTCATTGTGTGGCACCGAAAACACTGTGTAATACTTGGCCATTTTTTTTGGGGGGGGTACATTCTCCCTTTTCCAAAAAAAAAATTAGTGGGAGATAAATATTGGCAAGTCTGCCTTCGTGCCATTGCTGTGTGTGGTATCTGTCTCTCATTGTGTGGCACCGAAAACACTGTGTAATACTTGGCCATTTTTTTTTTTTTTGCTAAATTCTCCCTTTTCCCAAAAAAAAATTAGTGTGAGATAAATATTGGCAAGTCTGCCTCTGTGCCATTGCTGTGTGTGGCATCTGTCTCTCATTGTGTGGCACCGAAAACACTGTGGAATACTTGGCCATTTTTTTTTTTTGCTAAATTCTCCCTTTTCCAAAAAAAAAATTAGTGTGTGATAAATATTGGCAAGTCTGCCTCTGTGCCATTGCTGTGTGTGGCATCTGTCTCTCATTGTGTGGCACCGAAAACACTGTGTAATACTTGGCCATTTTTTTTTTTGCTAAATTCTCCCTTTTCCAAAAAAAAAATTAGTGTGAGATAAATATTGGCAAGTCTGCCTCTGTGCCATTGCTGTGTGTGGCATCTGTCTCTCATTGTGTGGCACCGAAAACACTGTGTAATACTTGGCCATTTTTTGGGGGGGGTACATTCTCCCTTTTACAAAAAAAAAATTAGTGGGAGATAAATATTGGCAAGTCTGCTCCGTGCCATTGCTGTGTGTGGTATCTGTCTCTCATTGTGTGCCACCGAAAACACTGTGTAATACTTGGCCATTTTTTTTTGGGGGGGTACATTCTCCTTTTTCCAAAAAAAAATTAGTGGGAGATAAATATTGGCAAGTTTGCCTCTGTGCCATTGCTGTGTGTGGCATCTGTCTCTCACTGTGTGGCACCGAAAACACTGTGTAATACTTGGCCATTTTTTTTTTTTTGCTAAATTCTCCCTTTTCCAAAAAAAAAAATTAGTGGGAGATAAATATTGGCAAGTCTGCCTCCGTGCCATTGCTGTGTGTGGCATCTGTCTCCCATTGTGTGGCAACGAAAACACTGTGTAATACTTGGCCATTTTTTTTGGGGGGGGTATATTCTCCCTTTTCCCAAAAAAAAATTAGTGGGAGATAAATATTGGCAAGTCTGCCTCCGTGCCATTGCTGTGTGTGGTATCTGTCTCTCATTGTGTGCCACCGAAAACACTGTGTAATACTTGGCCATTTTTTTTTTTTCTAAATTCTCCCTTTTCCCAAAAAAAAATTAGTGTGAGATAAAGATTGGCAAGTCTGCCTCTGTGCCATTGCTGTGTGTGGCATCTGTCTCTCATTGTGTGGCACCGAAAACACTGTGTAATACTTGGCCATTTTTTTTGGGGGGGGGTACATTCTCCCTTTTCCCCAAAAAAAATTAGTGGGAGATAAATATTGGCAAGTCTGCCTCTGTGCCATTGCTGTGTGTGGTATCTGTCTCTCATTGTGTGCCACCGAAAACACTGTGTAATACTTGGCCTTTTTTTTTTTTCTAAATTCTCCCTTTTCCCAAAAAAAAATTAGTGGGAGATAAATATTGGCAAGTCTGCCTCTGTGCCATTGCTGTGTGTGGCATCTGTCTCTCATTGTGTGGCACCGAAAACACTGTGTAATACTTGGCCATTTTTTTTTTTGGGTACATTCTCCCTTTTCCAAAAAAAAAATTAGTGGGAGATAAATATTGGCAAGTCTGCCTTCATGCCATTGCTGTGTGTGGCATCTGTCTCTCATTGTGTGCCACCGAAAACACTGTGTAATACTTGGCCATTTTTTTTTTTTTTGGGTACATTCTCCTTTTTCCAAAAAAAAATTAGTGGGAGATAAATATTGGCAAGTCTGCCTCTGTGCCATTGCTGTGTGTGGCTTCTGTCTCTCATTGTGTTGCACCGAAAACACTGTGTAATACTTGGCCATTTTTTTTGGGGGGGGGTACATTCTCCCTTTTCCCAAAAAAAAATTAGTGGGAGATAAATATTGGCAAGTCTGCCTCCGTGCCATTGCTGTGTGTGGCATCTGTCTCTCATTGTGTGGCACCGAAAACACTGTGTAATACTTGGCCATTTTTTTTTGGGGGGGTACATTCTCCCTTTTCCCAAAAAAAAATTAGTGGGAGATAAATATTGGCAAGTCTGCCTCCATGCCATTGCTGTGTGTGGCATCTGTCTCTCATTGTGTGGCACCGAAAACACTGTGTAATACTTGGCCATTTTTTTTTTTTGCTAAATTCTCTCTTTTCCAAAAAAAAATTAGTGTGAGATAAATATTGGCAAGTCTGCCTCTGTGCCATTGCTGTGTGTGGCATCTGTCTCTCATTGTGTGGCACCGAAAACACTGTGTAATACTTGGCCATTTTTTTTTTGCTAAATTCTCCCTTTTCCAAAAAAAAAATTAGTGTGAGATAAATATTGGCAAGTCTGCCTCTGTGCCATTGCTGTGTGTGGCATCTGTCTCTCATTGTGTGGCACCGAAAACACTGTGTAATACTTGGCCATTTTTTTTTGGGGGGGTACATTCTCCCTTTTCCCAAAAAAAAATAGTGGGAGATAAATATTGGCAAGTCTGCTCCGTGCCATTGCTGTGTGTGGTATCTGTCTCTCATTGTGTGCCACCGAAAACACTGTGTAATACTTGGCCATTTTTTTTTTGCTAAATTCTCCCTTTTTCCAAAAAAAAAATAGTGCGAGATAAATATTGGCAAGTCTGCCTCTGTGCCATTGCTGTGTGTGGCATCTGTCTCTCATTGTGTGGCACCGAAAACACTGTGTAATACTTGGCCATTTTTTTTGGGGGGGGGTACATTCTCCCTTTTCCAAAAAAAAAATTAGTGGGAGATAAATATTGGCAAGTCTGCCTTCGTGCCATTGCTGTGTGTGGTATCTGTCTCTCATTGTGTGGCACCGAAAACACTGTGTAATACTTGGCCATTTTTTTTTTTCTAAATTCTCCCTTTTCCAAAAAAAAAATTAGTGTGAGATAAATATTGGCAAGTCTGCCTCTGTGCCATTGCTGTGTGTGGCATCTGTCTCTCATTGTGTGGCACCGAAAACACTGTGTAATACTTGGCCATTTTTTTTTTTTTTCTAAATTCTCCCTTTTCCAAAAAAAAAAATTAGTGTGAGATAAATATTGGCAAGTCTGCCTCTGTGCCATTGCTGTGTGTGGCATCTGTCTCTCATTGTGTGGCACCGAAAACACTGTGTAATACTTGGCCTTTTTTTTTTTTTCGCTAAATTCTCCCTTTTCCAAAAAAAAAATTAGTGTGAGATAAATATTGGCAAGTCTGCCTCTGTGCCATTGCTGTGTGTGGCATCTGTCTCTCATTGTGTGGCACCGAAAACACTGTGTAATACTTGGCCATTTTTTTGGGGGGGGTACATTCTCCCTTTTACAAAAAAAAAATTAGTGGGAGATAAATATTGGCAAGTCTGCCTCTGTGCCATTGCTGTGTGTGGCATCTGTCTCTCATTGTGTGCCACCGAAAACCACTGTGTAATACTGGGCCTTTTTTTTTTTGGGGGGGGGGTAAATTCTCCCAGAAAAAAAAAAAAAATAGTGGGAGATTAAGATTGGCATTTCTGCTTGAGTGCTGGTCCTGTGTGTGCCATCTGTCTCAAATTATTGGGGCACAGAAAACCTAGTGTGTAACATTGGGCCTGATTTTCCTTTCAGTGTCAGGCACCTATAAAGGTATATATAAATCCTACAGAAGTTTGAGTTCACCTGATAAGTTGTTTTACAGTAACAAATAGCGTTACTTTGGTTACGTTTTGCAAACAATGAGGAAGTCTAGTGGAAGAGGTCGTGGCCGTGGGCGGTCATTGTCAGCTGGTAATGATGGTAGTGGTGGTGGAGCATCAGGTGGTCATGGTAAAAGCAGTACAGCACCTAAGTCTCGAGTTGTTGAGCCAGGTTCGTTGTCTGGCCACACAAGGCCTCGAACGCTCTCTTTTCTGGGAGTAGGAAAACCACTTTTGAAGCCGGAGCAGGAGGAACAAGTATTGGCTTTCATTGCTGACTCTGCCTCTAACTCTTTCGCCTCCTCCTCGGAAAGTGCCAAATGTCAGAGCAGTGCATCGTCAGTGGATGCTCCCGGTCAGGAACAAGTCGCTTCCTTGTGTCCTTCACTAAAAGGATGCGTCAGTCGACACAACAGGTTACTCCATGGAGCTCTTTACACATTTACACCCGTTCCTGGGTTAGACAGTGAAACAGTTAACAGGCCATGCCCATTAGAAGTTGAATCGGACATGCAGTGCACAGATGCACAGCCACAGCCAGATTACTATGCTGTTCCTTTGACTCAGACCCCAACATTGCCCTCGCAGTGTACTGAGGCAGAATCAAACCCAGCGGAGACTATGGTGCCCCGTCACGAACGCTATACCACCGGCTTACACGGTGACACAGACGAAATTGCACACGACATAGAAGAGGAGGTCATAGATGACCCAGTTGTGGACCCCGATTGGCAGCCATTGGGGGAACAGGGTGCAGGCGGCAGTAGTTCTGAAGCGGAGGAGGAGGAGCCGCAGCAGGCATCAACATCACAACAGGTTCCATCTACCGGGCCCGTATCTGGCCAAAAACGCGTGGCAAAAACAAAACCAGTTGGAGGACAGCGTGGCCATCCGGTTAAAGAAGCTCAGTCTGCAATGCCTGAAAAGGTATCCGATAGTAGAAAGAGTGCAGTCTGGCATTTTTTTAAACAACATCCAAATGATCAGCGCAAAGTCATCTGTCAAAAATGTTCAACTACCTTAAGCAGAGGTCAGAATCTTAAAAGTCTAAATACAAGTTGCATGCATAGACATTTATCCACCATGCATTTGCAAGCCTGGACTAACTACCAAACGTCCCTAAAGGTTGCAGCACCCTCGGCCAATGAAGCTAGTCAGCAACGCTACATCCCTTCCCTCCCTGTAAGCCCACCATTTCCCGCGCCACCTGCAGTATCTGTGCAGCTTTCATCGCCAGGCCAAAGCAGTCAGGGAATCACCAGGTTAGTAGTAGGAAACACTGCATGTAGGGCACCGGCAAGAATACCATCTCCAATCCTCTCTCACTCACCCATGTCCACCGGCACCACCGCTAGTTCCACGATCTCCAGCTCTCCAGTCCAGCTCACTCTACATGAGACTCTTGTTAGGAAAAGGAAGTACTCATCCTCGCATCCGCGTACACAGGGTTTGAACGCCCACATTCCTAGACTAATCTAATTAGAGATGATGCCCTACCGGTTGGTTGAAAGTGTAGCTTTCAAAGCGCTGATGGACTACGCTGTACCACGCTACGAGCTACCCAGTCGGCACTTCTTTTCTAGAAAAGCCATCCCAGCCCTCCAACAGCATGTTAAAGACCGCATCGTCCATGCACTCAGGCAGTCTGTGACTACAAAGGTGCACCTGACAACAGATGCATGGACCAGTAGGCATGGCCAGGGACGTTACGTGTCCATCACGGCACACTGGGTGAATGTGGTAGATGCAGGGTCCACAGGGGACAGCAATATTGGGACAGTTCTACCTAGCCCACGGTCAAGGAAAGAGTTGGCTGTAGGCGTTCGCCCCCCCTCCTCCTCTTCCTCCTCCTTCTCCTGCAGAAGCGAGAGCTCGTCCACAGACCGCAGTCGCACATCCACTCCATCCGCAGCTGCCACTGTTGCACACCAGGTGTGCCATTATGGGACAGCTAGTGGCAAGCGTCAGCAGGCTGTATTGGCAATGTGTTTGGGCGACAACAGACACACCGCGGAAGTTCTGTCCGAGTTCTTGCAGAAATAAACTCAGTCATGTCTGGGCACTGTACATCTTGAGGCAGGCAAGGTAGTGAGTGATAACGGAAGGAATTTCATGGCTGCCATAGCCCTTTCCCAACTGAAACACATTCCTTGCCTGGCTCACACCTTAAACCTGGTGGTGCAGTGCTTCCTGAAAAGTTATCCGGGGTTACCCGACCTGCTCCTCAAAGTGCGCAGACTTTGCTCGCATATCCGCCGTTCGCCTGTACACTCCAGCCGTATGCAGAACTATCAGCGTTCTTTGAACCTTCCTCAGCATCGCCTAATCATCGACGTTACAACAAGGTGGAACTCCACACTGCACATGCTTCAGAGAGTGTGCGAACAGAGGCGTGCTGTTATGTATTTGTGGGAGGATACACGGGCAGGCAGTTGGATGGCAGACATGGAGTTGTCAGGTGTGCAGTGGTCGAAGCTACAAGACCTGTGTCAAGTCCTTCAGTGTTTTGAGGAATGCACACGGCTGGTTAGTGCAGACAACGCAATAATAAGCATGAGCATCCCCCTAATGCGTCTGCTGATGCAAAGTTTGACGCACATAAAGGAGCAGGCGTCTGCAGCCGAGGAAAGCCTTGATGACAGTCAGCCATTGTCTGGTCAGGGCCGTGTAGAGGACACGGTAGCGGGCGAAGAGGAGGACGAGGAGGATGATGGGGTTGAGTACTTTTTTAATGAGGAAGCTTCTCCTGGGCCAACAGAAATTAGTGGCGTTGCAAGGCCGGGTTCTGTTTTTGTAAGGGAGACAAGTGACGTAGATTTGCCTGTAACTGCCCCTCAAACCAGCACAACCGCAGATTTGCCAACTGGAACTTTGGCCCACATGGCGGATTATGCCTTACATATCCTCAAAAAGGACCCACGCATTGTTAAAATGATGAGCGATGACGATTACTGGTTGGCCTGCATCCTTGACCCACGCTATAAAGGCAAATTGCAAAATATTATGCCACATGAGAACCTCGAACAAATATTAGCAACCAAACAAGCTACTCTTGTAGACCGTTTGGTTCAGGCATTCCCAGCACACAGCGCCGGTGATGGTTCTCACACGAGCTGCAGGGGGCTACAGGGCAGAGGTGTTAGAGGTGCACAGATCAGAAGTGGCATTGGACAGAGGGGTTTTCTGACCAGGTTGTGGAGTGATTTCGCAATGACCGCAGACAGGACAGGTACTGCAGCATCTATTCAAAGTGACAGGAGACAACATTTGTCCAGTATGGTTACTAACTATTTTTCAGCCCTTATCGATGTTCTCCCTCAACCGTCATTCCCATTTGATTTCTGGGCATCCAAATTAGACACCTGGCCTGAATTGGCAGAATATGCGTTGCAGGAGCTTGCTTGCCCAGCAGCTAGTGTGCTATCAGAAAGAGTATTCAGTGCTGCTGGTTCAATATTAACCGAAAAAAGGACTCGTCTGGCTACCCAAAATGTGGATGATCTCACCTTCATTAAAATGAACCACTCCTGGATTTCAAATTATTTTGCCCCACCTTTCCCGGCTGACACCTAGCTTTCCTATAAAAAGGTCTTGCTTGTGGACTGGTCTTACTGAGTGTTCAAATCTCTTAATTTGCAGCAGCTGTTTGACCAGCATACGACATGTTTACACATCCCCCAATGGGAAAACTCCCCCCACGGGGCCGTTGTCTCACTCTCGACACTTGGCGCAAGCACCCGTTAGTTACAGTGCTGTTTGTCAGAAGAGGTGGGTGTGCTCGCTTTTGGTCGACGGCACTGACACTGGGTACCTCATAGTACAATGTAGTGTCTCTGGCGGTGGTGGTGCGCACCCAACGTCAGACACACCGTTGTAACATGAGGGGCCCTGGGGCGGTCCCGCCGGCCACAAGAGAGTTCCCCCCCCAGCTCAAACTGTGCTCTACCACGTGCAAAATTATCTCGCACAGCTCCACCAATGTTTAGTCTATGCGCTGACATCATTCAATGCCTGGCACTGACAAACAATACCAATTTGTTGACATCTATGATGCTAGTTAAAGTAGTCTGGGTCAGTGTCCTATATTGACACCAGTAAATACTAATTTACTGCCAAATTACTTTGTCATAAACTCTGCAGATGAGCCCACCCCTGTACCTAAGCATGCCACCCTTTTTTTTATTTATAGTTGTTTTGCGAGACATTAACATCTATTTATTTTTTGGGAGTACTAACTGTGTCAGACACTTCTTGCAATACTCCTCCACTGACCACAATGCTGCCTGCCTGTGTATCCATGTAACCGATTTAAAACTGCCATGCCTGCCTATTGTTTGTTATTTAAGGCCTTTGATAGCCTGTCTGCGGCCCCTACTTGCAATACTCCTCCACGGACCACAATGCTGCCTGCCTGTGTATCCATGTAACCGATTTAAAAATGCCATGCCTGCCTATTGTTTGTTATTTTAGGCCTTTGATAGCCTGTCTGCGGCCACTACTTGCAATACTCCTCCACTGACCACAATGCTGCCTGCCTGTGTATCCATGTAACAGATTTAAAACTGCCATGCCTGACTATTGTTTGTTATTTTAGGCCTTTGTTAGCCTGTCTGCGGCCCCTACTTGCAATACTCCTCCACTGACCACAATGCTGCCTGCCTGTGTATCCATGTAACCGATTTAAAACTGCCATGCCTGACTATTGTTTGTTATTTTAGGCCTTTGTTAGCCTGTCTGCGGCCCCTACTTGCAATACTCCTCCACTGACCACAATGCTGCCTGGAGTGCCTGCCTGTGTATCCATGTAACCGATTTAAAACTGCCATGCCTGCCTATTGTTTGTTATTTTAGGCCTTTGATAGTCTGTCTGTGGCCCCTACTTGCAATACTCCTCCACTGACCACAATGCTGCCTGCCTGTGTATCCATGTAACCGATTTAAAACTGCCATGCCTGCCTATTGTTTGTTATTTTAGGCCTTTGTTAGCCTGTCTGCGGCCCCTACTTGCAATACTCCTCCACTGACCACAATGCTGCCTGCCTGTGTATCCATGTAACCAATTTAAAACTGCCATGCCTGCCTATTGTTTGTTATTTTAGGCCTTTGATAGCCTGTCTGCGGCCCCTACTTGCAATACACCTCCACTGACCGCAATGCTGCCTGCCTGTGTATCCATGTAACCGATTTAAAACTGCCATGCCTGACTATTGTTTGTTATTTTAGGCCTTTGCTAGCCTTTCTGCAGACCCTACTTGCAATACTCCTCCACTGACCACAATGCTGCCTGCCTGTGTATCCATGTAACCGATTTAAAACTGCCATGCCTGCCTATTGTTTGTTATTTTAGGCCTTTGATAGCCTGTCTGCGGCCCCTACTTGCAATACTCCTCCACTGACCACAATGCTGCCTGGAGTGCCTGCCTGTGTATCCATGTAACCGATTTAAAACTGCCATGCCTGCCTATTGTTTTTTATTTAAGGCCTTTGATAGCCTGTCTGCGGCCCCTACTTGCAATACTCCTCCACTGACCACAATGCTGCCTGCCTGTGTATCCATGTAACCGATTTAAAAATGCCATGCCTGCCTATTGTTTGTTATTTTAGGCCTTTGATAGCCTGTCTGCGGCCCCTACTTGCAATACTCCTCCACTGACCACAATGCTGCCTGCCTGTGTATCCATGTAACCGATTTAAAACTGCCATGCCTGACTATTGTTTGTTATTTTAGGCCTTTGTTAGCCTGTCTGCGGCCCCTACTTGCAATACTCCTCCACTGACCACAATGCTGCCTGCCTGTGTATCCATGTAACCGATTTAAAACTGCCATGCCTGCCTATTGTTTGTTATTTAAGGCCTTTGATAGCCTGTCTGCGGCCCCTACTTGCAATACTCCTCCACTGACCACAATGCTGCCTGCCTGTGTATCCATGTAACCGATTTAAAACTGCCATGCCTGCCTATTGTTTGTTATTTTAGGCCTTTGATAGCCTGTCTGCGGCCCCTACTTGCAATACTCCTCCACTGACCACAATGCTGCCTGGAGTGCCTGCCTGTGTATCCATGTAACCGATTTAAAACTGCCATGCCTGCCTATTGTTTGTTATTTTAGGCCTTTGATAGCCTGTCTGCGGCCCCTACTTGCAATACTCCTCCACTGACCACAATGCTGCCTGCCTGTGTATCCATTTAACCGATTTAAAACTGCCATGCCTGACTATTGTTTGTTATTTTAGGCCTTTGTTAGCCTGTCTGCGGCCCCTACTTGCAATACTCCTCCACTGACCACACCAATGCTGCCCATGTACCCCTGGAACCTATTTAAAAGTTCATAGAGCCTAGTTATATATTTTATTTACTATTAATAAGGCCATGATGGACTACGCTGTACCATGCTACAAGCTAACCAGTCGACACTTCTTTTGCGAGAAAAGCCATCCCAACCCTCCACCAGCATGTAAAAGACCGCATTGTCCATGCACTCTGGCAATCTGTGAGTACAAAGGTGCACCTGACAACAGACGCATGGACCTGTAGGCATGGCCATGGAAGATTACGTGTCCATTACGGCGCAATGGGTTAATGTGGTGGATGCATGGTCCACAGGGGACAGCCTACTAAGTCTGTCTGCAGTCCCTAATTCAAATTGTCCTCCACTGTCTAAATCACAGCTTCCACCTTCTGGCTTTCGACCTATAGTATCAGATATTAAACTGCATTTGGCCTTCAACTTTGGTTACGGCCTACTAACGGTGTCTGCCCCTCCCTGGTGTTTGTCCTCAACTGAATAAAGCTGAGCTTCAACCTTCTGGCTCTAATTTATTTTATTTTTTTTAAAGTGCTGGTTGGGGCATAATACCTCTGTTTGCTGCTCCCTGGTGTTGACCTCAACTGAATAAAGCTGAGCTTCCACCTTCTGGCTTTCGGCCTATAGTATCAGATATTAAACTGCATTTGGCCTTCAACTTTGGTTACGGCCTACTAACGGTGTCTGCCCCTCCCTGGTGTTTGTCCTCAACTGAATAAAGCTGAGCTTCAACCTTCTGGCTCTCATTAAGTGCTGTGTTTTTAAAAATTGGTGGTTAGGGCCTACTAACGGTGTCTGCCCCTCCCTGGTGTTTGCCCTCAACTGAATAAAGCTGAGCTTCAGTCTTTAGGCTTTTGGCCTAAAGTATCAGATATTAAACTGCATTTGGCCTATTAGTGTGTTTGGGCCCTTAAAACAGTGTCTGCTGCTCCTGGGTTTGCTACTCCACTGAACAAAGCAATGCCGCCTGTTTAGTCCTGTTACCAATTTTGAACTGCATTTAGCCTACTTTATTCTTTGGCCCTATATCTGTTTCCTCCTCATCCTGCCCATTGCCCAGCCACTGCTAGATGAGTCTGCTGGTACATTGACCTAGACCACTACATTCCCCTTGCACTCTACACAGCCAGAATCTGACCCTGCTGAAAGTAAGGTTCCCCTTCCCGCATGTTATACCACCTTACACAGGGACAAAGAGGAAGGTGCAGATGAAAGTGCAGGTTCCTTCATCAGGTGGGGGGGCATACTCGTTGGCGACGTCACTGGCACAGGGCCCCTCAGAGTACGCAAAAGTGTCGCTGCTGGTGGGAGGCGCCCCCGCCGTGCAAACACACCGCTGTACTTTGAGGGGCCCTGTGCCAGTGCCAATGCAAACAAGTGTGCCCCCCTGCTTGCTCAGGATCACAGCACTTGCAACGTTGAAATACTTACCTCTCCCTGCTCCACCGCCGTGACGTAGTCCACGATTCCTGGGCCCACTAAAACCTTGACCCAGCCCTACCCCCCACAACTTTTGCCAAATGACCCCCAAGTTCCATTGAACAACTATTATTATAAAGTTAATTAAGATTGACAAGCTTCAGAAACAAGAATGGATGTTTTTGGCATTAAAATGGGCACTGTAGGTGTTTTCCTGGCCTCCACTCACTGCCTACTATGCTTCCCCATTGACTTGCATTGGGTTTCGTGTTTCGGTCGATCCCCGACTTTTAGCGATAATCGGCCGACTGCACTCAACTCGACTCTGGACAAAGTCAGGTTTCACAAAACCCGACTCGATCTTTAAAAAATGAAAGTCGCTCACCCTAATCACCAGCCTTATTGTTAAGGCAGACATGGAGATAACCCTGCAAGTGTGGTCATGTCTGTGCCTTTTTCTGCAGTCAGTCTCACATGAATTGAATATGCTAAACTGCAGTAGCAGAAATAGCCACGCTTATTTATTTGTACATTGCTAGGTCTGGATACACAATGATGTATCTACAGTACTGAGTACTGAGTTATTAATGGACCATTCCAATTATGCATTTTTGGCCTATCTTAAATATAAGCTATTAATGAAAAAAGCATAGAAAACCCATTCAATATTGCATGTCTATATGTTTGGTAAAAGATCAGACTATAAACATTCCATGTGTAAACAGTCATAAATTTTAATGATTCATTTTTGTGCTTTTGCTGGTTTAGCTTTGTTGTAGTATTTTATTAAATCATAGTTATAAGGATTACCATCATATTGTACTTATAATATCAATCCACAGGCCACATGGCATAAGAAATAGAAATCATCTCAGCTAAATGAACTCTGCAAATTAATATGCATATCTCAAGTCACAGATCAAATTTCTTGTGATGTTCTTCACCAGCATGCAATGTTTTCATATCAATGTGTTACAATACCTTATTATTCAGCATTGCACTCTAACAGCAAGAAATATGGAATACATTTCTTGTGTTTTTATAGCAAAGATTTTAGATTCCAAAAATGCAAGTAGGGAAATAGCCCTGCCATTATTATCATACGCTAAACCGATCTGTCATGTGACTAGTGTGAATTGGAAAATTCCCTTTCTGTGTATTGTATTTCTTTCATAATGAATTGGGGGGAAATTACTTATAATAGCCGACTATGTGCTTGGAATGGCAACCTGCAAAGGTAATAGCTCTGCTGCTGGGCATATCTGCATGTGGATATTTTTGCTTTCTGGACAATGGACCATCCTTTCATAATCACATAATCGAATACATTTCTGGTGACAGAGCACAAAGGGATAATGAAGGTGGATGTGCAATCTGCACTCTCCTGTGTATAAAAATAAGAAAGGCTCCCGTACCTTAGTGATAATCAAGATCTGAAAAAAAATCATAATTCCCTCCATAGCTATCCAGGATAAAACTGAGGAGAGAGAAAAAAAGATTGCAATCTGAAGATTGTCACAAGGAGTTCATTTTATGCAGTCACAAGCATTGATTAATGTATCTGCCATTTTTTTTCTCTGTGACTAATCTGGGGACTGTCATGAGAATGGATTAATGCAGTGCCGCTCTTTGTTCTTGTTACAATTTTAGTCACCAGAAGTAACTATGTAAGACTTTGAGTGGTACATTTTATAGCCATAGTTGTCCCCAACATCGTTACGGTCCAGTGGAATGAGAAAAACTAAGCAATCAATATACGGTAGGGTGAAATATGTAGAGTGATATACCACATTGGAGAGAAGAGTCAAATGTGTTTTCTTTGCTGTCAAGATGAAATTAGCTAATTTAAGCTTTCGCGAAAATTACCTCTTAAGCAATTTAAGAGTTGAGACAAGCTAATATTTAAACAATCAGATTTAATAGGTATTCATAAACCTGGGATCACGCTATCATGGGAACATCAGATTTATTATGAAGAGACAGTCTAATGTAGAAGTCTTACATTACATTACATGATCTGAATACTTAGATCTAATTCATAGTAAATCAGTCATCTGCTTAAAGGGACTCTGTCACCTGAATTTGGAGGGAACAATTTTCAGTCATATGGGCGGGGTTTTCGGGTGTTTGATTCACCCTTTCCTTACCCACTGGCTGCATGCTGGCTGCAATATTGGATTGAAGTTCATTCTCTGTCCTCCATAGTACACGCCTGCGTAAGGCAAGATTGCCTTGTGCAGGCATGTACTACGGAGGACAGAGAATGAACTTCAATCCAATATTGCAGCCAGCATGCAGCCAGCGGGTAAGGAAAGAGAGAATCAAACACCCGAAAACCCCGCCCATATGGCTGAAAATTGTTCCCTCCAAATTCAGGTGACAGAGTCCCTTTAAAGGGTTATTCACATTATAGACATGTATAGCATATCCACAAAAAAACACACTCCTGGGGCCTTTCTCAATAGCACACCTAGTAAAGCCACCACTGACTGTCACCACCAGATTGAGATGGGTAAGTGCTCAAGAATGTATGCAGCTTTCTCTATTAATGTTAATGGGAAATACAAAAACAAAGAAGCACATTTGCCCCATTCTAGCAATAGGAAGGCATCGTTTCAAGTCTTGTTTCCTAGTAAAAGTACAAAATTACAAGCATGTCAGGAGTCAGACACATTCATTTTTATTTCTTATTTACAAAGTAAGTTGGTGATGTCTAGCCTCCATTTTAATTTCAGTGTGGCTTTAATTCATGACAGGTAGTACGTAATGTTATTAAAAAGTCCACAAAGATTCAAATGAGCACAGCAGTCACCAATCTTCATAAGAACACTGCTATTATTACAACATAAGGGCTGTAGTGGCTCCCTCGTCTAAGTTTCGCACAATGGTCATTTTACGTCACTGACAAACCTCGCATGACGCTCTAGGAGACTACTGCACTCACTGCACTAAACTACTAACTGATGCAGTGCAATTGATTTTTTTCAGTTGGTTTTGATGCAATTGTTCTATTCACTTGAAAAATATGCTTGTCCAGCTTTGAAATGCATAGTGGAAATAAAGACTGTTCAGCTCATCTTGGTCCTACGGATTCTTCATTACAGCTGGTGCAGACTGATATCGTGTAATCGTCCTATTTTGCTAAGCTGCAAACTGAAAAGTTCATAACATAAAAAACAACACAGTATTGAGAAATACAAAACTGTAGAGTATAAAAATAGTAGTAAATAGCAAAGAGAAAACATTTAGATCATTTCTATTGTTTAATCCTAATGCTAAATTTGACTCCCACAGATCATAAGTTTCCTGCATAAAAGATTGTGGGACTGTTAGGCAGTAGCTCATGCAGTTTTATAGGCTACTTGTCCCATTGTTTCAAACAGATTAATCTCTTGACATAATAATGGTATTACATCCTTCGGTGGTGTGCTACATTACAAAGTCCTATCTACCTTTTAAACGCTAGAGGGTTTGCTTTTTACTATCACTTTAATGTAAAGTTATTCGCTAATCTATCTAGGCCCTCAAGTCATTTTTAACCAGTTTTGAATGTAATGCCAATTGCACTTCCTATGGGAATTCTCCCTATCTCCTCAGTGCCCAGTAATCCAGCTACCATTCTCCTTAGTGCCCAGTAAACCAGCCACTATTCTCCTCATTGCCCAGTAATACAGCCATCATTCTCCTCAGTACCCAGTAATCCAGCCACCATTCTCCTCAGTACCCAGTACTCCAGCCACCATTCTCCTCAGTGCCCAGTAATGCAGCCACCATTCTCCTCAGTGCCCAGTAGTCCAGCCACCATTCTCCTCAGTACCCAGTACTCCAGCCACCATTCTCCTCAGTGCCCAGTAATCCAACCACCATTCTCCTCAGTGCCCAGAAATCCAACCACCATTCTCCTCAGTACCCAGTAATACAGCCACCATTCTCCTCATTGCCCTGTAATACAGCCATCATTCTCCTCAGTACCTAGTAATCCAGACACTATTCTCTTCAGTGCCCAGTAATCCGGCCACCATTCGCCTCAGTGCCTAGTAATGCACCCACCATTCTCCTCAGTGCCCAGAAATCCAGCCACCATTCTCCTCAGTGCCCAGTAATCCAGCCACTCTTCTCCTCAGTGCCCAGTGATCCCGCCACCATTTTCCTCAGTACCTGGTACTCCAGCCACTATTCTCCGCAGTGCCCAGTAGCCATATCACATAAAACATTTCTTTCATCAATTGAAAACTTACTTTACAAACTAAAACCTGATAAACTGAGTTATATGAGAGTTGCACCCAATATATTACATACTTGAATTTCACTGACCATTCTCTGCTTACGGTATTTATGTAATTGCAACTTTCTAAATAAAGTATAAATATCTACCTCAAACTTAAACTTCAAAGATATTTGTAGCGCAATAGTTTAGACCTTCAGATAATAGTGTCAGGCACTCAACTGTAAGATAGACATTAGACAAGTTAACAACAATATTGTTGTGTCTAGAAGCAACCATGTCCATACTGGAACTGGTAGGGGATAACAAGAATATAACTGAGTCCAGAGGGAGAGGTATCATAAATGTCTCTATTAGAAGATGTTACAAGAGACTCAGAAGCACAGATTGATAGAATATTACAAATAGCATTACCAGCCTCCTGCATCAGTTCTGTTTCTTGCACTCGGACAACAGTTACCTGATTTGATTTCCTCATTTTACACTTGTGTATTTTGGAATTTGTCCTAACATGCACATGGTCCTATGAGCAGGCCACATTGTCATCTGCTAGGTTTCAGTCCGACTTCGCGTCTGTAGTCCATTAATCCAAATTTTGTCCCTATACGCCTTACACCACTGAAATGCTTTCAAAGTCATCTATATCAAATGGATTATACCATTTGCATTTTTTTAATTATTCTTTAATTTTTAATCCCACTGTGCACTGGAATTAATTTTTGTTCTATTTTTTTAAAGAATGTTTTGAAATCGACTGCAAATGTGAATCCTCACATTGTGCATGCCTTTGAACGATGGTCATGTGACCACAAATATGTGTGATATACATACTCCTGGCCACAATCTGACTAGATGGGCGTGTCCTCGCTTAATTCCAGTGTATTGAGCGAGGCCGGAAACAGTCTAGTCAGATTTTGGCCGGGAGTATACATGTCACATTCTTGCGGTCACATGACCACCATTCCCAGTATTGACACTGGACAATCCTCACAGCATACAGTGTGTGCGATGTGAGAATTTACAAGTTTGCTGTCGCATACAAAGACTGCAGACTTGTCATTTTAGAACAGACAACCCCTTTAACAAGTCCATTTACAGGAATTAGAGCTATTCTGACTATGTCAGGTAGCTAATATTGAGTCGCATCTGCTTCACACTATAGAGACAAAATGATGAGCCCGATTCTGTAATACAGAAAATAGCTACATATTGTAAGGGGTTGTCATGCTTGGTAGAAGCCTTCAGGTAGACTCAGGAGCCCGTGCACATAAAACACCAGTGGGTTTATTATATACAGCATTGAAACGCTGTTGAAAACAAAACACAGCCCTCCGGGTGCTACAGAAAACCAAAAAAAAATAATAATCTACAGTTCAGTCCTCCTTTGTGTGGGGTCCTCCAGCACACTGTTAGGGAAAAAAACTTTCAGTCATCAACTTCTGTGGGAAGTACAGCATCTCCTCACAGTACCACACACAGACTAAACCATATGTCCAGGTACAGTGGGGCAAAAAAGTATTTAGTCAGTCAGCAATAGTGCAAGTTCCACCACTTAAAAAGATGAGAGGCGTCTGTAATTTACATCATAGGTAGACCTCAACTATGGGAGACAAACTGAGAAAAAAAAATCCAGAAAATCACATTGTCTGTTTTTTTAACATTTTATTTGCATATTATGGTGGAAAATAAGTATTTGGTCAGAAACAAACAATCAAGATTTCTGGCTTTCACAGACCTGTAACTTCTTCTTTAAGAGTCTCCTCTTTCCTCCACTCATTACCTGTAGTAATGGCACCTGTTTAAACTTGTTATCAGTATAAAAAGACACCTGTGCACACCCTCAAACAGTCTGACTCCAAACTCCACTATGGTGAAGACCAAAGAGCTGTCAAAGGACACCAGAAACAAAATTGTAGCCCTGCACCAGGCTGGGAAGACTGAATCTGCAATAGCCAACCAGCTTGGAGTGAAGAAATCAACAGTGGGAGCAATAATTAGAAAATGGAAGACATTCAAGACCACTGATAATCTCCCTCGATCTGGGGCTCCACGCAAAATCCCACACCGTGGGGTCAGAATGATCACAAGAACGGTGAGCAAAAATCCCAGAACCACGCGGGGGGACCTAGTGAATGAACTGCAGAGAGCTGGGACCAATGTAACAAGGCCTACCATAAGTAACACACTACGCCACCATGGACTCAGATCCTGCAGTGCCAGACGTGTCCCACTGCTTAAGCCAGTACATGTCCGGGCCCGTCTGAAGTTTGCTAGAGAGCATTTGGATGATCCAGAGGAGTATTGGGAGAATGTCCTATGGTCTGATGAAACCAAACTGGAACTGTTTGGTAGAAACACAACTTGTCGTGTTTGGAGGAAAAAGAATACTGAGTTGCATCCATCAAACACCATACCTACTGTAAAGCATGGTGGTGGAAACATCATGCTTTGGGGCTGTTTCTCTGCAAAGGGGCCAGGACGACTGATCTGGGTACATGAAAGAATGAATGGGGCCATGTATCGTGAGATTTTGAGTGCAAACCTCCTTCCATCAGCAAGGGCGTTGAAGATGAAACGTGGCTGGGTCTTTCAACATGACAATGATCCAAAGCACACCGCCAGGGCAACGAAGGAGTGGCTTCGTAAGAAGCATTTCAAGGTCCTGGAGTGGCCTAGCCAGTCTCCAGATCTTAACCCTATAGAAAACCTTTGGAGGGAGTTGAAAGTCCGTGTTGTCAAGCGAAAAGCGAAAAACATCACTGCTCTAGAGGAGATCTGCATGGAGGAATGGGCCAACATACCAACAACAGTGTGTGGCAACCTTGTGAAGACTTACAGAAAACGTTTGACCTCTGTCATTGCCAACAAAGGATATATTACAAAGTATTGAGATGAAATTTTGTTTCTGACCAAATACTTATTTTCCACCATAATATGCAAATAAAATGTTAAAAAAACAGACAATGTGATTTTCTGGATTTTTTTTTCTCAGTTTGTCTCCCATAGTTGAGGTCTACCTATGATGTAAATTACAGACGCCTCTCATCTTTTTAAGTGGTGGAACTTGCACTATTGCTGACTGACTAAATACTTTTTTGCCCCACTGTATTTATTAGATGCACTAGTCACATGATCACGACATCATTGCAGGTCTTCAAACACCTGCAGGTCCTGCAGGGAAAGGGGTACGGTGATCACCCTCCCACACGCACTGCGGGTGCTCACATGAAACTGGCCCACTAAACTCTGTACACAGCCTCTCAGCACCTAGTGTGGAAAAACACTCCGGTTTCACATCACTGACCGCTGCATGCGCAGTGACACGTACCTCCCTTCCTCTACAAAGCCAGTGACTCTGTCACTATATCTATGTACTACTTTAAAGACTCATGGTGAGTTTTTTTTTTTTTTTTTAAATTAAATTCTCCTACATTAGCAAATGGCAAATGGTAATATGTATGCAGAAAGAGCATTTCTCTGTATAGACATTACTGTTTGCTAGTGGATGGGAACATAAAAAGTAACCGGTGTGCTTCTTTAACTTTACCTAGTAAGGAAAATGCTGCTATGCCGGCCATGTATTTGTTATGTCTGTGGATAGTATGATGCCCTATACTAGTCAGGAAAATTAATACAAATAATACAGAGACCAACACAAGTTCAGAAGCAGCAGGTTGCGGATTCTGTCACCACTCAGCATCTGGATTTATAGATTAACCACTAGTATGGTGTCTCTTAAACAAAGACTAGAACAGTATGTGAGACACTGGCAGTAATAAGAAGCGGTGCATGACATGCATTCACTACTGGGAGAAAGCAAACCAATATCTTTTTAACTTGTCAAAGTTTCTGATTTAATGAGCAAGGCCCTCAGACTAACTCCATGTGAATTGTTCTGTTGCATTTCGCAGGAATGGACATCTGCCATCATTATTTATTCTTATGACAGATACAAACTAAAGATGTGACCCAAGGCAATGGCTGGAAGTGTAAGTGGCTAATCGTGCACCGTAACTGTATGAGGAGGGGGAGTATACAAACATTATTAACCCCTTAACGCCCGCCGATACGCCTTTTAACGGCGGCCGCTAAGGGTACTTAAACCACAGCGCCGTTAATTAGCGGCGCTGTGGAAAAAGTGAATAGCGCCCCCCAGAGTCGGATTTTCTCTGGGGTCTCGGTTGCCGAGGGTAGCCGAGACCCCAGAGAACATGATTCGGGGGGTTTTTACCGACCCCCGAGTTGCGATCGCTGGTAATTAACCGTTTACCGGCGGTCGCAACAAAAAAAAAACAACGCGATTTGCCATTTAATTTCTCTGTCCTCCGATGTGATCGCACATCCGAGGACAGAGAAATAGTGTCCCCGATGGCCCCCAATAGCCCCCCAATACTCACCTATCTCCCCCGGTGCTCCTTGTGGCTCCCGATGGGCGCCGCCATCTTTTTTCTTGGAAAAAATGGCGGGCGCATGCGCAGTGCGCCCGCCGCCCGGCACCCGGAAGATCTTTTGGGTCTCGGCTGCCGGGGGTAGCCGAGACCCCAAAGAACATGATCTGGGTCGGTTTTTACCGACCCCTGTTTTGCGATCGCCGGTAATTAACTGTTTACCGGCGACCGCAAAAAAAAAAAAAAAACGATCTGTAATTCTCTGTCCTATGATGTGATCGCACATCAGAGGACAGAGAAAAAGGGGGATTCGGGGACCCTATCATACTCACCCGGTGTCCCCGGGTCCTCCTGCGTCTCCTCTTGCCGGCCGGCTTCTTCCTCTGCAAAGAAAATGGCGGGTGCATGCGCAGTGCGCCCGCCATCTGCTGCCATCTGCCGGCCGGCAGGAGAGACGAGTTGGGGCTAAAATTAGGGTTAGGGTTAGGGCTAGGGTTAGGGTTAGGGTTAGGGCTAGGGTTAGGGCTAGGGTTAGGGTTAGGGCTAGGGTTAGGGCTAGGGTTAGGGCTAGGGTTAGGGCTAGGGTTGGGGCTAAATTTAGGGTTAGGGCTAGGGTTAGGGTTAGGCTACTTTCACACTAGCGTTTTTTGGCTTCCGTCGCAATGCGTCGTTGGAGAAAAAGCGCATCCTGCAAAAGTGCTTGCAGGATGCATTTTTTTCTCCATTGACTTGCATTAGCGACACATTGCGACGGATTGCCACACGTCGCATCCGTCGTGCGACGGATGCGTCGTGCTTTGGCGGACCGTCGGCACAAAAAAATGCTACATGTAACTTTTTTTGTGCGACGTGTCCACCATTTCCGACCGCGCATGCGCGGCCGGAACTAGGCCCCCGCCTCCCCGCACCTCACAATGGGGCAGCGGATGCGTTGAAAAAACAACATCCTCTGCACCCGTTGTGCCGCGCTTACAATGCTAGCATCGGTACGTCGGCCCGACACTGCGATGGGCCGAGTACGACGCTAGTGTGAAAGTAGCCTTAGGCTTCTTTCACACTTGTGTAGGTACGGGGCGGTCGCAATGCGTCAGCCCGACGTACCGACGCACGTTGTGAAAATTGTGCACAACGTGGGCAGTGGATGCAGTTTTTCAACGCATCCGTTTCCCAGTCTATGTCTTGGGGAGGAGGGGGCAGAGTTACGGCCACGCATGCGCGGAAATGGCGGACGCGACGTACAAAAAAAAGGTTACCTTGAACTTTTTTTGTGACGACGGTCCGCCAAAACACAACGGATCCAGTGCACGATGGACGCGACGTGTGGCCATCCGTCAGTAATACAAGTCTATGGGCAAAAAAGGCATCCTGTGGGCACATTTGCAGGATCCGTTTTTTGTCCAAAATGACGGATTGTGATGGATGCCACACGACGCAAGTGTGAAAGTAGCCTTAGGGTTAGGGTTGGGGCTAAAGTTAGGGCTAGGGTTAGGGTTAAATTTAGGGTTAGGATTGGGGCTAAAGTTAGGGTTAGGGCTAGGGTTGGGGCTAAAATTAGGGTTAGGGTTGGTGCTAAAGTTAGGGATAGAGTTGGGATTAGGGTTAGGGTTTTGATTAGGGTTGGTATTAGGGTTACGGTTGGGATTAGGGTTACATTTGGGATTAGGGTTGGGATTAGGGTTAGGGTTGGGATTAGGGTTAAGGTTAGGGTTGGGATTAGGGTTAGGGGTGTATTGGGATTAGGGTTAGGTTTGAGGTTAGGGTTGAGATTAGGGTTAGGGGTGTGTTGGATTTAGGGTTTTGATTAGGGTTATGGTTAGAGTTGAGATTAGGGCTGTTTTGGGGTTAGGGTTGTGATTATTGTTAGGGTTGTGATTAGGATTATGGATCGGGTTGAGATTAGGGTTAGGGGTGTGTTGGAGTTAGGGTTGGAGTTAGAATTGGGGGGTTTCCACTGTTTAGGTACATCAGGGGGTCTCCAAACACGACAATTTTGCGCTAAAAAAGTCAAATGGTGCTCCCTCCCTTCTGAGCTCTGCAGTGCGCCCAAACAGTGGTTTACCCCCACATATGGGGCATCAGCGTACTCGGGATAAATTGGACAACAACTTTTGGGGTCCAATTTCTCCTGTTACCCTTTTGAAAATAAAAACTTGGGGGCTAAAAATCTTTTTTGTGGGAAAAAAATATTTTTTTATTTTCACTACTCTGCATTATAAACTTCTGGGAAGCACTTGAGCATTCAAAGTTCTCACCACATATCTAGATAAGTTCCATGGGGGGTCTAGTTTCCAAAATTTGGTCACTTGTGGGGGGTTTCTACTGTTTAGGTACATCAGGGGCTCTGCAAACGCAACATAACACCCACAGACAATTCTATCAAAGTCTGAATTCCAAAATGGCGCTCCTTCTCTTCCAAGCTCTGCCGTGCGCCCAAACAGTGGTTTACCCCCACATATTGGGTACCAGCATACTCAGGACAAATTGGACAACAACTTTTGGGGTCCAATTTCTCTTGTTACCCTTGTGAAAATAAAAACTTGGGGGCTAAAAATCTTTTTTGTTAAAAAAAAAATATTTTTTATTTTCACGACGCTGCATTATAAACTTCTGTGATGCACTTGGGCATTCAAAGTTCTCACTACACATCTAGATAAGTTCCATGGGGGGTCTAGTTTCCAAAATGGGGTCACTTGTTGGGGGTTTCTACTGTTTAGGTACATTAGGGGTCTACAAACGCAACATAACGCCAGCAGACAATTCTATCAAAGTCTGCATTCCAAAACGGCGCTCCTTCCCTTCCGAGCTCAGCCATGCGCCCAAACAGTGGTTTACCCCCACATATGGGGTACCAGCATACTCAGGACAAATTGGACAACAACTTCTGTGGTCCAATTTCTCTTGTTACCCTTGTGAAAATAAAAACTTGGGGGCTAAAAAATCTTTTTTGTTAAAAAAAAAAATATTTTTTATTTTCACGACTCTGCATTATAAACTTCTGTGATGCACTTGGGCATTCAAAGTTCTCACTACACATCTAGATAAGTTCCATGGGGGGTCTAGTTTCCAAAATAGGGTCACTTTTGGGGGGTTTCTACTGTTTAGGCACATCAGGGGCTCTCCAAACGCGACATGGCGTCCGATCTCAGTTCCAGTCAATTTCGCATTGAAAAGTCAAATGGCGCTCCTTTGCTTCCGAGCTCAGCCATGTGCCCAAACAGTGGTTTACCCCCACATATGGGGGGTCGGCGTACTCAGGACAAATTGTACAACAACTTATGGGGTCCATTTTCTCCTGTTACCCTTGGTAAAATATAAATTTGGAGGCAAAAATATTTTTGTAGAAAAAATGCGATTTTTTTATTTTCATGGCTCTACGTTATAAACTTCTGTGAAGCACCTGGGGGTTTAAAGTGCTCACCACACATCTAGATAAGTTCCTTAAGGGGTCTAGTTTCCAAAACGGTGTCACTTGTGGGGGGTTTCCACTGTTTATGCACATTAGGGGCTCTCCAAACGCGACATGGCGTCCGATCTCAATTCCAGCCAATTCTGCATTGAAACAGTCAAACGGTGCTCCTTCACTTCCAAGCTCTGCGGTGCGCCCAAACAGTGGTTTACCTCCACATATGGGGTATCGGCGTACTCAGGAGAAATTGCACAACAAAATTTGTGGTTAAATGTCTGTTTTTACACTTGTGAAAATGAAAAAAAATGGTTCTGAAGTAAAATGTTTGCAAAAAAAAGTTAAATGTTCATTTTTTTCTTCCACATTGTTTCAGTTCCTGTGATGTACGTAAAGGGTTAATAAACTTCTTGAATGTGGTTTTGAGCAGCTTGAGGGGTGCAGTTTTTAGAATGGTGTCACACTTGGTTATTTTCTATCATATAGACCCCTCAAAATGACTTCAAAGGTGATGTGGTCCCTAAAAAAAACATGGTGTTGTAAAAATGAGAAATTGCTGGTCAACTTTTAACCCTTATAACTCCCTAACAAAAAAAAATTTTGTTTCCAAAATTGTGCTGATGTAAAGTGGACATGTGGGAAATGTTATTTATTAACTATTTTTCGTGACATATCTCTCTGATTTAAAGGCATAAAAATACAAAATTTGAAAATTGCTAAATTTTAAAAATTTTCGCCATATTTCCATTTCTTTCATAAATAATCGCAAGTAATATCGAAGAAATGTTACCACTAACTTGAAGTACAATATGTCACGAAAAAACAATCTCAGAATCAGCAGGATCTGATAAAGCGTTCCAGAGTATTAACCTCATAAAATGACAGTGGTCAGAATTGTAAAAATTGGCTCGTTCATTAAGTACCAAATTGGCTCTGTCACTAAGGGGTTAAAGAAAACATCAAGGTGTTACTAAACAAAAACTAGTATTTTATTGTATGAGCAGAAAAGTGATGTTGATCTTATGATTTCAATAGAAATAAGTGCAACTTGGACAGTGGATGGCCATAGGACAAGGGGTACAGCAACAATCAGCAGACACGCACAAAGATTAGATAATAATATGAATATTTCCTAATCAGTTTATAAAACAAAGGAAAGGATGGTAGGTAAACAGTGTATAAGCAACAAATACAATGACAGCAATTACTCTCAATAACAACTACTAAGACTATATGCAGGTACACATAAACACAATTAACAGTTATATACAAGCAAAATACAATGTGATTAACCCTTTCTGTGCATAAATCAATAAAATGACAGTTTTGTGTCAGTACTTTAGTAATCATCTCTTCGGAGCAGTTTTCAAAGGGTGTCTTACAGAAGAGACATTTTCTTCTAACTAAATAGATCTCTATAAGGCTATGTGCATATGCAGGCACAGTGCCTTGCTAAAGTATTCGGCCCCCTGGAACTTTTCAACCTTTTCCCACATATCATGCTTCAAACATAAAGATACCAAATTTATATTTTTGGTGAAGAATCAACAACAAGTGGAACACAATTGTGAAGTTGAATGAAATTTATTGGTTATTTTAAATTTTTGTGGAAATTTAAAAACTGAAAAGTGTGGCGTGCAATATTATTCGGCCCCTTTAACTTAATACTTTGTTGCGCCACCTTTTGCTGGAATTATAGCTGCAACTCGCTTGGGGTATGTCTCTATCAGTTTTGTACACCGAGAGGCTGAAATTCTTGCCCATTCTTCCTTGGCAAACAGCTTGAGCTCTGCGAGGTTTGATGGAGATCGTTTGTGAACAGCAGTTTTCAGCTCTTTTCACAGATTCTCGGTTGGATTGAGGTCTGGACTTTGACTTGGCCATTCTAACACCTGGATACGTTTATTTGTGAACCATTCCATTGTAGATTTTGCTTTATGTTTGGGATCATTGTCTTGTTGGAAGACAAATCTCCATCCCAGTCTCTTGTCTTTTGCAGACTCCAACAGGTTTTCTTCAAGAATGGTCCTGTATTTGGCTCCATCCACCTTCCCATCAACTTTAACCATTTTCCCTGTCCCTGCTGAAGAAAAGCAGACCCAAACCATGATGCTGCCACCACCATGTTTGACAGTGGGGATGGTGTGTTCAGAGTGATGAGCTGTGTTGCCTTTACGCCAAACATATCGTTTGGCATTGTTGCCAAAAAGTTCAATTTTGGTTTCATCTGACCAGAGCACCTTCTTCCACATGTTTGGTGCGTCTCCCAGGTGGCTTGTTGCAAACTTTAAACAACACTTTTATGGATATCTTTGAGAAATGGCTTTCTTCTTGCCACTCTTCCATAAAGGCCAGATTTGTGCAGTGTTTGACTGATTGTTGTCCTATGGACATACTGTCCCACCTCAGCTGTAGATCTCTGCAGTTCATCCAGAGTGACCATAGGCCTCTTGGCTGTATCTCTGATCAGTCTTCTCCTTGTTTGAGATGCAAGTTTTAAGGGACGGCCGGGGCATGGTAGATTTGCAGTGGTATGATACTCCTTACATTTCAATATGATTGCTTGCACAGTGCTCCTTGGGATGTTTAAAGTTTTGGAAATCATTTTGTATCGAAATCCGGCTTTAAACTTCTTCACAACAGTATCACGGACCTGCCTGTTGTGTTCCTTGGTCTTCATGATGCTCTCTGTGCTTCAAACAGAACCCTGAGCCTATCACAGAGCAGGTGCATTTATACAGTAACTTGATTACACACAGGTGGATTATATTTATAATCATTAGGCATTTAGGACAACTTTGGATCATTCAGTGATCCACAATAAACTTCTGGAGTGAGTTTGCTACGCTGAAAGTAAAGGGCCCGAATAATATTGCACTCCCCACTTTTCAGTTTTTGAATTTCCACAAAAATTTTAAATAACCAATAAATTTAGTTCAACTTCACAATTGTGTTCCACTTGTTGATTCTTCACCAAAAATTTACATTTGGTATCTTTATGTTTGAAGCATGATATGTGGGAAAAGGTTGAAAAGTTCCAGGGGGCAGAATACTTTCGCAAGGCACTGTATATATTCAGATGTAACATGGTACCAATACATCCTGAGACTGAATGCCGATCTCTCCAATGCAGAGCTTCCCTAAGTCCATAGAGATAAGGCCTCACATGGCATAGCCCAAGAAGATGCTGTGTATTTGGTTGTCCTCACCGAGTTGGCTCATGTCAGCCGACCAATGCGTTCCAAAGTCATCAACAGATCCAGGGTCGCACCGCCTTATCCAAACTTTTTCCAAGGGTGCACAGCTTCACTTCCACCCGGACTCTCCTTCAACTCCTCCCAACCACCCACCAAAACCCCTGCACTCCAATTCTGTCCTCTCACCGCTGTAAGATCATATATTACATCACAAATCTCCTACAATAAAGTAACCTGCTATTAACCCTGACATATGTGTAATATTTTATATCAGATCTTTTTAACCCTTCACAACCCTTTTTCATTTTGGCATTTCTGTATTTTGCCACCCTTATTCCCAGAGCCATAACTGTTTTTATTTTTCTGTCAATATGACCATGTGAGGACTTGTTTTTTTGCAGGATGAGTTGTACTTTTGAATGACTCCATTGGTTTTACCATATTGTGTACTGTAAAATGGCAAAAAAATTCCAAGTGTGGTGCAATTGCAAAAAAAGTGCAATTCTACAACTGTTTTTGTATTTTTTTTACCATGTTCACCAAATGCTTAAACTGATCTGCCATTATGATTCTGCAAGTTGTTTTGAGTTCGTAGATACAACCATGTCTAGGTTCTTTTTTATTTAAGTGGTGGAAAAAAAAACAAAGTTTGTTAAAAAAAAAATTGTGGCATTTTCCGAGACCTGTAGCGTCTGCATTTTTCATGATCTGGGGCTGGGTGAGGGCTTATGTTTTTTTGAGTACCAAACTGACGTTTTTAATGATACAATATTGGTATGGATACAATCTTTTGATCGCCCATTATTGCATTTTAATGCAATGTTGCAGTGACCAAAAAAAGTAATTCTGACCTTTTGACTTTTTTGCTACGCCATTTACCGATCTGATTAATTCTTTTTATATCTTGATAGAGCGAGCAATTCTGAACTCGCCGATACCAAATATGTGTATTTTACATTTTTTTTTAAATTATTTTATTTTGACTGGAGCAGGGGTGTCAAACTGCATTCCTCGAGGGCCTCAAACCATGAGTGTTTTCAAGATTTCCTTAGCATTCCACAAGGTGCTGGAATCATTCTGTGCATGTGATTAAATTATCACCTGTGCAATGCAAGGAAATCCTGAAAACATGACCTATTTGCGGCCCTCGAGGAATGCAGTTTGACACCCCTGGAATGGAGCGAATGGGGGTGATTTTAACTTTTTTTTTTTAAAATATTTTTATAAACATGTTTTTTACTTTTCACTTGCTTCAATAGTCTCTATGGGAAACTAGAAGCTGCTATAATCTGATTGCCTCTGCTACACACAGGCGATGATCAGATTGCCTGTGTGTAGCAGAAATGCTCAATTGCTATGAGCGCCAACTGCTGTGGTCTGCTCCAGACCATGGGTTGTCATGCCAACCCATCGGTGACCCGAGGTCATGTGACACAGGCGCCGATGAGCGGGATTAGTGGTGCGCTTCCGGCTTGATCACATTACACAGAGTGACTGCAGACTTGAGATTTTAGATCATACAACTCCATTAGTCAGTTAACTCCTTTATTTGCCGTACAGTGACTTACGTCACCCTTTAAGAAAAAAGGTAAATGTTTAATGTACATGTCTTTTACAGGATCCCGTTGTGTGCACAGTGCAGTCTACTAGACTCTTCTACACTTTCACTTGTCATATACGATCAGATACCAGACAGACAGGGCCGTATTTAGAGTTTATGCTGCCCTAGTCACTTTTCGTGCTGTCTCCCCCATTGGTGAGCATGACACTATCGGCAGTGACTTAGGCTACTTTCACATCAGCGATTTTTGCTATTCGTGGCAGATCCGGCAGCTTTTCCACATCCGCATAAAAAGAAAAAAAAACCTTGCTCAGGTGCACCCCCTCCCCCGCATCCTGGTGCCCTCAAGTGACAAATATGGCACTGATGCCAGGTTACACTCAGCAAGTATGTGGAGCTTAGAGGGCCTGTGACCTGGGAGCAATGGGTTGCTTGACTATTGGGGCAGGGACAAGTAACATTCGACCCTCTAGCCACAATACACTGGCCACAGCAGTGCAGGAGGCACTGGGCACCACAACACATGGGGCACAGCAGTGCAGGTGGCACAGGGCACCGCAACACACGGGGCACAGCAGTGCAGGAGGCACAGGGCACAATACATGGGGCACTGCAGTGCAGGAGGCACAGAGCACCACAACACATGAGGCACAGCAGTGCAGGTGGCACAGGGCACCACAACACACGGGGCACAGCAGTGCAGGAGGCACAGGACACCACAAAAAGGGGGCACAACAGTGCAGGTGGCACTGGGCATCACAATACATGTTGCACAGCAGTGCAGGAGGCACAGGGCACCACAATACATGGGGCACTGCAGTGCAGGAGGCACAGGGCACCACAACACGTGGGGCACAGCAGCGCAGGAGGCACAGGGCACCACAACATACGGGGCACAGCAGTGCAGGAGGCACAGGGCACCACAATACATGGGACACAGTAGTGCATGAAGCAGAAGGCACAGAGGTGCATGGGGGAGAGGATACAGCAGCACATGGAGCACAGTGCTATAGGAGCACAGCAGAACAGTGTACAGTAGTGTAGGGGGCACAGCAGCACATGGAGCACAGGGTACAGTATTGCAGAGGGCACAGCAGAACATGGGGCACAGGGTACAGTAGTGTAGGGGGCAGGGCAGCACATGCGGCACAGGGTACAGTAGTGTAGGTGTCACAGGGTACAGTAGTGTGAGAATTCAGAAGTCTGCAGTCACAAAGAATGACTGCAGACTCATTACAAACCTGGACATCCCCCTTAATGCTCCAAACATAAATAAAACATGAGAGTTAGCATCACAAATAACATTTACATCCAGGTACCTTATAGATGACGTTGCCTCTGGAGCCGTTCTAATTTTCTTCGTCTTGTCCAGATCCCATGATGAGTTTTCTCATCCACAGCCGTCTCTGCAGACTTATATCTTCTCCGCTCTTTTGCAGGAAATCTCCACATGACGCCCTTAAAGATACAAGTGTCATTATAATGCTCCTGAATAAAAAATTGCCCCTCACTGTATTGTCTGCACAAAATATGACCCCCACACTGTCCCTCTTATGGTACATGCTCCTCACACTGACCTCTCCTTTCTATACCGGCCCCTCTTCACACTGTCCTCTTACACTGTGTCCCCCCTATAGGGCCCAGTATTTATACTCCATATTTATACTCCATCCTCCCACCCTGCGTGCATGGCTCCCCCATCTTCCCATCCTGTGTGCATGGCTCCCCCATCTTCCCACCCTGCGTGCATGGCTCCCCCATCCTTCTTCTCTGCATGCATGGCTCCCCTATCCTCCCACCCTGCGTGCATGGCTCCCTCATCCTTCTCCCCTGCATGCATGGCTCCCCCATTCTCCTCCCCTGTGTGCATGGCTCCCCCATCCTCCTCCCCTGCGTGCATGGCTCCCCCATCCTTCTCCCCTGCATGCATGGCTCCCCATCCTTCTCCCCTGTCATACTCTCCTATCACCGCGCGGTGCAGAACTTCCCGGCATCTCTGCAGCGTCTTCCTTCCTGTATGAGCGGTCACATGGTACCACTCATTAAGGTGATGAATATGCGCATATTCATCACCTTAATGAGCGGTTCCACGTGACCGCTGAAGACAGGAAGCGCTGCCGGCGCTGAGACGGAGTT
This sequence comes from Ranitomeya variabilis, assembly GCF_051348905.1. Lineage (NCBI taxonomy): Eukaryota > Metazoa > Chordata > Amphibia > Anura > Dendrobatidae > Ranitomeya > Ranitomeya variabilis. Next base: position 577,279,425 of record NC_135236.1, read on the forward strand.
GCAGCCACGCTGGAGGAAGGTGAGCATGATGTCTTCAGGGAGGGGGGCGTCAAGGAAGGAAGGAGGGGGGCATCAAGGAGCGAGGGAGGGGGGGTGTCAAGGAGGGAGGGAGGGAGGGGGTGCGGGAAGGAGGGAGGGAGGAGGGGGGGCGGGTACTTGACCCCAGACTTTTATAAAAAAAAAACTAGCTCAAGTGCACCCCCCCGCATCCTGCCACCCTAGGCACGTGCCCTCAAATGCCTAGTGGCAAATACGGCCCTGCAGACAGAGGTCATATTTAGGGCTCGTTCAGAGCACCACATTTTTGGTCAGTTTGCTTTCCATGTGCTCAGTGGGCTGCACATAGATCTAATAGTAACCTGTGCATCCCAATGATTGGTCCATGGGATAAACTTTACCACATGCACTGGTCAGTCTGACTTATAGGCCAGACTAGTGCATGTCAGTAACTGGCAGCTCCTGCTCCTGGGTGGCAAATCCACGGTGTATTACATTAATAGTGTTGTGGAGGAGATTTTTTTCAAAATCTTACCTACATGCTATGGAGAAAATCAGTGGTGGAAATTGACCAACCTTGCATATTTGTCATCTGTAACATGTACATTTCCGCTCTGTATTTGCACCAGGGATTTAACTGTTTCTCATGCACAGAGTGAGATCGGTGGTACGCCGGCAGCATTTCTGTTGCATGGCCGGCGAACAGAGAATAATGGCTAAAAATGCAAAAGAGGAAGATTCGCAGTGTGTTAGCTGGGGTCCATATGGCTGACATGTAAAAAGCATGCCGGCGCTCTGCAGTAATTGAGGTGCAGCACACAAGGAGGAATGTGGACATTACTTTTGGAGCACCTAGAGGCCATGTCAGGGAGTGTGGAGATGTCAGAGAAAGGTAAAGCCCACAGAGTGATATGATCTTCAGAAGACAGAACCAGGGATTAAGCAACTGTTACTAGACATCATCTCACACTCTTATGACAATAATGAGTCCACACAGGAAGTGCAGCACTGTCTGAGTGCACCTCCGGCCATATGAGCTGATAATTTATCATGGTATCCTTCTCCTTCTTAAAGGGAACCTGTCACCCCTTTTTTTCCGTATGAGATAAAAATACTGTTAAATAGGGCCTGAGCTGTGCATTACAATAGTGTATTTTGTGGACCCCGATTCCCCACCTATGCTGCCGAAATACGTAACCAAAGTAGCCGTTTTCGCTTGTCAATCAGGCTAGTCTGGTCTGGTCAAGCTAGAAGCTTGGGCTGATAAATGGCAAATGAGCTTTAATGGGGATAAATGTAAGGTCATGCACTTGGGTAGAAGTAATAAGATGTATAACTATGTGCTTAATTCTAAAACTCTGGGCAAAACCTGTCATGATTCCCAATGGCAGGGAAACATCAGAACACAAAAATAACAGACGAGCTCTGGGTGATGGAATCTCGAGCTGACTGTGAGCTAAATCTACCACACAACTAATAGTAGCCAGGGAGCATACCTACGACTTCCTAGATGCCACGCGCCAGCCGGAGGACTACCTGCGCCTGGTAGAGGAAGGAACAGACATGGCTTACCTCTAGGGAAATACCCCAAAAGATGATAGCAGCCCCCCACATGTAATGATGGTGAGGTAAGAGGAAAAGACATACACAGTATGAAAGTAGATTTAGCAAAGAGAGGTCCACTTACTAGATAGTAGAAGGATACAAAAGAGGACTTCACGGTCAACTGAAAACCCTTTCAAAAAACCATCCTGAAATTACTTTAAGACTCCTGTGTCAACTCATGACACAGGAGTGGCAATTTCAGCCCGCAAGAGCTTCCAGCTACAGAGAATAACAAAACTGCAAACTGGACAAAAGATACAAAACAAAAGGACAAAGTCCACTTAGCTGATCAGCAGACTAGTAGCAGGAACATGCAACCGAAGGCTCTGGTTACAATGATGACCGGCAAGGAAATGACTGGAGAGCAAGGCTAAATAGGAAACTCCCAAACACTGATTCCCAGGTGACCTGAGACAGCAAAGCACACACAAGTCACCAGTACCACCAGCAACCACCAGGGGAGCCCAAAAAGCGGATTCACAACAGTACCCCCCCCTTAAGGAGGGGGCACCGAACCCTCACGAGAACCGCCAGGGCGATCTGGATGAGCCCTATGAAAGGCACGAACCAAATCCGAGGCATGAACATCAGAGGCAGTTACCCAAGAATTATCTTCCTGACCATAGCCCTTCCATTTAACCAGATATTGAAGTCTCCATCTGGAAATACGGGAATCCAAGATCTTCTCTACAACGTACTCCAATTCACCCTCCACCAGCACAGGAGCAGGAGGTTCAGTAGAAGGAACCACTGGTACCTCATATCTCCGCAACAACAACCGATGGAATACATTATGGATAGCGAAAGATGCCGTGAGGTCCAAATGAAAGGACACAGGGTTAAGTATCTCCAAAATCCTATAAGGACCGATGAACCGAGGCTTAAACTTAGGAGAAGAAACCCTCATAGAGACAAAACGGGAAGACAACCACACCAAGTCCCCAACACGAAGGCGAGGACCAACACGACGACGGCAGTTAGCAAACTGCTGAATTGTCCACCACTTGTCCCCAAATCTGATGCAACCGATCCACCACCGCATCCACTCCAGGACAATCCGAAGATTCCACCTGACCAGATGAAAAACGAGGATGAAACCCTGAATTGCAAAAGAAAGGAGAAACCAAAGTGGCAGAACTAGCCCGATTATTAAGAGCAAATTCTGCCAACGGCAAAAAGGCAACCCAGTCATCCTGATCCGCAGACACAAAACACCTCAAATAAGTCTCCAAAGTTTGATTAGTTCGCTCCGTCTGGCCATTAGTCTGAGGATGGAATGCAGATGAAAAAGACAAATCAATGCCCAACCTGGCACAGAATGCCCGCCAAAATTTAGACACGAACTGGGTTCCCCTGTCAGAAACGATGTTTTCCGGAATACCATGCAAGCGAACCACATTTTGAAAAAATAGAGGGACCAACTCAGATGAGGAAGGCAACTTAGGCAATGGTACCAAATGAACCATTTTAGAAAAACGGTCACACACCACCCAGATGACAGACATCTTCTGAGAAACAGGGAGATCAGAAATAAAGTCCATAGAGATGTGCGTCCAAGGCCTCTTCGGAACAGGCAAGGGCAACAATAACCCACTAGCCCTAGAACAACAAGGCTTGGCCCGAGCACACACATCACAAGACTGCACAAAAACACGCACATCCCGAGACAGGGAAGGCCACCAGAAGGATCTAGCCACCAAATCTCTGGTACCAAAGATTCCAGGATGACCTGCCAGCGAAGAAGAATGAACTTCCGAGATGACTCTACTGGTCCAATCATCAGGAACAAACAGTCTACCAGGCGGACAACGATCAGGTCTATCCGCCTGAAATTCTTGCAAAGCACGTCGCAGATCTGGGGAGACAGCAGACAAAACCACTCCATCCTTAAGGACACCAGCAGGTTCAGAATCCCCAGGAGAGTCAGGCTCAAAACTCCTAGAAAGAGCATCTGCCTTAACATTCTTAGAACCCGGTAAGTATGAAACCACAAAATTAAACCGAGAAAAAAACAATGACCATCGTGCCAGTCTAGGATTCAGGCGCCTGGCAGACTCTAAATAAATCAGATTCTTGTGATCAGTCAAAACTACCACCTGATGTCTGGCACCCTCAAGCCAATGACGCCACTCCTCAAATGCCCACTTCATGGCCAAAAGCTCCCGATTACCAACATCATAGTTTCGCTCGGCGGCCGAAAATTTTCGAGAAAAGTACGCACAAGGTCTCATCACTGAGCAGTCGGAACTTTTCTGCGACAAAACCGCCCCCGCTCCAATCTAGGAAGCATCGACCTCAACCTGAAAGGGAAGAGAAACATCAGGCTGGCGCAACACAGGGGCAGACAAAAAGCGGCGCTTAAGCTCCCGAAAGGCCTCCACAGCAGCAGGGGACCAATTGGCAACATCAGCACTAGGGTTGAGCGAAACGGGTCGATCATTTTCAAAAGTCGCCGACTTTTGGCTAAGTCGGCGTCTCATGAAACCCGATCCGACCCCTGTGCTTGTCGGCCATGCGGTACGCGACTTTCGCGCCAAAGTCGCGTTTCAATGACGCGAAAAGCGCCATTTCTCAGCCAATGAAGGTGAACGCAGAGTGTGGGCAGCGTGATGACATAGATCCTGGTCCCCACCATCTTAGAGAAGGGCATTGCAGTGATTGGCTTGCTGTCTGCGGCGTCACAGGGGCTATAAAGGGGCGTTCCCGCCGACCGCCATCTTACTGCTGCTGATCTGAGCTTAGGGACAGGTTGCTGCCGCTTCGTCAGAAGCAGGGAGAGCGTTAGGCAGGGTCCACTAACCACCAAACCGCTTGTGCTGCAGCGATTTCCACTGTCCAACACCACCTTCGGTGTGCAGGGACTGTGGAAGCTATTTTTTTTTTTTTTCCCCTCAGCGCTGTAGCTCATTGGGCTGCCCTAGAAGGCTCCGTGATAGCTGTATTGCTGTGTGTACGCCACTGTGGAAACCAACTGCTTTTTTCAAAGCACATATCCTCTTGTTCCTTCCTTTCTGCACAGCTATCTTTTTTGTTTGTCCACACTTTTTATTTAATTTGTGCATCAGTCCACTCCTATTGCTGCCTGCCATACCTGGCTTACATTACTGCAGGGAGATAGTAATTGTAGGACAGTTTTTTTTTTTTTTTTGTTTTTTTTTTGTGGGAGATTAAGATTGGCATTTCTGCTACAGTGCCATCCCTGTGTGTGCCATCTCTCACTGAGTGGGCCATAGAAAGCCTATTTATTTTTTCCGTGATTTGTGTTCTAAAATCTACCTCAACACAAAAACACTACATCAATCAGTGGGAGAAAAATATTGGCCTCAGTCAGGGCTTGTGTGCCACTGCTGTGTGTGCTATCTCTCATTCAGTGGGCTATAGCAAGCCTATTTTTTTTTTTTTTTTTTTTTAATATTATTTGGTTTCTAAAGTCTCCCTGAAAAAAAAAAAAACCTAAAAAAACAGTGGGAGAGTAATATTGCCCTTTCAGCTTGTGTGCCAGTCTTGACTCCTGGGTGTGCCACCTCTCTCCCTCTCATTCAGTGGGCCATAGAAAGCCTATTTATTTTTTTTTTTTAATATTATTTGGTTTCTAATTCTCCCTGAAAAAAAAAAAAAACCCTAAAAAAACAGTGGGAGAATAATATTGCCCTTTCAGCTTGTGTGCCAGTCTTGACTCCTGGGTGTGCCACCTCTCTCCCTCTCATTCAGTGGGCCATAGAAAGCCTATTTATTTATTTTTTTAAATATTATTGGGTTTCTAAAGTCTCCCTGAAAAAACAAAAAATACATAAAAAAACAGTGGGAGAGTAATATTGCCCTTTCAGCTTGTGTGCCAGTCTTGACTCCTGGGTGTGCCACCTCTCTCCCTTTCATTCAGTGGGCCATAGAAAGCCTATTTATTTTTTCCGTGATTTGTGTTCTAAATTCTACCTCAACACAAAAACACTACATCAATCAGTGGGAGAAAAATATTGGCCTCAGTCAGGGCTTGTGTGCCACTGCTGTGTGTGCTATCTCTCATTCAGTGGGCTATAGCAAGCCTATTTTTTTTTTTTTTTTTTAATATTATTTGGTTTCTAAAGTCTCCCTGAAAAAAAAAAAAAACCTAAAAAAACAGTGGGAGAGTAATATTGCCCTTTCAGCTTGTGTGCCAGTCTTGACTCCTGGGTGTGCCACCTCTCTCCCTCTCATTCAGTGGGCCATAGAAAGCCTATTTATTTTTTTTTTTTTATATTATTTGGTTTCTAATTCTCCCTGAAAAAAAAAAAAAAAACCTAAAAAAACAGTGGGAGAATAATATTGCCCTTTCAGCTTGTGTGCCAGTCTTGACTCCTGGGTGTGCCACCTCTCTCCCTCTCATTCAGTGGGCCATAGAAAGCCTATTTATTTTTTTTTTTAAATATTATTGGGTTTCTAAAGTCTCCCTGAAAAAACAAAAAATACATAAAAAAACAGTGGGAGAGTAATATTGCCCTTTCAGCTTGTGTGCCAGTCTTGACTCCTGGGTGTGCCACCTCTCTCCCTTTCATTCAGTGGGCCATAGAAAGCCTATTTATTTTTTCCGTGATTTGTGTTCTAAATTCTACCTCAACACAAAAACACTACATCAATCAGTGGGAGAAAAATATTGGCCTCAGTCAGGGCTTGTGTGCCACTGCTGTGTGTGCTATCTCTCATTCAGTGGGCTATAGCAAGCCTATTTTTTTTTTTTTTTTTTTTTTTTTAATATTATTTGGTTTCTAAAGTCTCCCTGAAAAAAAAAAAAAACCTAAAAAAACAGTGGGAGAATAATATTGCCCTTTCAGCTTGTGTGCCAGTCTTGACTCCTGGGTGTGCCACCTCTCTCCCTCTCATTCAGTGGGCCATAGAAAGCCTATTTATTTTTTTTTTTTAATATTATTTGGTTTCTAATTCTCCCTGAAAAAAAAAAAAAAAACCTAAAAAAACAGTGGGAGAATAATATTGCCCTTTCAGCTTGTGTGCCAGTCTTGACTCCTGGGTGTGCCACCTCTCTCCCTCTCATTCAGTGGGCCATAGAAAGCCTTTTTTTTTTTTGGTTTTTTTAATATTATTTGGTTTCTAAAGTCTCCCTGAAAAAAACAAAAAAAACATAAAAAACAGTGGGAGAGTAATATTGCCCTTTCAGCTTGTGCGCCAGTCTTGACTCCTGGTTGTGCCACCTCTCTCTCTCTAATTGTGGGCCATAGAAAGCCTTTTTTTTTTTTTTTTTTTAATATTATTTGGTTTCTAAAGTCTCCCTGAGAAAAAAAAATAAATAAATTAGGTGGGAGATTAATATTGACATTAGTGCTTGAGTGACAGTCCTGCGTGTGTGTCATCTCTGTGATTTTGTGCCACAGAAAACAGAGTGTGTAACATTGTGCCTGATTTTCCTTGTGGTCTCACCAACCTGTTAAGGGATATTGAAATCATACTGAAGTTATAGCTCACCGTGTAAGTTGTTTGACAGCAACAAATAAAGTTACTTTGGTTAAGATTTTAAAACAATGAGGAAGTCTGGTGCAAGAGGTCGTCGTGGGCGTTCATTGTCAGCTGGTAATGATGGTAGTGGTAGTGGAGCATCAGGTGGTCGTGGGGATAAAAATATTCCACCTAAGTCTGGAGCTGTGGAGCCAGTTTCGTCGTCAGGCTACACAAGGCCTCGAACGCTCTCTTTTCTGGGAGTAGGAAAACCGCTTTTAAAGGCGGAGCAGCAACAGCAAGTTTTGGCTTACATTGCAGACTCAGCCTCTAGCTCTTTTGCCTCCTCTTCCGAAACTGGTAAATGTAAAAGCAGCGCGTCGCTTGTGGATGTTCACGGTCAGGGACAAGTCGCTTCCTTGTCCTCCTCAGCAAAAACTACAACAAGAGAGAAGGATGCAGCAGGCGACACAACGGGTCACTCCATGGAGCTCTTTACACATACCGTCCCTGGCTTAGAAAGTGAAACATTTAACAGGCCATGCCCATTACAAGTATATTCTGACATGGAGTGCACTGATGCACAGCCACAGCCAGAGTACTATGCTGCTCCTTTGACTCAGACCACCACATTGCCCTCTCAGGGTACAGATCCACAATCAGACCCTGATGAGACTATGTTGCCCCGCCACGAACGCTATACCACCGACCGACACAGTGACACAGACGAAGTTGCACACGAGCTCGAAGAGGAGGTAATAGATGACCCAGTTATTGACCCCGATTGGCAGCCATTGGGGGAACAGGGTGCAGGCGGCAGTAGTTCAGAAGCGGAGGTGGAGGAGGGGCCGCAGCAGGCATCAACATCGCAACAGGTTCCATCTGCCGGGCCCGTATCTGGACCAAAACGCGTGTCAAAGCCAAAACCTGTTGGAGCACAGCGTTGCCATCCGGTTAAAGCTCAGTCTGCAATCCCTGAAAAGGGATCCGAGTCTAGGAAGAGTGCAGTCTGGCATTTTTTTAAACAACATCCAACTGATCAGCGCAAAGTCATCTGTCAAAAATGTTCAACTAGCTTAAGCAGAGGTCAGAATCTGAAAAGTCTAAATACTAGTTGCATGCATAGACACTTAACCACCATGCATTTTCAAGCCTGGACTAACTACCAAACGTCCCTCAAGGTTGTAGCACCCTCGGCCAATGAAGCTAGTCAGCAACGCAACATCCCTTCCGTCACTGTAAGGCCACCATTTTCCGCACCACCGGCAGTATCTGTGCAGGTTTCTTTGCCAGCCAAAAGCAGTCAGGGTCAGGGAATCACCAGTTTTGTAGGAGGAAATATTGCATCTAGGGCACCGGCGGAAACAATACCGTCTCCAACCGTCTCTCAGTCTGCCATGTACACCGGCACACCCGAAAGTTCCACGATCTACAGCTCTCCAGTCCAGCTCACCCTACATGAGACTCTGGTTAGAAAAAGGAAGTACTTATCCTCGCATCCGCGTACACAGGGTTTTAACGCCCACATAGCTAGACTAATCTCGTTAGAGATGATGCCCTACCGGTTAGTTGAAAGCGAAGCTTTCAAAGCCCTGATGGAGTACGCTGAACCACGATACGAGCTACCCAGTCGACACTTTTTTTCCAGAAAAGCCATCCCAGCCCTGCACCAGCATGTTAAACAGCGCATCGTCCATGCACTCAGGCAATCTGTGAGTACAAAGGTGCACCTGACTACAGATGCATGGACCAGTAGGCATGGCCAGGGACGTTATGTGTCCATCACGGCACACTGGGTGAATGTGGTGGATGCAGGGTCCACAGGCGACATCAATTTAGGGACAGTTGTGCCTAGCCCACGGTCTAGGAAACAGTTGGCTGTAGGCGTTCGCACCCCCTCCTCCTCCTCCTCGTCCTCCTGCAGAAGCTACAGCTCTTCCACAGAACGCAGTCGGCCAACCACTCCATCGGCAGATGACACTGTTGCACACCAGTTGTCCCATTATGGGCCAGCTACTGCCAAGCGTCAGCAGGCTGTATTGGCTATGAAGTGTTTGGGCGACAACAGACACACCGCGGAAGTTCTGTCCGAGTTCTTGCAACAAGAAACGCAGTCGTGGCTGGGCACAGTAGATCTTGAGGCAGGCAAGGTAGTGAGTGATAACGGAAGGAATTTCATGGCTGCCATCTCCCTTTCCCAACTGAAACACATTCCTTGCCTGGCTCACACCTTAAACCTGGTGGTGCAGTGCTTATTGAAAACTTATCCTGGGTTCTCCGACCTGCTCCTCAAAGTGCGTGCACTTTGCTCACATATCCGACGTTCGCCTGTACACGCCAGCCGTATGCAGACCTATCAGCGGTCTTTGAACCTTCCCCAGCATCGCCTAATCATAGACGTTGCAACAAGGTGGAACTCAACACTGCACATGCTTCAGAGACTGTGCGAACAGAGGCGTGCTGTTATTTATTTGTGGGAGGATACACGGGCAGGCAGTAGGATGGCAGACATGGAGTTGTCAGGTGTGCAGTGGTCGAAGATACAAGACATGTGTCAAGTCCTTCAGTGTTTTGAGGAATGCACACGGCTGGTTAGTGCAGACAACGCCGTAATAAGCATGAGCATCCCCCTAATGCGTCTGCTGATGCAAAGTTTGACGCACATAAAGGAGCAGGCGTCTGCACCAGAGGAAGAGGGAAGCCTTGATGACAGTCAGCCATTGTCTGGTCAGGGCAGTGTACAGGACGAGGTAGCGGGCGAAGAGGAGGTGGAGGATGAGGAGGATGATGGGGATGAGTATATTTTTAATGCGGAAACTTTCACGGGGGCACAGGAAATTGGTTGCGTGTCACGGCCGGGTTCTGGTTTTTTGAGGGACACAAGTGACGTAGATTTGCCTGCAACTGCCCCTCAACCAATCACAACCGGAGATTTGACAAGTGGAACTTTGGCCCACATGGCGGATTATGCCTTACGTATCCTACAAAGGGACACACGCATTACGAAAATGATGAACGATGACGATTACTGGTTGGCCTGCCTCCTTGATCCACGCTATAAAGGCAAATTGCAAAATATTATGCCACATGAGAACTTGGAACTAATATTAGCAACCAAACAATCAACTCTTGTTGACCGTTTGCTTCAGGCATTCCCAGCACACAGCGCACGTGATCGTTCTCACACGAGCTCCAGGGGGCAGCAGACTAGGAGTGTTAGGGGTGCACACATCAGAAGTGGCGTTGGACAGAGGGGTTTTCTGACCAGGTTGTGGAGTGATTTTGCTATGACCGCAGACAGGACAGGTACTGCTGCATCAATTGAAAGTGACAGGAGACAACATTTGTCCAGTATGGTTACTAACTATTTTTCATCCCTTATCGATGTTCTCCCTCAACCGTCATTCCCATTTGATTACTGGGCCTCCAAATTAGACACCTGGCCAGAATTGGCAGAATATGCATTGCAGGAGCTTGCTTGCCCGGCAGCAAGTGTCCTATCAGAAAGAGTATTCAGTGCTGCAGGTTCAATATTAACCGAAAAAAGGACTCGTCTGGCTACCCAAAATGTTGACGATCTAACATTCATTAAAATGAACCACAACTGGATTTCGAAATCTTTTGCCCCACCTTGCCCGGCCGACACCTAGCTTTCCTATGAAAAGCTCTTGCCTGTGAATTACTTTTCTAATGTCTAATTTGCTGCAGCTGATTGTACAGCATACGACATGTTTACACCTCCCTAAATGGCAAAACTCCCCACACGGGGCCGTGGTATCGCGACTTGGCGCAAGCACCCGTGAGACTGCTGTTTGTCTGAAGAGGTGGGTGTGCTCGCTTTTGGTTGACGGCATTGCTACTGGGTCCCTCATAGTACAATGTAGTGTCTCTGGCGGTGGTGGTGCGCACCCAACGTCAGACACACCGTTGTAACATGAGGGGCCCTGGGGCGGTCCCGCCGGCCTCAAGAGAGTTCCCCCCTACCCCAGCTCAAAATGTGCTCTACCACGTGCAAAATTATGTCGCACAGCTCCACCAATCTTTAGTCTATTCGCTGACATCATTCAATGTCTGGCACTGACAATACAAATTTGTAGACATCTATGATGCAACTTAAAGTAGTCTGTGTCTGTGTCCTATATTGGCACCATTAAATAGTTACTGCCAAATTACTATGTCAGAAACTCAGTAGATGAGCCCACCCCTGTACCTAAGTATGCCACCTTTTTTTTTTGTTTTGGTTGTTTTGCGAGACATTAACATCTATTTATATTTTGGGAGTACTGGGACAGACACTCCTTGCACTACTCCTCCACTCACCACCAAGCTGCCTGTGTATCCATGTAACCGCTGTAAAACTGCCATGAGCCTATTGTTTGTTATTTTAGGCCTTTGATAGCCTGTCTGCGGTCCCTACTTTAAATACTCCTCCACTGACCACCAAGCTGCCTGCCCGTGTATCCATGTAACCGCTGTGAAACTGCCATGAGCCTATTGTTTGTTATGTTAGGCCTTTGATAGCCTGTCTGCGGTCCCTACTTTAAATACTCCTCCACTGACCAGACCACTGCTGCCCGTGTACCCCTGGAACCAATTATAAAGTGCCTACAGCCAGCCCATTTTCTTATGTTAGGCCTTTGAAGCCTGTCTGCGGTCCCTACTTTAAATACTCCTCCACTGACCAGACCACTGCTGCCCGTGTACCCCTGGAACCAATTATAAAGTGCCTACAGCCAGCCCATTTTCTTATGTTAGGCCTTTGAAGCCTGTCTGCGGTCCCTACTTTAAATACTCCTCCACTCACCACCACCAAGCTGCCTGCCCGTGTATCCATGTAACCGCTGTGAAACTGCCATGAGCCTATTGTTTGTTATGTTAGGCCTTTGATAGCCTGTCTGCGGTCCCTACTTTAAATACTCCTCCACTGACCAGACCACTGCTGCCCGTGTACCCCTGGAACCAATTATAAAGTGCCTACAGCCAGCCCATTTTCTTATGTTAGGCCTTTGAAGCCTGTCTGCGGTCCCTACTTTAAATACTCCTCCACTGACCAGACCACTGCTGCCCGTGTACCCCTGGAACCAATTATAAAGTGCCTACAGCCAGCCCATTTTCTTATGTTAGGCCTTTGAAGCCTGTCTGCGGTCCCTACTTTAAATACTCCTCCACTCACCACCACCAAGCTGCCTGCCCGTGTATCCATGTAACCGCTGTGAAACTGCCATGAGCCTATTGTTTGTTATTTTAGGCCTTTGATAGCCTGTCTGCGGTCCCTACTTTAAATACTCCTCCACTGACCACCAAGCTGCCTGCCCGTGTATCCATGTAACCGCTGTGAAACTGCCATGAGCCTATTGTTTGTTATGTTAGGCCTTTGATAGCCTGTCTGCGGTCCCTACTTTAAATACTCCTCCACTGACCAGACCACTGCTGCCCGTGTACCCCTGGAACCAATTATAAAGTGCCTACAGCCAGCCCATTTTCTTATGTTAGGCCTTTGAAGCCTGTCTGCGGTCCCTACTTTAAATACTCCTCCACTCACCACCACCAAGCTGCCTGCCCGTGTATCCATGTAACCGCTGTGAAACTGCCATGAGCCTATTGTTTGTTATTTTAGGCCTTTGATAGCCTGTCTGCGGTCCCTACTTTAAATACTCCTCCACTGACCACCAAGCTGCCTGCCCGTGTATCCATGTAACCGCTGTGAAACTGCCATGAGCCTATTGTTTGTTATGTTAGGCCTTTGATAGCCTGTCTGCGGTCCCTACTTTAAATACTCCTCCACTGACCAGACCACTGCTGCCCGTGTACCCCTGGAACCAATTATAAAGTGCCTACAGCCAGCCCATTTTCTTATGTTAGGCCTTTGAAGCCTGTCTGCGGTCCCTACTTTAAATACTCCTCCACTGACCAGACCACTGCTGCCCGTGTACCCCTGGAACCAATTATAAAGTGCCTACAGCCAGCCCATTTTCTTATGTTAGGCCTTTGAAGCCTGTCTGCGGTCCCTACTTTAAATACTCCTCCACTCACCACCACCAAGCTGCCTGCCCGTGTATCCATGTAACCGCTGTGAAACTGCCATGAGCCTATTGTTTGTTATGTTAGGCCTTTGATAGCCTGTCTGCGGTCCCTACTTTAAATACTCCTCCACTGACCAGACCACTGCTGCCCGTGTACCCCTGGAACCAATTATAAAGTGCCTACAGCCAGCCCATTTTCTTATGTTAGGCCTTTGAAGCCTGTCTGCGGTCCCTACTTTAAATACTCCTCCACTGACCAGACCACTGCTGCCCGTGTACCCCTGGAACCAATTATAAAGTGCCTACAGCCAGCCCATTTTCTTATGTTAGGCCTTTGAAGCCTGTCTGCGGTCCCTACTTTAAATACTCCTCCACTCACCACCACCAAGCTGCCTGCCCGTGTATCCATGTAACCGCTGTGAAACTGCCATGAGCCTATTGTTTGTTATTTTAGGCCTTTGATAGCCTGTCTGCGGTCCCTACTTTAAATACTCCTCCACTGACCACCAAGCTGCCTGCCCGTGTATCCATGTAACCGCTGTGAAACTGCCATGAGCCTATTGTTTGTTATGTTAGGCCTTTGATAGCCTGTCTGCGGTCCCTACTTTAAATACTCCTCCACTGACCAGACCACTGCTGCCCGTGTACCCCTGGAACCAATTATAAAGTGCCTACAGCCAGCCCATTTTCTTATGTTAGGCCTTTGAAGCCTGTCTGCGGTCCCTACTTTAAATACTCCTCCACTCACCACCACCAAGCTGCCTGCCCATGTATCCATGTAACCGCTGTGAAACTGCCATGAGCCTATTGTTTGTTATTTTAGGCCTTTGATAGCCTGTCTGCGGTCCCTACTTTAAATACTCCTCCACTGACCACCAAGCTGCCTGCCCGTGTATCCATGTAACCGCTGTGAAACTGCCATGAGCCTATTGTTTGTTATGTTAGGCCTTTGATAGCCTGTCTGCGGTCCCTACTTTAAATACTCCTCCACTGACCAGACCACTGCTGCCCGTGTACCCCTGGAACCAATTATAAAGTGCCTACAGCCAGCCCATTTTCTTATGTTAGGCCTTTGAAGCCTGTCTGCGGTCCCTACTTTAAATACTCCTCCACTCACCACCACCAAGCTGCCTGCCCGTGTATCCATGTAACCGCTGTGAAACTGCCATGAGCCTATTGTTTGTTATTTTAGGCCTTTGATAGCCTGTCTGCGGTCCCTACTTTAAATACTCCTCCACTGACCACCAAGCTGCCTGCCCGTGTATCCATGTAACCGCTGTGAAACTGCCATGAGCCTATTGTTTGTTATGTTAGGCCTTTGATAGCCTGTCTGCGGTCCCTACTTTAAATACTCCTCCACTGACCAGACCACTGCTGCCCGTGTACCCCTGGAACCAATTATAAAGTGCCTACAGCCAGCCCATTTTCTTATGTTAGGCCTTTGAAGCCTGTCTGCGGTCCCTACTTTAAATACTCCTCCACTGACCAGACCACTGCTGCCCGTGTACCCCTGGAACCAATTATAAAGTGCCTTGTTGTGAATTTGGATTCTGGGCTCCCCCGGTGGCCGCTTGTGGAATTGGACTTGTCATCCTCTTTCCTTTTTCACCTGGTTCCATCAGTAGTGGGTGTCGCTATTTAAGCTCATTTCTCTGGTGGTTTCTTGCCGGTCAACAATGTTATCTGATGCTTCTCAGTGCTTGTTCCTGCTTCTAGACAACTACTAGATAAGTTGGACTTTTGTCCATGTTTTGTTTTGCCTATTTGTTCCAGTTCACAGCTGAAGTTTTGTTACTGTGTCTGGAAAGCTCTCGTTGATCAGGGATTGCTACTCTGGCGTTATGAGTTAATGCCAGAGTTTAAGGTAATCTCTGGATGGTGTTTTGTTAGTGTTTTTCTGCTGACCATGAAAGTATACTATCTGTCTTCTGCTATCTAGTAAGCGGACCTCAAATTTGCTAAGACTATTTTCCTGCTGCGTTTGTTGTTTCATCTGAACTCACCGTCATTATATGTGGGGGGCTACTGTCTTCTTTGGAATATTTCTCTAGAGGTGAGCCAGGTCTTATATTTCCCTCTGCTAGCTATTTAGGTCTTAGGCCAGAGCTGGGCATCTAGCGATAAATAGGAAATGCTACCTGGCTATTTCTAGTTGCGCGGCAGGCTTAGTTCATGGTCAGTATAGTTCCATCTTCCGAGAGCTTGTCCCTCTATAGGCTTGCTATGATCTCTGCCTGCAGAGATCATGACAGTTTGACCGGCCAATAAAGTGTTAAAGACCCAGGTTGAGAAAGGAGAGTTATAAGAAGTCTGCTGGAATTTTTTTTTTTTTTTTTTTCCTCCAGTCTGCCTTGCTGCAGTCTTTTTTCTCTCTCTCCTCCTAATCTCTGTATGCTCTGTGTGCACCTGACAATAATGGATCTCCAGAGTGTAACTGCGGGTTTGAATAATCTCATCACGAAAGTACAAAATTTACAAGATTTTGTGGTACATGCTCCGGTATCTGAGCCGAGAATTCCTTTGCCGGAGTTCTTCACAGGGAATAGAGCTAGCTTCCAGAATTTCCGAAATAATTGTAAGCTTTATTTGTCCCTGAAGTCTCGTTCAGCTGGAGACCCTGCTCAGCAGGTTAGGATTGTGATTTCCTTGCTCAGGGGTGACCCTCAAGATTGGGCCTTCTCATTGCCAGCAGGGGATCCTGCGTTACGCGATGTGGATGCGTTTTTTCTGGCCTTGGGCTTGCTTTATGAGGAACCTCATTTGGAACTTCAGGCAGAAAAAACTTTGATGGCACTATCTCAGGGGCAAGACGAAGCTGAAGTTTTCTGCCAAAAATTCCGTAAATGGTCTGTGCTTACTCAGTGGGATGAGTGGAAGACCGCATTTAATACGCCCGAGGGCCACTTTGAGTATTTGGTCATGCCTTTTGGTCTTTCTAATGCCCCTTCAGTTTTCCAGTCTTTTATGCATGATATTTTCCGCGATTTTCTGGATAAATTTATGATAATATATCTGGATGATATTCTGATTTTTTCTGATGACTGGGACTCTCATGTCCAGCAGGTCAGGAGAGTTTTTCAGGTTCTGCGGTCTAATTCTTTATGTGTGAAGGGGTCTAAGTGCGTTTTTGGGGTCCAGAAAATTTCCTTTTTGGGGTATATTTTTTCTCCCTCTTCCATTGAGATGGATCCCGTCAAGGTGCAAGCTATTTGTGACTGGACTCAGCCCTCCTCTCTTAAGGGTCTTCAGAGATTTTTGGGCTTTGCCAACTTTTACCGCCGATTTATTGCTGGTTTTTCGGATGTCGTTAAACCACTGACTGATTTGACCAGACAAGGCGCTGATGTTGCTAATTGGTCCCCTCATGCTGTAGAGGCCTTTCGGGAGCTTAAGCGCCGTTTTGCCTCTGCCCCTGTGTTGCGTCAGCCTGATGTGAATCTGCCTTTTCAGGTTGAGGTTGACGCTTCGGAGATCGGAGCTGGGGCAGTGTTGTCGCAGAAAGGTTCCGACTGCTCCGTCATTAGGCCTTGTGCCTTCTTTTCTCGCAAATTTTCGCCCGCAGAGCGGAATTATGATGTTGGGAATCGGGAGCTTTTGGCCATGAAGTGGGCGTTTGAGGAGTGGCGCCATTGGCTCGAGGGGGCTAGGCATCAGGTGGTGGTATTGACTGACCACAAAAATTTGATTTATCTTGAGACTGCCAGACGCCTGAATCCTAGACAGGCGCGCTGGTCTTTATTTTTTTCTCGCTTTAATTTTGTGGTGTCATACCTACCGGGTTCTAAGAATGTTAAGGCTGATGCCCTTTCTAGGAGTTTTGACCCGGACTCTCCTGGTAATTCTGAACCCACAGGTATCCTTAGGGAGGGAGTAATTTTGTCGGCCGTTTCTCCTGATCTGCGGCGGTCCTTGCAAGAGTTTCAGGCGGATAGACCGGATCGTTGTCCGCCTGATAGACTGTTTGTTCCGGATGATTGGACCAGCAGAGTCATCTCGGAGGTACATTCTTCTGCATTGGCAGGTCATCCCGGAATTTTTGGTACCAGGGATTTGGTGGCAAGATCCTTCTGGTGGCCTTCCCTGTCACGAGATGTGCGAGTCTTTGTGCAGTCATGTGACGTTTGTGCTCGGGCCAAGTCTTGTAGTTCTCGGGCTAGCGGACTGCTGTTGCCCTTGCCTATTCCTAAGAGGCCTTGGACACACATCTCGATGGATTTTATTTCAGATCTGCCTGTTTCCCAGAAGATGTCTGTCATCTGGGTGGTCTGTGACCGTTTCTCTAAAATGGTCCATTTGGTTCCTCTGCCCAAGTTGCCTTCTTCTTCTGAGTTGGTTCCTCTGTTTTTTCAGAATGTTGTCCGATTGCACGGTATTCCTGAGAATATTGTTTCTGACAGAGGTACCCAATTTGTGTCTAGATTTTGGCGGGCATTCTGTGCTAGGATGGGCATAGATTTGTCTTTTTCATCTGCTTTTCACCCTCAGACTAATGGCCAGACCGAGCGGACTAATCAGACCCTTGAGACATATCTGAGGTGTTTTGTCTCTGCTGACCAGGATGATTGGGTTGCTTTTTTGCCATTGGCAGAGTTCGCCCTCAATAATCGGGCCAGTTCTTCCACCTTGGTGTCCCCGTTTTTCTGTAATTCGGGGTTTCACCCTCGATTTTCCTCCGGTCTGGTGGAATCCTCGGATTGTCCTGGAGTGGATGCGGTGGTGGAGAGATTGCATCACATCTGGGGGCAGGTTATGGACAATTTGAAGTTGTCCCAGGAGAAGACTCAGCGTTTTGCCAACCGTCATCGTCGTGTTGGTTCTCGGCTTTGTGTTGGAGATTTAGTGTGGTTGTCTTCTCGTTTTGTCCCTATGAGGGTCTCTTCTCCTAAGTTTAAACCTCGGTTCATCGGCCCTTATAGAATATTGGAGATTCTTAATCCTGTTTCTTTCCGTTTGGACCTCCCTGCGTCCTTTTCCATTCATAACGTTTTTCATCGGTCGTTATTGCGCAGGTATGAGGTACCTGTTGTACCTTCAGTTGAGCCTCCTGCTCCGGTGTTGGTTGAGGGTGAGTTGGAGTACGTTGTGGAGAAAATTTTGGACTCTCGTGTTTCCAGACGGAAACTCCAGTATCTGGTCAACTGGAAGGGTTACGGCCAGGAGGATAATTCTTGGGTCAATGCATCTGATGTTCATGCTTCTGATCTTGTTCGTGCCTTCCATAGGGCTCATCCTGGTCGCCCTGGTGGATCTGGTGAGGGTTCGGTGCCCCCTCCTTGAGGGGGGGGTACTGTTGTGAATTTGGATTCTGGGCTCCCCCGGTGGCCGCTTGTGGAATTGGACTTGTCATCCTCTTTCCTTTTTCACCTGGTTCCATCAGTAGTGGGTGTCGCTATTTAAGCTCATTTCTCTGGTGGTTTCTTGCCGGTCAACAATGTTATCTGATGCTTCTCAGTGCTTGTTCCTGCTTCTAGACAACTACTAGATAAGTTGGACTTTTGTCCATGTTTTGTTTTGCCTATTTGTTCCAGTTCACAGCTGAAGTTTTGTTACTGTGTCTGGAAAGCTCTCGTTGATCAGGGATTGCTACTCTGGCGTTATGAGTTAATGCCAGAGTTTAAGGTAATCTCTGGATGGTGTTTTGTTAGTGTTTTTCTGCTGACCATGAAAGTATACTATCTGTCTTCTGCTATCTAGTAAGCGGACCTCAAATTTGCTAAGACTATTTTCCTGCTGCGTTTGTTGTTTCATCTGAACTCACCGTCATTATATGTGGGGGGCTACTGTCTTCTTTGGAATATTTCTCTAGAGGTGAGCCAGGTCTTATATTTCCCTCTGCTAGCTATTTAGGTCTTAGGCCAGAGCTGGGCATCTAGCGATAAATAGGAAATGCTACCTGGCTATTTCTAGTTGCGCGGCAGGCTTAGTTCATGGTCAGTATAGTTCCATCTTCCGAGAGCTTGTCCCTCTATAGGCTTGCTATGATCTCTGCCTGCAGAGATCATGACAGTGCCTACAGCCAGCCCATTTTCTTATGTTAGGCCTTTGAAGCCTGTCTGCGGTCCCTACTTTAAATACTCCTCCACTCACCACCACCAAGCTGCCTGCCCGTGTATCCATGTAACCGCTGTGAAACTGCCATGAGCCTATTGTTTGTTATTTTAGGCCTTTGATAGCCTGTCTGCGGTCCCTACTTTAAATACTCCTCCACTGACCACCAAGCTGCCTGCCCGTGTATCCATGTAACCGCTGTAAAACTGCCATGAGCCTATTGTTTGTTATTTTAGGCCTTTGATAGCCTGTCTGCGGCCCCTACTTGCAATACTCCTCCACTGACCACAATGCTGCCTGGAGTGCCTGCCTGTGTATCCATGTAACCGATGTAAAACTGCCATGACTGCCTACTGTTTGTTATTTTAGGCCTTTGATAGCCTGTCTGCAGCCCCTACTTGCAATACTCCTCCACTGACCACACCAATGCTGCCCGTGTACCCCTGGAACCTATTTAAAAGTTCATAGAGCCTAGTTATATATTTTATTTACTATTAATAAGGCCATGATGGACTACGCTGTACCACGCTACAAGCTAACCAGTCGACACTTCTTTTGCGAGAAAAGCCATCCCAACCCTCCACCAGCATGTAGAAGACCGCATTGTCCATGCACTCTGGCAATCTGTGAGTACAAAGGTGCACCTGACAACAGACGCATGGACCTGTAGGCATGGCCACGGAAGATTACGTGTCCATTACGGCGCAATGGGTTAATGTGGTGGATGCATGGTCCACAGGGGACAGCCTACTAAGTCTGTCTGCAGTCCCTAATTCAAATTGTCCTCCACTGTCTAAATCGGAACTTCCACCTTCTGGCTTTCGGCCTATAGTATCAGAAATTAAACTGCATTTGGCCTTCAACTTTGGTTAGGGCCTACTAACGGCTTCTGCCCCTCCCTGGTGTTGCCCTCAACTAAATAAAGCTGAGCTTCAACCTTCTGCTCCAAATTACCATTTTGAAAAATGCAATAGGCTTTTCAGGCCTACTAAAGGTGTCTGTCTGTGTGCCCCTGCCTGGTGTTGTCCTCAACTAAATAAAGCTGAGCTTCAACCTTCCGGCTCTCATTATGTGGTTTTAAAAAAAAAAAATGGTGGTTAGGGCCTACTAACGGCTTCTGCCCCTCCCTGGTGTTGCCCTCAACTAAATAAAGCTGAGCTTCAACCTTCTGCTCCAAATTACCATTTTGAAAAATGCAATAGGCTTTTCAGGCCTACTAAAGGTGTCTGTCTGTGTGCCCCTGCCTGGTGTTGTCCTCAACTAAATAAAGCTGAGCTTCAACCTTCCGGCTCTCATTATGTGGTTTTAAAAAAAAAAATGGTGGTTAGGGCCTACTAACGGCTTCTGCCCCTCCCTGGTGTTGCCCTCAACTAAATAAAGCTGAGCTTCAACCTTCTGCTCCAAATTACCATTTTGAAAAATGCAATAGGCTTTTCCGGCCTACTAAAGGTGTCTGTCTGTGTGCCCCTCCCTGGTGTTGTCCTCAACTAAATAAAGCTGAGCTTCAACCTTCCGGCTCTCATTAAGTGGTTTTAAAAAAAAAAAAATGGTGGTTAGGGCCTACTAACGGCTTCTGCCCCTCCCTGGTGTTGTCCTCAACTAAATAAAGCTGAGCTTCAACCTTCCGGCTCTCATTAAGTGGTTTTAAAAAAAAAAATGGTGGTTAGGGCCTACTAACGGCTTCTGCCCCTCCCTGGTGTTGTCCTCAACTAAATAAAGCTGAGCTTCAACCTTCCGGCTCTCATTATGTGGTTTTAAAAAAAAAAATGGTGGTTAGGGCCTACTAACGGCTTCTGCCCCTCCCTGGTGTTGTCCTCAACTAAATAAAGCTGAGCTTCAACCTTCCGGCTCTCATTAAGTGGTTTTAAAAAAAAATGGTGGTTAGGGCCTACTAACGGCTTCTGCCCCTCCCTGGTGTTGTCCTCAACTAAATAAAGCTGAGCTTCAACCTTCCGGCTCTCATTATGTGGTTTTAAAAAAAAAAATGGTGGTTAGGGCCTACTAACGGCTTCTGCCCCTCCCTGGTGTTGTCCTCAACTAAATAAAGCTGAGCTTCAACCTTCCGGCTCTCATTATGTGGTTTTAAAAAAAAAAATGGTGGTTAGGGCCTACTAACGGCTTCTGCCCCTCCCTGGTGTTGCCCTCAACTAAATAAAGCTGAGCTTCAACCTTCTGCTCCAAATTACCATTTTGAAAAATGCAATAGGCTTTTCCGGCCTACTAAAGGTGTCTGTCTGTGTGCCCCTGCCTGGTGTTGCCCTCAACTAAATAAAGCTGAGCTTCAACCTTCTGCTCCAAATTACCATTTTAAAAAATGCAATAGGCTTTTCCGGCCTACTAAAGGTGTCTGCCCCTCCCTGGTGTTGTCCTCAACTGAACAAAGCTGAGCTTCCACATTTTGGCTTTCGCCCTATACTATCAGATATTAAACTGCATTTGGCCTACTAGTGTGGTTAGGCCCTTGAAACAGTGTCTGCTGCTCTTGGGTTTGCTACTCCACTGAACAAAGCAATGCCGCCTGTTTAGTCCTGTTACCAATTTTGAACTGCATGTAGCCTACTTTATTCTTTGGCCCTATATCTGTTTCCTCCTCATCCTGCCCATTGCCCAGCCACTGCTAAATGAGTCTGCTGGTACATTGACCTAGACCACTACATTCCCCTTGTACTCTACACAGCCAGAATCTGTCCCTGCTGAAAGTAAGGTTCCCCTTCCCGCATGTTATACCACCTTACACAGGGACAAAGAGGAAGGTGCAGATGAAAGTGCAGGTTCCTTCATCAGGTGGGGGGGCATACTCGTTGGCGACGTCACTGGCACAGGGCCCCTCAGAGTACGCAAAAGTGTCGCTGCTGGTGGGAGGCGCCCCCGCCATGCAAACACACCGCCGTACTTTGAGGGGCCCTGTGCCAGTGGCAATGCGAACGAGTGGGCCCCCCCCCTGCTTGCTCAGGATCACAGCACTTGCAACTTTTAAATACTTACCTTTCCCTGCAACACCGCCGTGACGTAGTCCGCATTTCCTGGGCCCACGAAAAACTTGAGCCAGCCCTACTCCCCCCACAACTTTCCCCCAATTCCCTATGCCCAACTATTATTATACAGTTAATTAAGATTGGCAAGCTTCAGAAACAAGAATGGATGTTTTTGGCATTAAAATGGGCACTGTAGGTGTTTTCCTGGCCTCCACTCACTGCCGACTATGCTTCCCCATTGACTTGCATTGGGTTTCGTGTTTCGGTCGATCCCCGACTTTTAGCGATAATCGGCCGACTGCACTCGACTCGACTCTGGACAAAATCGGGTTTCCCAAAACCCTACTCGATCTTAAAAAAATGAAAGTCGCTCAACCCTAATCAGCACCCCTCTTGGTCAAATCCGTCAGAGGTTTAGCAACACCAGAAAAACCAGTTATAAATCGACGATAAAAATTAGCAAAGCCCAAGAATTTCTGAAGACTCTTAAGAGAAGTAGGCTGTGTCCAGTCACAAATAGCCCGAACCTTGACAGGGTCCATCTCAATAGAAGAAGGGGAAAAAATGTACCCCAAAAAGGAAATCTTTTGAACCCCAAAAACACACTTTGAACCCTTTACACACAAAGAATTCTCCCGCAAAACCTGAAAAACCCTCCTGACCTGTTGAACATGAGACTCCCAGTCATCAGAAAAAATCAAAATATCATCCAAATACACAATCATAAATTTATCCAAATATTCACGGAAAATATCATGCATTAAGGACTGAAAGACTGAAGGTGCATTAGAAAGGCCGAAAGGCATTACTAAATACTCAAAATGGCCCTCAGGCGTATTAAATGCGGTTTTCCACTCATCCCCCTGCTTAATTCGCACCAAATTATACGCCCCACGAAGATCAATCTTAGAGAACCACTTAGCCCCCCTTATGCGAGCAAACAAATCAGTCAGCAAAGGCAACGGATACTGATATTTGACTGTAATTTTATTCAGGAGTCGATAATCAATACAAGGCCTCAGAGAGCCATCCTTTTTAGATACAAAGAAAAAACCAGCTCCTAAAGGAGATGAAGAAGGACGAATATGTCCCTTTTCCAGGGACTCCTTAATATACTCTCGTATAGCAGCATGTTCAGGTACAGATAAGTTAAACAAACGACCCTTTGGAAATTTACTGCCAGGAATCAGATCTATGGTGCAATCACAATCTCTGTGGGGAGGGAGTGAACCAATTTTTGGCTCCTCAAAAATATCACGATAATCAGACAAAAATGCCGGAATCTCAGAGGGAATAGATGACGAAATGGAAACCAAAGGTATGTCCCCATGAGCCCCCCGACATCCCCAGCTTAACACAGACATTGTTTTCCAGTCAAGGACTGGGTTATGAGATTGTAACCATGGTAATCCAAGCACCAAAACATCATGCAAATTGTACAACACAAGGAAGCGAATCACCTCCTGATGGTCTGGAGTCATACGCATAGTCACTTGCGTCCAGAATTGTGGTTTATTACAAGCCAAAGACGTAGAATCAATACCCTTCAGAGGTATAGGGACTTCCAGAGGCTCTAAATCAAACCCACAACGCCTGGCAAAGGACCAATCCATAAGACTCAGAGCGGCGCCAGAGTCCACATAGGCATCCACGGTAATGACTGATAATGAACAAATCAAGGTTACAGACAGAATAAATTTAGACTGTAAAGTGCCAATTGAAATAGACTTGTCAACCTTCCTTGTACGTTTAGAGCATGCTGATATAACATGAGCAGAATCACCACAATAGAAGCATAACCCATTTTTACACCTATAATTCTGCCGCTCGCTTCTGGACAGAATTCTGTCACATTGCATTTTCTCTGGCGTCCCTTCAGAAGATACCGCCAAATGGTGCACGGGTTTGCGCTCCCGCAAACGCCGATCAATCTGAATAGCCATTGTCATGGACTCATTCAGACCTGTGGGCGCAGGGAACCTGACCATAACATCTTTAACGGCATCAGAAAGGCCCTCTCTGAAATTTGCCGCTAGGGCGCACTCATTCCACTGAGTAAGCACAGACCATCTACGAAATTTTTGGCAGTATATCTCAGCTTCATCTTGCCCTTGAGATAGGGCTATCAAAGCTTTTTCAGCTTGAATCTCCAAATTAGGTTCCTCATAAAGCAACCCTAAAGCCAGAAAAAACGCATCCACATTGAGCAACGCAGGATCCCCTGGTGTCAATGAAAATGCCCAATTTTGAGGGTCACCTCGCAGCAAAGAGATTACAATCTTAACCTGCTGGACAGGATCTCCAGAGGAGTGAGGTCTGAGAGAAAGGAACAATTTACAATTATATTTGAAATTCAGGAACCGAGATCTATCTCCGGAAAACACTTCTGGTGTAGGAATTTTAGGTTCAGACATCGGAGTATGTATAACAAAATCTTGTAAATTTTGAACCTTGGTAGCAAGATTATTTAAACCTACAGCTAAACTCTGAGGGTCCATATTTAAACAGGTGAGATCAGAGCCATTCAAGGATTAGAAGGAGAGAAAGGCAAAGGCTGTAATTAGAGCTGAAATACAACTGATCCAACTATGGAGCAAGCATAGGGGAAAGAAAAAGAAAAAAAAAATTACAGACTTCTTTTTTCTCTCCTTTCTTCTGCCAATAACTTTAACATGGGCCGGTCATACTGTCATGATTCCCAATGGCAGGGAAACATCAGAACACAAAAATAACGGACGAGCTCTGGGTGATGGAATCTCGAGCTGACCGTGAGCTAAATCTACCACACAACTAATAGTAGCCAGGGAGCATACCTACGACTTCCTAGATGCCACGCGCCAGCCGGAGGACTACCTACGCCTGGTAGAGGAAGGAACAGACCTGGCTTACCTCTAGGGAAATACCCCAAAAGATGATAGCAGCCCCCCACATGTAATGACGGTGAGGTAAGAGGAAAAGACATACACAGTATGAAAGTAGATTTAGCAAAGAGAGGTCCACTTACTAGATAGCAGAAGGATACAAAAGAGGACTTCACGGTCAACTGAAAACCCTTTCAAAAAACCATCCTGAAATTACTTTAAGACTCCTGTGTCAACTCATGACACAGGAGTGGCAATTTCAGCCCGCAAGAGCTTCCAGCTACAGAGAATAACAAAACTGCAAACTGGACAAAAGATACAAAACAAAAGGACAAAATCCACTTAGCTGATCAGCAGACTAGTAGCAGGAACATGCAACCGAAGGCTCTGGTTACAATGATGACCGGCAAGGAAATGACTGGAGAGCAAGGCTAAATAGGAAACTCCCAAACACTGATGGGAGCAGGTGACCTGAGACAGCAAAGCACACACAAGTCACCAGTACCACCAGCAACCACCAGGGGAGCCCAAAAAGCGGATTCACAACAAAAACCGTCAATGAAAAAGACCTGGGTATATGGGTGGATGACAAACTCATATTCAGTGGCCAGTGTCAGGCAGCTGCTACAAAGGCAAATAAAATAATGGGATGTATTAAAAGAGGCATAGATGCTCATGAGGAGAACATAAACTGAACTGGAGCGGGTGCAGAGAAGAGCGACCAAGGTTATTAGAGGACTGGGGGGTCTGCAATACCAAGATAGGTTATTACACTTGGGGCTATTTAGTTTGGAAAAACGAAGACTAAGGGGTGATCTTATTTTAATGTATAAATATATGAGGGGACAGTACAAAGACCTTTCTGGTGATCTTTTTAATCATAGACCTGAGACAGGGACAAGGGGGCATCCTCTACGTCTGGAGGAAAGAAGGTTTAAGCATAATAACAGACGCGGATTCTTTACTGTAAGAGCAGTGAGACTATGGAACTCTCTGCCGTATGATGTTGTAATGAGTGATTCATTAATTAAATTTAAGAGGGGACTGGATACCTTTCTGGAAAAGTATAATGTTACAGGGTATATACACTAGATTCCTTGATAAGGCGTTGATCCAGGGAACTAGTCTGATTGCCGTATGTGGAGTCGGGAAGGAATTTTTTTCCCCATGGTGGAGTTACTCTTTGCCACATGGGTTTTTTTTTGCCTTCCCCTGGATCAACATGTTAGGGCATGTTAGGTTAGGCTATGGGTTGAACTAGATGGACTTACAGTCTTCCTTCAACCTTAATAACTATGTAACTATGTAACTATATAATTTTACCTCTATACAAGTCACTAGTTCGACCACACTTAGAATACTGTGCACAGTTCTGGTCTCTGGTGTATAAGAAAGACATAGCTGAACTGGAGCGGGTGCAGAGAAGAGCGACCAAGGTTATTAGAGGACTGGGGGGTCTGCAATACCAAGATAGGTTATTACACTTGGGGCTATTTAGTTTGGAAAAACGAAGACTAAGGGGTGATCTTATTTTAATGTATAAATATATGAGGGGACAGTACAAAGACCTTTCTGATGATCTTTTTAATCATAGACCTGAGACAGGGACAAGGGGGCATCCTCTACGTCTGGAGGAAAGAAGGTTTAAGCATAATAACAGACGCGGATTCTTTACTGTAAGAGCAGTGAGACTATGGAACTCTCTGCCGTATGATGTTGTAATGAGTGATTCATTAATTAAATTTAAGAGGGGACTGGATACCTTTCTGGAAAAGTATAATGTTACAGGGTATATACACTAGATTCCTTGATAAGGCGTTGATCCAGGGAACTAGTCTGATTGCCGTATGTGGAGTCGGGAAGGAATTTTTTTCCCCATGGTGGAGTTACTGTTTGCCACATGGGTGTTTTTTGCCTTCCTCTGGATCAACATGTTAGGGCATGTTAGGTTAGGCTATGGGTTGAACTAGATGGACTTACAGTCTTCCTTCAACCTTAATAACTATGTAACTATGTAAGATGGGCGTGGTGTCTTCCCCCAGATCTTGCTTAGTTTTCCGTTAGTGGCGTAGTGGTTTGCGCATGCTCAAGTCCAGAATCCACTGCACAGGGGAGGGAAAAGAGCACGATCTGCGCTATTCCCCTCGTGATCGGTGGGGGCGGCCATCTTCCTGTGGCCGCGCATGCGCAGATGGAGCGCTCTGCTGCCCGGGGCTTCAGGAAAATGGCCGCGGGATGCCGCGCGTGTGCAGATGGAGATCGCGGCGGCCATTTTCCTGAAACAGAGTTCGCGATCTCCATCTGCGCCGGAGAGGTGAGTATATCCCCTGGACCTTACCGCCGTAAGCGGGAGCCTCCGTTCCTAAGAATGAGCACATGAAGGACCTGCGATGACGTCGCGGCTTGTGATTGGTTGCGTGAGCGGTCACATGAGCGCTCACTCGACCAATCACAAGCCGCGACGTCATCGAAGGCCCTTCACACGCTCATTCTAAGGAACGGAGGCTGCCGGTTACAGAGGTAAGATCCAGGGGCCACCGGAGAGGTGAGTATATCCATATTTTTTATATTAATTCTTTATTTTACACATGAATATGGTTCCGATACCGATTCCTGATATCACAAAAGTATCGGAACTCGGTATCGGAATTCCGATACCGCAAGTATCGGCCGATACCCGATACTTGCGGTATGGGAATGCTCAACACTAGTCAGTATTTTACCTCAGTATCAGTAAGCCAAAACCAGGAGTGGGTGATAAATACAGAAGTGGTGAGGTGTTTCTATTAGAGTTGAGCGACTTTTACATTCTTCGGATTGAGTCGGGCTTCGCGAAACCCGACTTTGTCAAAAGTCGGGTCGGATGAAATCGGCCGATTATTGCGTAAAGTCGGGGGCTGACTGAAACACGAAACCCAATGCAAGTCAATGGGGAATCAAAGTCGGCAATGAGTGGAGGACAGGAAAACACCTACAGTGCCCATTTTAATGCCAAAAACATAAATTCTTATTACTGCAGCTTGTCAATCTTAATTTACTTTATAATAATAGTTAGGCATTGAAAACTGCGGGTCATTTGGCTAAAGTTGTGGGGGGTAGGGCTGGCTCAAGTTTTTCGTGGGCCCAGGAAATGCGGAATACGTCACGGCGGTGGAACAGGGAGAGGTAAGTATTTAAACTTTGCAAGTGCAGTGATCCTGAGCAAGCAGTGGGGGCCCACTCGTTGGCATTGGCACTGGCACAGGGCCCCTCATAGTACGGCGGTGTGTTTGACAGCGGGTGGCGCCTCCCACCGGCAGAGACACTTTTGCGTACTATGAGGGGCCCTGTGCCAGTGACGTCACCAATGAGTATGCCCCCCCACCTGATGAAGGAACCTGCACTTTCATCTGCACCTTCCTCTTTGTCCCCATGTAAGGTGGTATAGTATGCGGGAAGGGGAACCTGACTGTCAGCAGTGTCAAATTCTGGCTGTGTAGAGTGCAAAGGGAATGTAGTGGCCTGCATCAATGTACCAGCAGACTCATCTAGCAGTGGCTGGGCAATGGGCAGGATGAAGAGGAAACACAGATATACAAATAATAAAGTGGGCTAAATACAGTTTAAAATTGGTAACAGGACTAACCAGGCGGCATTGCTTTGTTCAGCGGAGGACAACTGTAAGGAGAGGCTGACACAGTGAGTAGGCCCAAATAAGTAAGTAGGCTAAATGCAGTTCAAAATTGGTAACAGGGCTAAACTGGCAGCATTGCTTTGTTCAGCGGAGGACAACTGTAAGGAGAGGCTGACACAGTGAGTAGGCCCAAATAAGTAAGTAGGCTAAATGCAGTTCAAAATTTGTAACAGGACTAAACTGGCGGCATTGCTTTGTTCAGCGGAGGACAACTGTAATGAGAGGCTGACACAGTGAGTAGGCCCAAATAAGTAAGTAGGCTAAATGCAGTTCAAAATTGGTAACAGGGCTAAACTGGCAGCATTGCTTTGTTCAGCGGAGGACAACTGTAATGAGAGGCTGACACAGTGAGTAGGCCCAAATAAGTAAGTAGGCTAAATGCAGTTCAAAATTGGTAACAGGACTAAACTAGCGGCATTGCTTTGTTCAGCGGAGGACTACTGTAATGAGAGGCTGACACAGTGAGTAGGCCCAAATAAGTAGTCTAAATGCAGTTCAAAATTGGTAACAGGACTAACCAGGCGGCATTGTTTTGTTCAGCGGAGGACATCTGTAAGGAGAGGCTGACACAGTGAGTAGGCCCAAATACGTAAGTAGGCTAAATGCAGTTCAAAATTGGTAACAGGACTAAACTGGCAGCATTGCTTTGTTCAGCGGAGGACAACTGTAATGAGAGGCTGACACAGTGAGTAGGCCCAAATAAGTAAGTAGGCTAAATGCAGTTCAAAATTGGTAACAGGACTAACCAGGCAGCATTGTTTTGATCAGCGGAGGACAACTGTAAGGAGAGGCTGACACAGTGAGTAGGCCCAAATAAGTAAGTAGGCAAAATGCAGTTCAAAATTTGTAACAGGACTAAACTGGCGGCATTGCTTTGTTCAGCGGAGGACAACTGTAATGAGAGGCTGACACAGTGAGTAGGCCCAAATAAGTAAGTAGGCTAAATGCAGTTCAAAATTGGTAACAGGGCTAAACTGGCAGCATTGCTTTGTTCAGCGGAGGACAACTGTAATGAGAGGCTGACACAGTGAGTAGGCCCAAATAAGTAAGTAGGCTAAATGCAGTTCAAAATTGGTAACAGGACTAAACTAGCGGCATTGCTTTGTTCAGCGGAGGACTACTGTAATGAGAGGCTGACACAGTGAGTAGGCCCAAATAAGTAGTCTAAATGCAGTTCAAAATTGGTAACAGGACTAACCAGGCGGCATTGTTTTGTTCAGCGGAGGACATCTGTAAGGAGAGGCTGACACAGTGAGTAGGCCCAAATATGTAAGTAGGCTAAATGCAGTTCAAAATTGGTAACAGGACTAAACTGGCAGCATTGTTTTGTTCAGCGGAGGACAACTGTAATGAGAGGCTGACACAGTGAGTAGGCCCAAATAAGTAAGTAGGCTAAATGCAGTTCAAAATTTGTAACAGGACTAAACTGGCGGCATTGCTTTGTTCAGCGGAGGACAACTGTAATGAGAGGCTGACACAGTGAGTAGGCCCAAATAAGTAAGTAGGCTAAATGCAGTTCAAAATTTGTAACAGGACTAAACTGGCGGCATTGCTTTGTTCAGCGGAGGACAACTGTAATGAGAGGCTGACACAGTGAGTAGGCCCAAATAAGTAAGTAGGCTAAATGCAGTTCAAAATTTGTAACAGGACTAAACTGGCGGCATTGCTTTGTTCAGCGGAGGACAACTGTAATGAGAGGCTGACACAGTGAGTAGGCCCAAATAAGTAAGTAGGCTAAATGCAGTTCAAAATTGGTAACAGGACTAAACTAGCGGCATTGCTCTGTTCAGCGGAGGACAACTGTAATGAGAGGCTGACTGTTGTGAATTCTGCTTTTGGGTTCCCTCCGGTGGTGGTAGGTGGTAATGCAGTTGTCCCTGAGTTGCAGTCCTGGTCAGGTGTTTCTGCTGATTGCAGTTCTGACTGGGGTATTTAGGTGTGCAGGATCCATTAGTCCTTGCCAGTTGTCAATTGTTGTTGGGAGGTGTTGGACCTCTGCCTGGTTCCTCCTGCCTTTCTGCCAAATCAGCAAAGATAAGTGTCTGGTTTTTTTTTCTGTGGCACACATGCTGTGTGCTTCATGATTCAGTGCTATTCTTTTGTGTTTTCTTGTCCAGCTTAGATTGTGTCAGTATTTTCTCAGTCTTGTTGGATTCTCTGGGGTTGCAGATATTCGTTCCACGTCTTTAGTTAGATTGTGGAATTTTTTGTATTATCTGCTGTGGATATTTTTTGAAGGGTTTTAATACTGACCGCCCAGTATTCTGTCCTATCCTTTCCTATTTAGCTAGAGTGGCCTCTTTTGCTAAATCTTGTTTTCTGCCTGCGTGTGTCTTTTCTTCTCCTACTCACAGTCAATATTCGTGGGGGCTGCCTTTCCTTTAGGGTTCTGCTCTAAGGCAAGGTAGTATTCCTATTTCCATCTATAGGGGTATTTTGTCCTCCGGCTGTGTCGAGGTGTCTAGAGTTTGTTAGGCACACCCCACGGCTACTTCTAGTTGCGGTGTTAGTTCAGGATCTGCGGTCAGTATAGTTTCCACCTACTCCAGAGAAAGTTTCATGCGGCTCCAAGGTCACCGGATCATAACAGTACAACTGACCCAATAAAGAGCTAAATGCATCTCAGAAGAAGGGAAGAAAGGTGTTGGGCCATTTTTTTTTTGCAGTCTGTTTTGTCTTTTTTTCCCTCTTTATCTATGGGTGACTGAGGAGTCTTGTGCTAGCATGGATGTTCAGGAATTAGCTTCTTGTGTAGACCAGCTTGTTGCTAGGGTACAGGGTATTTCTGATTATATTGTTCAGACTCCTGTTTTAGAACCGAAGATTCCTACTCCTGATTTGTTTTTTGGTGACAGGTCCAAATTTTTGAGTTTTAAAAACAATTGTAAACTGTTTTTTGCTTTGAGACCTCGATCCTCCGGTGATTCCATTCAGCAGGTTAAAATCGTCATCTCCCTGCTGCGTGGTGGAGAAATTCAGAAAATGGTCTGTGTTGACTAAATGGAATGATGATGCTTTGGCGGCAATTTTCAGAAAGGGTCTTTCTGAATCCGTTAAAGATGTTATGGTGGGGTTTCCCACGCCTTCCGGTCTGAGTAATTCTATGTCTCTGGCCATTCAGATTGATCGGCGTTTGCGGGAGCGTAGAACTGTGCGCGCTGTGGCGTCGTCCTCAGAGCCAATTCCTGAGCCAATGCAGTGTGATAGGATTCTGTCTAGGACAGAACGACAAGGACTCAGATGTCAGAATAGGTTGTGTTATTATTGTGGCGACGCTTCTCATGTCATTTCAGTCTGCCCTAAGCGGACAAAAAGGATCGCTAGTTCATTTACCATCAGTACTGTACAACCTAAATTTCTGTTATCGGTGTCCTTGATCTGCTCATTGTCATCATTTTCTGTCATGGCGTTTGTGGATTCAGGCGCCGCTTTGAAATTAATGGATTTTTTTTTTTTTAATCAATTAGTGTTTATTGAAGATTTCCAAAACAATACAGTACAGTCAAACAATAATAACAGTAACAGAGGTCAACTAAAAATGACCAGAAATAAGTGAGGAGAAAAACAAAACCAATCAGAAAGGGGGGGGGGGGGTAGGTACGGAAGGGGGAATAGGGGGGGAGGAAAGGAGTATAGGCATTCACAAGACATTATCTAGCAGTTCAGTTATAGACAAGGGGTCCTGGCACACTGTGGCAGAATAAGAATATTACAAACACAAAAACAGACATGTCAATTATGCTTACTTATTCCCACTCAAGTAAACGGTCAAACAAGGTGGTGCGGGTCAATAGAGGAATGACCACTATGTAACCAAGGGTGCCAAATATTTTGTCTTTTGGTTTTGGCAGTCATGGAGTGAGCCAAGGCGAGTTCATATTGGCAGTGGACATTAAGTTTATTAATTAATTCTCTAATATTGGGAGAATTAGTGTCTTTCCATCTTGAGGCTACTAATAACCTGGCAGCTATTAGAATATGTGATAGTGTACCTCGAAGTATGTGTGGAATGTCCTCCAGGCCGATGTGAAGAATGACCTGCCTAGGTGACAGAGTCAGCTGGATCCCCAAGACCTGTGCAATTAAAAGGTCCATATCTCTCCACCAGGGTTGAAGAATTGGGCACGACCATCAGGTATGTTCCAGAGTTCCCCTGTGACCGCACCCCCTCCAGCATTTATCCAACCCGGCAGGGTCATAGTGAGCCACCTGAACCGGATATTGATACCATCTAAGGTGTACTTTTTTCAATTGTTCGAGATGATTGACACAGGCAGATACCCGTAATACTTCACCCAGTCCCTCCTCCCAATCCATCGGGTCAGATAGGAAGTCCAGATCTTGTTCCCACTTGATCACATATGGCAGTTTAACATCTTCTGCTGGGTCATTTAAGGCTTTATATAATATTGAAATTCCCTTCGGGCCAGAGTCAGGTAACAAGAAATAACCATTAACCCTGTTATTTAAATGGGAGTTGAAGAAAGGCGAGTCTGGGGAATAATGAAGTAGATGACGTATCTGCAAATATTGATAGAAATATCTCCGGACATTCGGGAAGTTGGAGGCCAAGCGGTCAAAGGGGACAAGGCCAGTGGTATCAAATATCTGCCGTAATGTTACGATTCCAGCATCAACCCAAGGCTGGAGATTAATAAATGGGATGTGTGTCTCAAGGGCTTTTAAGGATAGGGAGTCATGAGATAATTTAATCAAGGAAGGGACCAGTGTCCTCCAATAGTGGAGCGCGATTTTCATGGTTGGTAAGGTAGGGGAATGATCAGTGATTGCAATAGATTCAGCCTCAAGAATCGTGCGGGTAGATCTAGTTTTGGCATAGTAGTTTTCTATTTGGAGCCATCTATGGTCTTTGTTCGCCTGCCACCAGTCTCTAAGTCCAGTTAGTATGGCCGCTCTATGGTACAGCATGAGGTTCGGCATTCCCAGCCCTCCCCGTTTGTACGAATAGTACATCAAGGTCCTAGAGATTCTAGATTTTTTGTGTGACCAAATATAATCATATGTCATAGTTTGTAATTTCAAAATTAAACGTTTGGGGATTTTTAGTGGGATACACCTAAGGAGATACAGTATTTTAGGCAGGATCATCATTTTGAAAACATTAATCCTGACAATCCAGGTTGTCATAACTATGTGAAAATGGTCAAGTTGTGCCCTAACCTGTGTGATTAATTTAGAGAAATTCTTCTCGACAATCTGTTCAGAGCCCGTCAATATAACTCCCAAGTACAGGATACCCTCTGTCATCCATTTAAATGGAAACTCAGCCTCCGTTTTCGACTTGGCCGCGCATGAAACCGCCACCGGAAACAACAAGGACTACGTGGGATTCAACCTGTAGTATGACACATTACTGAATTCCCCGAGTTCCAAGGTAATAGCTGTCAAGGATGTCTCCAAGTTGACACAGGATAGAATAACATCATCAGCATACAAGCCAATTCTGTGCTCCATCTGTCCAACCCTGATGCCGGTGATATTAGTAGAGGTTCTTATGCTTTCAGCAAGCGGCTGCATGCACAGTGCAACTTAATGGATTTTGAGTTTGCCAGGGGTTGTGGTTTTCCCTTGCAGCCTTTGTAGAACCCTATTCCTTTAAGGGGGATTGATGCTACACCTTTAGCTAAAAATAAGCCTCAGTTTTGGACAAAGGTGACCATGCACATGGCGCCAGCCCATCAGGAAGATTGTCAATTTCTGGTGTTGCATAATTTGCATGATGTTATCGTGCTGGGTTTTCCATGGTTGCAGGTACATAATCCTGTGTTGGATTGGAAGTCTATGTCTGTGACTAGTTGGGGTTGTCAGGGGGTTCATAATGATGTTCCTTTGATGTCAATCTCCTCTTCTTCCTCTTCTAAAATTCCAGAGTTTTTGTCTGATTTTCAGGATGTATTCGATGAGCCCAAGTCCAGCTCCCTTCCACCGCACAGGGACTGTGATTGTGCGATTGACTTGATTCCAGGCAGTAAGTTTCCTAAGGGCCGACTTTTCAACCTGTCTGTGCCTGAACATACTGCCATGCGGAGTTATGATAAGGAGTCTTTGGTGAAAGGGCATATTCGGCCATCTTCTTCATCGTTGGGAGCGGGATTTTTTTTTGTTGCTAAGAAGGATGGCTCCTTGAGACCTTGTATTGATTATCGCCTCTTGAATAAGATCACGGTCAAGTTTCAATACCCTTTACCTTTGCTTTCTGATTTGTTTGCTAGGATTAAGAGGGTTAGTTGGTTTACTAAGATTGACCTTCGGGAGGCATATAATCTTGTTCGTATTAAACAGGGTGATGAATGGAAAACTGCGTTTAATACGCCCGAAGGCCATTTTGAATACCTTGTGATGCCATTCCGGCTCACTAATGCTCCATCGGTTTTTCAATCCTTCATGCATGATATCTTCCGGACTTATATTGATAAATTCTTGATTGTATATTTGGATGATATTTAGATTTTTTCCGATGATTTGGAGTCTCATGTGGAACAGGTCAGGATGGTATTTCAGATCCTTCGTGACAATGCTTTGTCTGTGAAGGGGTCTAAGTGCCACTTTGGGGTGCAGAAGGTTTCTTTTTTGGGCTTCATTTTTTCTCCCTCATCTATGGAGATGGATCCGGTTAAGGTTCAGGCCATTTATGATTGGATTCAACCCACATCCGTGAAGAGCCTTCAGAAATTTTTGAGTTTTGCTAATTTTTATCGCCGTTTCATTGCTAATTTCTCCAGCGTGGTTAAACCCTTGACCGATTTGACGAAGAAAGGCGCTGATGTGGCGAATTGGTCCTCTGCGGCTGTCTCTGCATTTCAGGAGCTTAAACGCCGATTTACTTCTGCTCCGGTGTTGCGCCAACCGGATGTTTCCCTTCCGTTTCAGGTTGAGATTGACGCCTCTGAGATTGGGGCAGGGGCCGTTTTGTCTCAGAGGGATTCTGTGGGTTCCTTGATGAAACCGTGTGCCTTCTTCTCCCGCAAGTTTTCACCTGCTGAACGCAATCATGATGTCGGCAATCGGGAGTTGTTGGCTATAAAGTGGGCGTTTGAGGAGTGGCGACATTGGCTTGAGGGAGCTAAGCATCGTATTGTGGTCCTGACTGATCATAAGAATCTGATTTACCTCGAGTCTGCCAAACGGCTGAGTCCTAGACAGGCTCGATAGTCCTTGTTTTTTTCCCGTTTTGATTTCGCGGTTTCGTATCTTCCGGGTTCTAAGAATATTAAGGCTGATGCCCTTTCTAGGAGTTTTTTGCCTGATTCTCCTGAGGTCCTTGAACCGGTCGGCATTCTGAAAGAAGGGGTGGTCCTTTCTGCCATTTCCCCTGATTTACGGCAGGTTCTTCAGGAATTTCAGGCTGACAGACCTGACCGCTGTCCTGTGGGGAAATTGTTTGATCCTGACAGATGGACTAGTAGAGTGATTTCTGAGGTTCACTGTTCCATGTTGGCTGGTCATCCTGGTATTTTTGATACCAGAGATTTGGTTGGTAGGTCCTTTTGGTGGCCTTCCTTGTCGCGTGATGTGCGTTCTTTTGTGCAGTCCTGTGGGACTTGTGCACGGGCCAAGCCTTGTTGTTCCCGTGCTAGTGGGCTATTTTGCCATTGCCGGTCCCTGAGAGGCCCTGGACGCATATTTCTATGGATTTTATTTCTGTTCTTCCGGTTTCCCAGAGGATGTCGGTTATCTGGGTTGTTTGTGACCGGTTTTCTAAGATGGTTCATTTGGTGCCTTTGCCTAAATTGCCTTCCTCTTCAGATTTGGTTCCGTTGTTTTTTCAGCATGTGGTTCGTTTGCATGGTATTCCGGAGAATATTGTGTCCGACAGAGGTTCCCAGTTTGTTTCTGGGTTTTGGCGGGCCTTTTGTGCTAGACTGGGCATTGATTTGTTTTTTTCTTCTGCATTTCATCCTCAGACAAATGGCCAGACCGAGCGAACTAATCAGACCTTGGAGACCTATTTGAGGTGCTTTTTTGCCATTGGCCATTGGCCGAGTTTGCCCTTAATAATCGGGCTAGTTCAGCTACTTTGGTTTCGCCTTTCTTTTGTAATTTTGGTTTTCATCCTCGTTTTTCTTCTGGGCAGGTTGAGTCTTCTGACTGTCCTGGTGTGGATTCTGTGGTTGACAGGTTGCAGCAGATTTGGGCTCATGTGGTGGACAATTTGGTGTTGTCTCAGGAGGAGGCTCAACGTTTTGCTAACCGTCGTCGGTGTGTTGGTTCCCGGCTTCGGGTTGGGGATCTGGTTTGGTTGTCTTCCCGTCATGTTCCTATGAAGGTTTCTTCCCCTAAGTTTAAGCCTCGGTTTATTGGTCCTTATAGGATTTCTGGGATTATTAATCCGATGTCTTTTCGTTTGGCGCTTCCGGCCTCTTTTGCTATCCATAATGTCTTCCATAGATCTTTATTGCGGAAATATGTGGTGCCCGTTGTTCCCTCTGTTGATCCTCCGTCCCCTGTGTTGGTTGATGGGGAGTTGGAGTATGTGGTTGAGAAGATTTTGGATTCTCGTTTTTCGAGGCGGAGGCTTCAGTACCTTGTCAAATGGAAGGGTTATGGCCAGGAGGATAATTCTTGGGTTTTTGCTTCTGATGTCCATGCTGCTGATTTGGTCCATGCCTTTCATCTGGCTTGTCCTGATCGGCCTGGGGGCGCTGGTGGGGGTTCGGTGACCCCTTCTCAAGGGGGGGTACTGTTGTGAATTCTGCTTTTGGGTTCCCTCCGGTGGTGGTAGGTGGTAATGCAGTTGTCCCTGAGTTGCATTCCTGGTCAGGTGTTTCTGCTGATTGCAGTTCTGACTGGGGTATTTAGGTGTGCAGGATCCATTAGTCCTTGCCAGTTGTCAATTGTTGTTGGGAGGTGTTGGACCTCTGCCTGGTTCCTCCTGCCTTTCTGCCAAATCAGCAAAGATAAGTGTCTGTTTTTTTTTCTGTGGCACACATGCTGTGTGCTTCATGATTCAGTGCTATTCTTTTGTGTCCAGCTTAGATTGTGTCAGTATTTTCTCAGTCTTGTTGGTTTCTGGGGTTGCAGATATACATTCCACGTCTTTAGTTAGATTGTGGAATTTTTTGTATTATCTGCTGTGGATATTTTTTGAAGGGTTTTAATACTGACCGCCTAGTATTCTGTCCTATCCTTTACTATTTAGCTAGAGTGGCCTCTTTTGCTAAATCTTGTTTTCTGCCTGCGTGTGTCTTTTCTTCTCCTACTCACAGTCAATATTCGTGGGGGCTGCCTATCCTTTGGGGTTCTGCTCTGAGTCAAGGTAGTATTCCTATTTCCATCTATAGGGGTATTTAGTCCTCCGGCTGTGTCGAGGTGTCTAGGGTTTGTTAGGCACACCCCACGGCTACTTCTAGTTGCGGTGTTAGTTCAGGATCTGCGGTCAGTATAGTTTCCACCTACTCCAGAGAAAGATTCATGCGGCTCCAAGGTCACCGGATCATAACAGCTGACACAGTGAGTAAGCCCAAATAAGTAAGTAGGCTAAATGCAGTTCAAAATTGGTAACAGGACTAACCAGGCGGCATTGCTTTGTTCAGCGGAGGACAATTATAAGGAAAGGCTGTCACAGTGAGTAGGCCCAAATAACTAAGTAGGCTAAATGCAGTTCAAAATTGGTAACAGGACTAACCAGGCGGCATTGCCTTGTTCAGCAGAGGACAACTGTAAGGAGAGGCTGACACATTGAGTAGGCCCAAATAAGTAAGTAGGCTAAATGCAGTTCAAAATTGGTAACAGGTCTAACCAGGCGGCATTGCTTTGTTCAGCGGAGGACAACTGTAATGAGAGGCTGACACAGTGAGTAGGCCCAAATAAGAAAAGTAGGCTAAATGTCTGCCAACATTTTTTTTATAAATAAACAGGTGGCATAGCTAGGTACAGGGGTGGGCTCCTCTGCTGAGTAGCAGACAGTGGTAGTAGGCGCAAAGTATTAACTGGTCTAAATGGAGGCCAGAGCCCCTGTATATTTTAACTATCATCTATCATTTCAACAAATTTGTATTGGCAGTGCCATTGAAGGATTTAACAGCACAGACTACACAGTGGTGGAGCAGGGAGAGGTAAGCATTGCAAGTGGTAGAGCACTGTTTGAGCTGGGGGGGAACACTCTCTCGTGGGCA
Source organism: Ranitomeya variabilis (assembly GCF_051348905.1). Taxonomy (NCBI): domain Eukaryota; kingdom Metazoa; phylum Chordata; class Amphibia; order Anura; family Dendrobatidae; genus Ranitomeya; species Ranitomeya variabilis. The sequence continues at coordinate 577,318,167 of NC_135236.1, forward strand.
GCGGTACTGGCACAGGGCCCCTCATATTACGATGGTGTGTCTGATGTTGGATGTGCACCACCACCGTCAGAGACACTTCATTGTACTATGAGGGATCCTGTGCCAGTGCCGTCGCCCAAGAGTGGGCACACCCACCTGTCCAGGCAAACGGCATTCGCACGGGTGCTTGCGCCAGATGGTGACCACGGCCCTGTGGGGGGAGTCAGCACATTTAGGGAGGTATAAAAATGGCCTATGGTGGACATTCAGCAGCTGCAAATGGAGGAATTGGAGAAGTCAGTAAGAGGAGGCCAAAAGCAAGACATTTTTCAGGCAAGCTATGTGTCAGCAGGGGAAGGTGGGGCCAAATAATTTGAAATCCATGATTGGTTCATTTTAATGAAGGTTAGATCATCAACATTTCGGGTAGCCAGACGTGTCCTTTTTTCGGTCAGTATTAAACCAGCAGCACTGAATACTCTTTCTGATAGCACACTAGCAGCAGGGCATGCGAGCTCCTGTACTGCATATTCTGCCAATTCAGGCCAGGTGTCAATTTTAGATGCCCAGTAATCAAAAGGGAATGACCTGTGAGGGAGAACATTGATAAGGGCAGAAAAGTAGTTTGTAACCATACTGGAAAAATGCTGTCTCCTGTCACTTTGAATCGATGCAGCATTACCTGTCGTGTCAGCCAACCAGTAATCGTCATCGGTCATCATTTTGATAGTGCGGGGGTCCCTTTTTAGGATACGCAAGGCATACTCAGCCATGTTGGCCAATGTTCCAGGTGTCAATTCACTGCTTGTGCTGGGTTGAGGAGCACTTTCTTGCAAATCAACATCACTTGTGTCCCGCAAAAACCCTGTACCTGACCTTGTAACGCCACCAATTTCTATTGCCCCCTGAGAAGCATCCTCCTCCCAGAAATATTCATCCGCATCATCCTCCTCCTCCTCCTCTTCATCCGCCACCTTGTCCAGGAGATTTCCCTGAGCTGACAATGGCTGACTGTCATCAAGGCTTCCCTCCTCTTCGGCTGCAGATGCCTGCTCCTTAATGTGCGTCAAACTTTGCATCAGCAGACACATTAGTGGGATGCTGCTCATGCTTATGATGGCGTCATCTGCACTAACCAGCCATGTGCATTCCTCAAAACACTGAAGGACTTGACAGAAGTCTTGTAGCTTCAACCACTGCACACCAGACAACTCCATGTCTGCCATCCAAGTGCCTGCCATGTATGTGTATCCTCCCACAAATAAATTACAGCATGCCTCAGTTCGCACAGCCTCTGAAGCATGTGCAGTGTGGAGTTCCACCTTGTTGCAACGTCGATTATTAGGCGGTGCTGGGGAAGATTCAGCGATCGCTGATGGTTCAGCATATGGCTGGAGTGTACGGGCGACCGGCGGATGTGCGAGAAAAGTCTTCACACCTTCAGGAGCAGGGCTGGTAACCCAAGATAAGATTTCAGGAAGCACTGCACCACCAGGTTCAAGGTGTGAGCCAGGCAAGTTATGTGTTTCAGTTCTGAAAGGGCTATAGCAGCCATAAAATTCCATCCGTTATCACTGACTACCTTGCCTGCCTCAAGATGTACACTTCCCATCCATGACTGAAGTACTCGGCCAGTACTTCCGCGGTGTGTCTGTTGTCGCCCAAACACTTCATTTGTAACACAGCCTGCTGACGCTTACCACTAGCTGTTCGATAATGGGACACCTTGTGTGCAACACTGGCAGCTGCGGATGGAGTGGTCGTGCGACTGCGCTCTGTGGACGAGCTTTCGCTTCTGGAGGAGGAGGAGGAGGGGTAGCAAACGCCTACAGCCAATTGTTTCCTAGACCATGGGCTAGGCAGAACTGTCCCACTATGGCTGTCCCCAGTGGACCATGCATCCACCACATTAACCCAGTGCGCCGTGATGAACACGTAACGTCCCTGGCCATGCCTACTGGTCCATGCATCTGCTGTGAGGTGCACCATTCCACTGACTGATTGCCTCAGTGCATGGACAATGCGGTCTTTGACATGCTGGTGGAAGGCTGGGATGGCTTTTCTCGCAAAGAAGTGCTGACTTGGTAGGTCATAGCATGGTACTGCGTAGGCCATCAGGTCTTTGAAAGCTTCGCTTTCAACCAACCGGTAGGGTGTTGTGAATTCCGTTCTCGAACTCCCTCCTGTGGTCATGAATGGTACCTCGGCGAGTTCTGTCCGTGGACTCCCTCTGGTGGCTGTGAGTGGAACTGCTGGTTCTGAGGTTGTTTCCTCAGATGCCCTCGTTTGCAGCTAGGCTGGCTTTTCTATTTAACTCCACTCAGATCGTTACTTCATGCCAGCTGTCAATGTATCGGTACTGGTTCAGATCTCTCTCGGATCTTTCTGATGACCTGTCTACTCCAGCAGAAGCTAAGTCCCTGCTAGTTCATTTGTTGTTCATTGTGTACTGAATATATTTATTAGTACTTGCTAAGTTCTAGTCCAGCTTGCTAACATGATATTGCCTTGCTAGCTGGAAGCTCTGGGGTGCAGAGTGGCACCTCCGCACCGTGAGTCGGTGCGGGGGTCTTTTTGCACACTCTGCATAGCTTTTTGTAGTTTTTTGTGCTGACCGCATAGATCCCTTTCCTATCCTCAGTCTATTTAGTAAGTCTGGCCTCCTTTGCTGAAAACCTGTTTCATTCCTGTGTTTGTGACTTTCCTCTTAACTCACAGTCAATATTTGTGGGGGGCTGCCTTTTCCTTTGGGGAATTTCTCTGAGGCAAGGTAAGGCTTTATTTTCTATCTTTAGGGGTAGTTAGCTCTTAGGCTGTGAAGAGGCGTCTAGGGAGAGTTAGGTACGCTCCACGGCTATTTCTAGTGTGTGCGATAGGATTAGAGTTTGCGGTCAGCAGAGATCCCACTCCCCAGAGCTTGTCCTGTCTTCTAGTTTAACCATCAGGTCATTCCAGGTGCTCCTAACCACCAGGTCATAACAGTAGGGCATCATCTCTAACGAGATTAGTCTAGCAATGTGGGCATTCAAACCCTGTGTACGCGGATGCGAGGATGAGTACTTCCTTTTCCTAACAAGAATCTCATGTAGGGTGAGCTGGACTGGAGAGCTGGAGATCGTGGAACTAGCGGTGGTGCTGGTGGACATGGGTGAGTGAGAGAGGGTTGGAGATGGTATTCTTGCCGGTGCCCTACATGCAGTGTTTCCTACCAATAACTTTGTGATTCACTGACTGCTTTGGCCTTGCGACGATACCTCCACATTTGCTGCTGGTGGTGTCCTAACTGGTGGGCTTACAGTGAGGGAAGCAATGTAGCGTTGCTGACTACCTTCATTCTGAGCAGGTGCACCAACGGTACGTGACGTTAGTCCAGGCTTGCAAGTGCACGCTGGTTAAATGTCTACGCATGCATGTTGTATTTAAATTTTGAAGACTCTTCCCTCTGCTAAAGGTCTTTGAGCATTTCTTACAGATAACTTTTGACTGATCATTTGGATCTTGGTTAAAAAATTGCCACACTGCACTCTTCCTACTATCGAATACCTTTTCAGGCATTGCACGCTGTGCTACTTTCACTGGATGGCCATGCTGTCCTAAAACTGTTTTTATTTTTGACACACGTTTTTGGCCTGATACGGGCCTGCCAGATGACAGCTGTTGCGATGTAGATGGCTGCTGCGGATCATCCAACTCCGCTTCTGAGCTACTGACAGCGGCACCTCTTCCCCCAATGGCTGCCAATCTGGGTCAACAACTGGGTCATCTATCACATCCTCTTCAATGTCATGTGCACCTTCCTCTGTGCCACCGTGTAAGGTGCTATAGCGTTCGGGACAGGGCACCATAGTCTCATCAGGGTCAGATTCTGGCTCAGTACACTGCAAGGGCAATGTAGTGATCTGAGTCAATGGAACAGCATAATAATCAAACAAGGTAGAAGGTGTATATAAACTTGTTGAGAATATAAATCTCCCTTTTTATTTTGGGGAGACTGAACCAAAACTCAGGCCCAGTGTATAACACAACACAATGTAAGTGGCAGAACGTGGCTGGCTGATATACGACTAACAGAACTGGCGTATATCCACTTTGTGACGATTTGAAACACAATTCTTTTGGGGGGAGACTGCACCACAACTCAGGCCCAGTGTATAACACAACACAATGTAAGTGGCAGAACGTGGCTGGCTGATATACGACAAACTAACAGAACTGACGTATATCCACTTTGTGACAATTTGAATCTCCCTTTTTTGGGGGGAGACTGCACCGCAACTCAGGCCCAGTGTATAACACAACACAATGTAAGTGGCAGAACGTGGCTGGCTGATATACGACAAACTAACAGAACTGACGTATATCCACTTTGTGACAATTTGAAACACCCTTTTTTGGGGGGGGAGACTGCACCGCAACTCAGGCTCAGTGTATAACACAACACAATGTAAGTGGCAGAACGTGGCTGGCTGATACACGACAAACTAACAGAACTGATGTATATCCACTTTGTGACAATTTGAATCTCCCTTTTTTGGGGGGGAGACTGCACTGCAACTCAGGCCCAGTGTATAACACAACACAATGTAGTGGCAGAACATGGCTGGCTGATATACGACAAACTAACAGAACTGACGTATATCCATTTTGTGACAATTTGAAACACCATTTTTTGGGGGGGTAAACTGCACCACAACTCAGGCCCAGTGTATAACACAACACAATGTAAGTGGCAGAATGTGGCTGGCTGATATACGACAAACTAACAGAACTGACGTATATCCACTTTGTGACAATTTGAATCTCCCTTTTTTGGGGGGGAGACTACACTGCAACTCAGGCCCAGTGTATAACACAACACACTGTAAGTGGCAGAACGTGGCTGGCTGATATACGACAAACTAACAGAACTGACGTATATCCACTTTGTGACAATTTGAATCTCCCTTTTTTTGGGGGGAGACTGCACCACAACTCCGGCCCAGTGTATAACACAACACAATGTAAGTGGCAGAAAGTGGCTGGAAGATATCTGAAAAAATCCAAGGACTGTAGTACAATTTCAATCTCCCTACAATGATCTCAGGACAAGTATGGCAGCAACAAAAAGGACTGCTGCACACAAAAGTGTGGACAAATAAACAAGATAACTGCAGAAAGGAGCAACAGGATTTTTGCTTTTAAAAAAGCAGTTGGTTTGCACAGCAGCGGTGCAAACAGCAATGCAGCTATCAGGGAGCCTTATAAGGCAGCCTAATAAGCTACAGAGCTTATGAACAAAAAAATAGCCTCCACTGTCCCTGCAAAAAAAGGTGGTGTTGGACAGTGGAAATCGCTACAGCACAAGCGGTTTGGGGGTTAATCTTCCCTCCCTAACTATATGCCTTCTTCTGAGGAAGCTGCAGCAACCTCTCCCTATGCTGAGATCGGCAGAAGTAAGATGGTGGTCAGCGTGCTCGCCCCTTTATACCCCCTGTGACGCCGCAGAAAGCAAGCCAATCACTGTCATGCCCTTCTCTAAGATGGTGGGGACCGAGACCTATGTCATCACGCTGCCCACACTCTGCGTCCTCCTTCATTGGCTGGGAAATGGCGCTGAACGCGTCATATGAAACGAGACTTTGGCGCGAAGATCGCCGACCTCATGGCCGATCCCACACTAGGATCGGGTCGGGTTTCATGAAACCCGACTTTGCCGAAAGTCGGCGATTTTTTAATTTGTCCGATCCATTTTGCTCAACCCTAGTTTCTATTATACTTTTCCTCTGATTGTTCCTCTACTGGTTTTGACTTACACATACTGAGATAAAATACTGACCAAATACAGAAAATGTGAATGTGGCCTAAAGGTATCACTTTTGTTAGGGCCATGTCCCCTACAAGGTGTCATGCTTGGTTTGAACAGTCACTTTATGGTCATTTTAATTTCTTTGACTGAAGAGCAAATATCTACATGGCTTGTCCCATAGCCAACATTTACCACCTAATCACAGAATAGATTATAAATGTTTGACCACTGGGGGTCCAGCTAGCCAGAGATCCAAAGAAATAAGTGTTGGTGTGGGAAAGAGAGCATAGATTTATTTTCACTATTACTTAAGGAAGAGATAAAATGGAAGGCTTAGGCAGGCAGGATGCCTGAACTTGTTTGAGATGAGTGCAAACTGGTGTAAGCTTGGAGTAATTAAATAATTTATTATTTAAAGATATACCTAATTAAATATTCATATAAAGAAATAATGCAGGTAATAATGAAGGTAAACTAATCACATTTGCAGACGATGCAAAGCTAGAAGATAGCTAACTCTAGAGAAGACAGAGAAAGGATTCAGGAGGATCTAGATATGCTTGTGTGAGCAGGTGGGAAGATGCAGTAACGGGTCAGAGGCAGAGCAAGTGTTAATGTGGGGTTTAATCTCAACAGATAAAACAGTATAAAGGAACACAGGGGATGTAATTCAGGGGAAGCAGGTGTGAAGCATAGGGTAGGAAGTTCAAGGATAGCAAACTTATCAGTCTGACGACTTCAGAATACGGTTAGTTCAGGATGTGGACGTTGGCGCCAAAGCAGTGGCGCATAAGGGGTCCAGTATGGTCCTGGAAAAGATGGTGTCCTGGATCCTGGTGGTGACGGTGATTCCTCGTGGTCCAGTGTAGTCCTGGAAAGATGACGTCTTGGCTCCTGGCAACGACGGTGATTCCTTGTGGTCTGGTTGGTGATCGGTGTGTCAGGAAATGATGAGCCAGACAGAGCACAGTCTTTCCCTCTGTCAGTGTACAGGGACAACACAACACCAACGAAATCAACCTTCACACTAAGGCAAAGAATAAAATTGAAAAAATCTTTATTCAAATATAACACATATACATATTAAAATCAATTTGTTGGCGGGTGAAATACTCAAGACACAGGACAAAGGTGGGTAACCCAGAGCAAAAACTCCATAAGTAATAAATAGTATAGGTAAAATAAGCCAGATAAGTGCCAATGTGCAATTACTCATATATAATACACATTATAACAATAAATAGTAGCATAGACAATATTGCTACTACTGGAGGCAAGGTAAGCCACTAAAGTGCCAATGTGAAAGTGGAAACAAAGTCATATACAACACATATGATAAAGGCAAACAATAGCATATATATTTACCAGCAGGAGCGCTCCTGGGGACCCACCACACCCGACGCGCGTTTCGCACCAAAGACCCCCAGACGAAGCATTTCGGTGCGAAACGCGCGTCGGGTGTGGTGGGTCCCCAGGAGCGCTCCTGCTGGTAAATATATATGCTATTGTTTGCCTTTATCATATGTGTTGTATATGACTTTGTTTCCACTTGCACATTGGCACTTTAGTGGCTTACCTTGCCTCCAGTAGTAGCAATATTGTCTATGCTACTATTTATTGTTATAATGTGTATTATATATGAGTAATTGCACATTGGAACTTATCTGGCTTATTTTACCTATACTATTTATTACTTATGGAGTTTTTGCTCTGGGTTACCCACCTTTGTCCTGTGTCTTGAGTATTTCACCCGCCAACAAATTGATTTTAATATGTATATGTGTTATATTTGAATAAAGATTTTTTCAATTTTATTCTTTGCCTTAGTGTGAAGGTTGATTTCATTGGTGTTGTGCATGCCTCCTTCATGGCAGTTTACTAGGGATATTTATAGGGGTTGGTAGTGTACAGGGACAATGAGCAACTCAATTCAGGTACAAAGGGAAACCCCTCACAGCGGGTGTCCCAATTCTCCCATGGGTGAGTGTGCAGGCTTATGTCCTGACTGGGCATCCTGTCACTCATGGTCAGCGATGTCAGCGGGGACCAAGTACGTCATTGTCAGCAGTCTCTGTTAACAGCTTTTATCCTCTGCTGGTTTTTGCCCGCTCTGGCAGTTGGCCCCCCCCACAGAAGCCCTGACACTGCCCTCCTGCGCAATGCACATTCCCACGGCAACTAACTCATTTGCCGCACGCTGTGGCCCTTTTAGCCACGCCCCCTACTCCTAGGTGCAGGTACAACCTGGATGACAGCCCCGACAGTTCCGGATCTGTCACGGAGTAAGCAGGCCTGGTCCAGGTCTTCTCCTTACACTTGAACAATAGGCAGTGACTATTAGAATAGTATTTAACAGGGAGAAATGCAAGATTCTACATCTGGGCAAGAAAAATGAAAATTACATCTACAGAATGGGAGGTATAGAACTAAGCAATAGCATATGTGAAAAAGACTTGAGTATACTAATAGATCACAGAATGCACATTAGTCAACAGTGTGATGCAGCAGCATAAAAGGTAAACACAGTTCTAGGATGTATTAAGAGAAGCACAGAGTCTAGATTGCGTGCAGTAATTATCCCCCTCTACTCATCCTTGGTCAGTCCTCATCTGGAATACTGTGCCCTGTTCTGGGCACCACATTTAAAAAAATACATTGAAAACTGGAGCAAGTTCAGAGAAGGGCTACCAGTATGGTGAGTGGAGTGCAAAATATGTCCTACAAGGAACGATTAAAGGATCTGGGAGTGTTTAGCTTGCAAAAAAAGAAGCCTGAGGAGACTAAATAGATGTCTATGCAGCGCCCCAGGGTCCTGGTCGTTGCAGTAATGTCATTCTTCCACCAGGGGGAGTGATGTTACGTCTGAAGGCAATAAAGGAGATCTGCCAGGTATCACAAACCACACAACACACTTCACACTCCAGTCCACCAGGGGGAGCTATGCTCCTATTTAGTAGGGACTCTTCACAATTAGGTAAAACTGGTGGTCTGGATAGGAAGTTAGTCAGCACCTGTGAGGCAGACAGAGAGGAGGGAGGAACATCTAGCAGTTGCCGACAGGGTGGTCCCTGACAGGGGTGGGATCCTGTCTGAGGCCTAGACAGAAGGCCACGGAACTGCGCCTGTCCCACATGTGGCAGCATCCTAAGAAAGAGACACAAACAGCGAACTGTATTGTAGAGGGTGAGAAACGAAGTCATAGCAAAAGGAGAGGAAACCAGAAGGAGTTCTGCCCTTCGCAGGCTGCCTCCTTCTGAGGCGCAGGATCCAGTAGCTGGAACACCGAGGGAGCAATCGTCTCCATGCCTTGCTCCAGAGACCGGCAGGACAGCTAATTCCACGTTACCTGCCCGACCTATACCCAGGAGGCACAGTGGCAACTTGTGGGGGCCACCGTGACATCCCCCTTGAGTACCAAGTACCCCACTGCCCTACGGGGGCGCTCCATGTACAAATATCTGAAGGGATGTCACAGTGTAGAGGGATCATCATTATTTTCATTTGCACATGGAAACACGAGAAGCAATGGAATAAAACTGAGAGGGAGAAAATACAGATTGAATATTAGAAAAATATTTTGGCAGTGAGGGTGATCAATGAGTGGAACAGGCCACCATGAGAGGTGGTGAGTTCTCATTCAATGGAAGCATTCAAACAGAGGCTGGACAGACATCTGTCTGAAATGGTTTAGTGACTCCTGCATTAAGCAATGACCCCAAAAGTCCCTTCCAACTCTAACATTCTGTGATTCTATATAATAGTGTTAGCCCACTTTGCATGTGGGTTGCATGCTTTTGTTGTTGGAAATGAAAGGGGGCTCTATTTGCCTTATTTGCCTAGGGCACCAAAATACCTTGTCCCGGCCCTGATCAGGACTGTGGAGGTGGAGTTATAGGAAGTGTACCAATTCCAACACCAGCTGCTTGGTTTCCATTTTTCCCTTCACCCATTCCTTGACGGACAGCTCTGGGTGCATCCCGTGCCTTATTAGTAGATTTGTATAAAGATAATTTTCTGGAAAACGCAGCAAGGGAATAGGGCACTGTCTGCATGGTTTTTATTACAGGTATGTCCCTTATAAGGTGCTGGGCTGGGTTTGAATAGTCTTTGGGCTTACAGACTCACGTGAAATAAAGATTATTATTTTATATATTTTATGATAATTTATTAACTTTCATAGTAATTTTGAAAAAGTTTACAAATGTTATTATATATTAAAATAGATTTAAATATATTATGTCCTATCAGTCCAATGCCTCCATTTATATAAAAAAATAAAAATTAAACAGTCATAAGCAGCATGTTTAGAAAATCATTTCTCACCTCTCCTGTCCCTTATTCTAGGTATCATCATGCTGCACCAAGACTGTTAGTTAAAACACCTGTGAAGAATATACCATTTTACTATATTTAGTGTATAAATAGAGGCAATTTATGAAGAAGTATGGAGAAATGAGCGCTGGTGTTGGAGCTTTGGCTTATCATCTCCACAGTCCTGATTTCTATAATGTCTGGTCTCATCCACCCTAGGCTATTTTAGCCTCCAGATAGAAATGTTTTTTTCTTATACAGAAAACAAAGCCAAGCGGTCCAGTATAGTAGACTATAACATGCATGATTATGAAGTAACTACATTTATTTCCCAGCTCAGCAGTTCTTTATCATTATATTAGTCGCTTCCACCTCAAGACTTAGGATTTAGTTCTGGCACCCTTAACCATTTCTTTAGGTAGGCAGTTCCATCAATCCACCACTATTTCTATAATGTTCTGTCACATGTTCCCTGGTTTCCATCAGCCAAGTATGGCATCTTGTTTCTGTCCTAGAAATATGTATTTGGTACTGTTTACCACATCGTGGTTATTTTTCTTTTGCTTCCAGCCGGACATATTTAGAGTATGTTACAGCTACAAATCATAAAGTATGTCCGAGATAGAAGAGTGTAGCCATAAGTAACAGCGGACTTTATGTCATTGTCATTTGTCATATACACATCCATTGCAGGCATGTCGCATATAAATGATATGCTGGCACCGGACAGTGGGAGAAATGTCTGAATCCTCTGTATTTGCATGAAGAACGCATCTGCTACCTCCTTATATCTTTCAGGCAGACACACTAAACAAAACAACATTAGCAGGCAGGAATAAAATGTAGCTGTTTCAGGCTGCGATTCCATCATATATATCCTAATAAAGCCAGCAGAGTTGTTTCCTTGTCTTTTTTCTGAAGCAATTCATTGCATACATTTACAGAGTAAACATAAAGAAATAAGTGAAGGTAAACCAGGACATAGACCTCAGAAGGGGCCAGAATGGCATTTTATTTATAAGCATTTTCATACTATCTGATAGAATTAACCAACGGAGCATTTCCATTTCCCATGTACAATACTCAATCAATGGCTGCAATGAAGTGGCATTTCAATCAATGGAAATCTTGATTTGCTAGTACCAACTAAGTGTCAAGAATGAGGAGCTGGATGATAATTTCCTTTAACTCCTTCAATGCATTTCCCTAGTGCAGCAACACTGCTGTAAGGTTTGTAGCATAGGGAAAGTACATTGCTGCTTGTCAGATCTATAGAAACATTATGTTTTATGTTCTATTTTTAGGCAATTTTCACTTGCACGAGTGTCTCTGGAAAGTGTCCTATGCTGTTCTACTCAGTAAAATTGTGGGCGTTCATGAATAAATATTGACATATGTCCCCATGACAGGAGGACAGACATGTCCAACTTCTATACTGTCCCCCAAGTGTACTTGTATGGATGGAAACCTTTCAGATCCAAATGTATGGTTATGGATCTAGCTCATATGTTAAAGGGAACACGTCAAAGTGCTACTTGTTAAATTATATAGAGCATGAGAAGCTGAGCAGTTATATAGACATAGATAGTTACATGGGAAAAGAGTCTTAACCTGTATTGTAAGTTTATCCATGCTTTTTCGCTACTTAGGAGTCATGGCGCCTTTCCTACTTAGTGACTGACAGTCATACAGAGAAGGTCATCAATCAGTGAAAAGGGCCACCTGCTATTATTAATATTATGCAGCTTTAAAGCACCATTTATTCATGGTGTGGTACATGTGAATAGGGTTTTATTCACATCTCATACATTAAATTTAACACACTGACAAAATGGTACAGAGGTGGAGATGACCCTCTTGGACTTGCAATCTACAGGGTAGTGAGAAAAGACACAGTAGGGCAAGGGGACTACTAGACTCCTAAAGAGCATGAATGTAAATGAATAAAATGCAGGTTATAATGAATCTTTTCTTATAAAGCTATATATCTGCTTCAATCTCCTATGCAAGCTTCCAGATGCTATATGGCTGGCAGGAGTCATACTGGTTTTCCTTGGGAAGAAACAGCATCAATTTTCGGTACTGAGCCACATTTTTGGGAAGAGCTTTCTTGGTAGTGAGTAGGGTTGAGCGACTTTCATTTTTTAAAGATCGAGTCGGGTTTTGTGAAACCCGACTTTGTCCAGAGTCGAGTCGAGTGCAGTCGGCCGATTATCGCTAAAAGTCGGGGATCGACCGAAACACGAAACCCAATGCAAGTCAATGGGGAAGCATAGTCGGCAGTGAGTGGAGGCCAGGAAAACACCTACAGTGCCCATTTTAATGCCAAAAACATCCATTCTTGTTTCTGAAGCTTGTCAATCTTAATTAACTTTATAATAATAGTTGTTCAATGGAACTTGGGGGTCATTTGGCAAAAGTTGTGGGGGGCAGGGCTGGTTCAAGGTTTTAGTGGGCCCAGGAATCGTGGACTATGTCACAGCGGTGGAGCAGGGAGAGGTAAGTATTTCAACGTTGCAAGTGCTGTGATCCTGAGCAAGCAGGGGGGCACACTTGTTCGCATTGGCACTGGCACAGGGCCCCTCAAAGTACAGCGGTGTGTTTGCACGGCGGGGGCGCCTCCCACCAGCAGCGACACTTTTGCGTTCTCTGAGGGGCCCTGTGCCAGTGACGTCGCCAATGAGTATGCCCCCCCCCACCTGATGAAGGAACCTGCACTTTCATCTGCACCTTCCTCTTTGTCCCTGTGTAAGGTGGTATAACATGCGGGAAGGGGAACCTTACTTTCAGCATGGTCAGATTCTGGCTGTGTAGAGTGCAAGGGGAATGTAGTGGTCTAGGTCAATGTACCAGCAGACTCATCTAGCAGTGGCTGGGCAATGGGCAGGATGAGGAGGAAACAGATATAGGGCCAAAGAATAAAGTAGGCTAAATGCAGTTCAAAATTGGTAACATGACTAAACAGGCGGCATTGCTTTGTTCAGTGGAGTAGCAAACCCAGGAGCAGCAGACACTGTTTTAAGGGCCCAAACACACTAATAGGCCAAATGCAGTTTAATATCTGATACTTTAGGCCAAAAGCCTAAGACTGAAGCTCAGCTTTATTCAGTTGAGGGCAAACACCAGGGAGGGGCAGACACCGTTAGTAGGCCCTAACCACCAATTTTTAAAAACACAGCACTTAATGAGAGCCAGAAGGTTGAAGCTCAGCTTTATTCAGTTGAGGACAAACACCAGGCAGGGGCAGACACCGTTAGTAGGCCGTAACCAAAGTTGAAGGCCAAATGCAGTTTAATATCTGATACTATAGGCCGAAAGCCAGAAGGTGGAAGCTCAGCTTTATTCAGTTGAGGGCAAACACCAGGGAGGGGCAGACACCGTTAGTAGGTCCTAACCACCAATTTTTAAAAACACAGCACTTAATGAGAGCCAGAAGGTTGAAGCTCAGCTTTATTCAGTTGAGGACAAACACCAGGGAGGGGCAGACACCGTTAGTAGGCCGTAACCAAAGTTGAAGGCCAAATGCAGTTTAATATCTGATACTATAGGCCGAAAGCCAGAAGGTGGAAGCTCAGCTTTACTCAGTTGAGGGCAAACACCAGGGAGGGGCAGACACCGTTAGTAGGCCCTAACCACCAATTTTTAAAAACACAGCACTTAATGAGAGCCAGAAGGTTGAAGCTCAGCTTTATTCAGTTGAGGACAAACACCAGGCAGGGGCAGACACCGTTAGTAGGCCGTAACCAAAGTTGAAGGCCAAATGCAGTTTAATATCTGATACTATAGGCCAAAAGCCAGAAGGTGGAAGCTCAGCTTTATTCAGTTGAGGGCAAACACCAGGGAGGGGCAGACACCGTTAGTAGGCCGTAACCAAAGTTGAAGGCCAAATGCAGTTTAATTTCTGATACTATAGGCCGAAAGCCAGAAGGTGGAAGCTCCGATTTAGACAGTGGGGGACAATTTGAATTAGGGACTGCAGACAGACTTAGTAGGCTGTCCCCTGTGGACCATGCATCCACCACATTAACCCATTGCGCCTTAATGGACACGTAATCTTCCGTGGCCATGCCTACAGGTACATGCGTCTGTTGTCAGGTGCACCTTTGTACTCACAGATTGCCAGAGTGCATGGACAATGCGGTCTTTCACATGCTGGTGGAGGATTGGGATGGCTTTTCTCACAAAAGAAGTGTCGACTGGTTAGCTTGTAGCGTGGTACAGCGTAGTCCATCATGGCCTTATTAATAGTAAATAAAATATATAACTAGGCTCTATGAACTTTTAAATAGGTTCCAGGGGTACACGGGCAGCATTGGTGTGGTCAGTGGAGGAGTATTGCAAGTAGGGGCCGCAGACAGGCTAACAAAGGCCTAAAATAACAAACAATAGGCAGGCATGGCAGTTTTAAATCGGTTACATGGATACACAGGCAGGCACTCCAGGCAGCATTGTGGTCAGTGGAGGAGTATTGCAAGTAGGGGCCGCAGACAGGCTATCAAAGGCCTAAAATAACAAACAATAGGCAGGCATGGCAGTTTTAAATCGGTTACATGGATACACAGGCAGGCACTCCAGGCAGCATTGTGGTCAGTGGAGGAGTATTGCAAGTAGGGGCCGCAGACAGGCTATCAAAGGCCTAAAATAACAAACAATAGGCAGGCATGGCAGTTTTAAATCGGTTACATGGATACACAGGCAGGCAGCATTGTGGTCAGTGGAGGAGTATTGCAAGTAGGGTCCGCAGACAGGCTGTCAAAGGCCTAAAATAACAAACAATAGGCAGGCATGGCAGTTTTAAATCGGTTACATGGATACACAGGCAGGCACTCCAGGCAGCATTGTGGTCAGTGGAGGAGTATTGCAAGTAGGGGCCGCAGACAGGCTATCAAAGGCCTAAAATAACAAACAATAGGCAGGCATGGCAGTTTTAAATCGGTTACATGGATACACAGGCAGGCAGCATTGTGGTCAGTGGAGGAGTATTGCAAGTAGGGGCCGCAGACAGGCTATCAAAGGCCTAAAATAACAAACAATAGGCAGGCATGGCAGTTTTAAATCGGTTACATGGATACACAGGCAGGCACTCCAGGCAGCATTGTGGTCAGTGGAGGAGTATTGCAAGTAAGGCCACAGACAGGCTATCAAAGGCCTAAAATAACAAACAATAGGCAGGCATGGCAGTTTTAAATCGGTTACATGGATACACAGGCAGGCAGCATTGTGGTCAGTGGAGGAGTATTGCAGGTAGGGGCCGCAGACAGGCTATCAAAGGCCTAAAATAACAAACAATAGGCAGGCATGGCAGTTTTAAATCGGTTACATGGATACACAGGCAGGCACTCCAGGCAGCATTGTGGTCAGTGGAGGAGTATTGCAAGTAGGGGCCGCAGACAGGCTATCAAAGGCCTTAAATAACAAACAATAGGCAGGCATGGCAGTTTTAAATCGGTTACATGGATACACAGGCAGGCAGCATTGTGGTCAGTGGAGGAGTATTGCAAGTAGGGGCCGCAGACAGGCTATCAAAGGCCTAAAATAACAAACAATAGGCAGGCATGGCAGTTTTAAATCGGTTACATGGATACACAGGCAGGCAGCATTGTGGTCAGTGGAGGAGTATTGCAGGTAGGGGCCGCAGACAGGCTATCAAAGGCCTAAAATAACAAACAATAGGCAGGCATGAAGGTTTTAAATTGGTTACATGGATACACAGGCAGGCACTCCAGGCAGCATTGTGGTCAGTGGAGGAGTATTGCAAGTAAGGGCCGCAGACAGGCTATCAAAGGCCTAAAATAACAAACAATAGGCAGGCATGGCAGTTTTAAATCGGTTACATGGATACACAGGCAGGCAGCATTGTGGTCAGTGGAGGAGTATTGCAAGAAGTGTCTGACACAGTTAGTACTCCCAAAAAATAAATAGATGTTAATGTCTCGCAAAACAACTATAAATAAAAAAAAGGGTGGCATGCTTAGGTACAGGGGTGGGCTCATCTGCAGAGTTTATGACAAAGTAATTTGGCAGTAAATCAGTATTTACTGGTGTCAATATAGGACACTGACCCAGACTACTGTAACTATCATCATAGATGTCAACAAATTGGTATTGATTGTCAGTGCCAGGCATTGAATGATGTCAGCGCATAGACTAAACATTGGTGGAGCTGTGCGAGATAATTTGGCACGTGGTAGAGCACAGTTTGAGCTGGGAGGGGAACTCTCTTGTGGCCGGCGGTACCGCCCCAGGGCCCCTCATGTTACAACGGTGTGTCTGACGTTGGGTGCGCACCACCACCGCCAGAGACACTACATTGTACTATGAGGGACCCAGTGGCAGTGCCGTCGACCAAAAGCGAGCACACCCACCTCTTCTGACAAACAGCACTGTAACTAACGGGTGCTTGCGCCAAGTGTCGAGAGTGAGACAACGGCCCCGTGGGGGGAGTTTTCCCGTTGGGGGAGGTGTAAACATGTCCTATGCTGGTCAAACAGCTGCTGCAAATTAAGAGATTTGAACACTCAGTAAGACCAGTCCACAAGCAAGACCTTTTTATAGGAAAGCTAGGTGTCAGCCGGGAAAGGTGGGGCAAAATAATTTGAAATCCAGGAGTGGTTCATTTTAATGAAGGTGAGATCATCCACATTTTGGGTAGCCAGACGAGTCCTTTTTTCGGTTAATATTGAACCAGCAGCACTGAATACTCTCTCTGATAGCACACTAGCTGCTGGGCAAGCAATCTCCTGCAACGCATATTCTGCCAATTCAGGCCAGGTGTCTAATTTGGATGCCCAGTAATCAAATGGGAATGACGGTTGAGGGAGAACATCAATAAGGGCTGAAAAATAGTTAGTAACCATACTGGACAAATGTTGTCTCCTGTCACTTTGAATAGATGCTGCAGTACCTGTCCTGTCTGTGGTCATTGCGAAATCACTCCACAACCTGGTCAGAAAACCTCTCTGTCCAACGCCACTTCTGATCTGTGCACCTCTAACACCTCTGCCCTGTAGCCCCCTGCAGCTCATGTGAGAACCATCACTGGCGCTGTGTGCTGGGAATGCCTGAATCAAACGGTCTACAAGAGTAGCTTGTTTGGTTGCTAATATTTGTTCGAGGTTCTCATGTGGCATAATATTTTGCAATTTGCCTTTATGGCGAGGGTCAAGGATGCAGGCCAACCAGTAATCATCATCGCTCATCATTTTAATAATGCGTGGGTCCTTTTTGAGGATACGTAAGGCATAATCCGCCATGTGGGCCAAAGTTCCAGTTGGCAAATCTGCGGTTGTGCTGGTTTGAGGGGCAGTTACAGGCAAATCTACGTCACTTGTCTCCCTTACAAAAACAGAACCCGGCCTTGCAACGCCACTAATTTCTGCTGGCCGAGGAGAAGCTTCCTCATTAAAAAAGTACTCATCCCCATCATCCTCCTCGTCCTCCTCTTCGCCCGCTACCGCATCCTCTACACGGCCCTGACCAGACAATGGCTGACTGTCATCAAGGCTTTACTCTTCCTCGGCTGCAGACGCCTGCTCCTTTATGTGCGTCAAACTTTGCATCAGCAGACGCATTAGGGGGATGCTCATGCTTATTATTGCGTTGTCTGCACTAACCAGCCGTGTGCATTCCTCAAAACACTGAAGGACTTGACACAGGTCTTGTAGCTTCGACCACTGCACACCTGACAACTCCATGTCTGCCATCCAACTGCCTGCCCGTGTATCCTCCCACAAATACATAACAGCACGGCTCTGTTCGCACACTCTCTGAAGCATGTGCAGTGTGGAGTTCCACCTTGTTGCAACGTCGATGATTAGGCGATGCTGAGGAAGGTTCAAAGAACGCTGATAGTTCTGCATACGGCTGGAGTGTACAGGCGAACGGCGGATATGCGAGCAAAGTCTGCGCACTTTGAGGAGCAGGTCGGGTAACCCCGGATAACTTTTCAGGAAGCACTGCACCACCAGGTTTAAGGTGTGAGCCAGGCAAGGAATGTGTTTCAGTTGGGAAAGGGCTATGGCAGCCATGAAATTCCTTCCGTTATCACTCACTACCTTGCCTGCCTCAAGATGTACAGTGCCCAGACATGACTGAGTTTCTTTCTGCAAGAACTCGCACAGAACTTCCGCGGTGTGTCAGTTGTCGCCCAAACACTTCATTGCCAATACAGCCTGCTGACGCTTGCCACTAGCTGTGTGTTTTTTCAGTAGCTGTCCCATAATGGCACACCTGGTGTGCAACAGTGGCAGCTGCTGATGGAGTGGATGTGCGACTGCGGTCTGTGGACGAGCTCTCGCTTCTGCAGGAGGAGGAGGAAGAGGAGGAGGGGGGCGAACGCCTACAGCCAACTCTTTCCTTGACCGTGGGCTAGGCAGAACTGTCCCAATATTGCTGTCCCCTGTGGAGCCTGCATCCACCACATTCACCCAGTGTGCCGTGATGGACACGTAACGTCCCTGGCCATGCCTACTGGTCCATGCATCTGTTGTCAGGTGCACCTTTGTAGTCACAGACTGCCTGAGTGCATGGACGATGCGGTCTTTAACATGCTGTTGGAGGGCTGGGATGGCTTTTCTAGAAAAGAAGTGCCGACTGGGTAGCTCGTAGCGTGGTACAGCGTAGTCCATCAGCGCTTTGAAAGCTTCGCTTTCAACTAACCGGTAGGGCATCATCTCTAATGAGATTAGTCTAGCAATGTGGGCGTTCAAACCCTGTGTACGCGGATGCGAGGATGAGTACTTCCTTTTCCTAACAAGAATCTCATGTAGGGTGAGCTGGACTGGAGAGCTGGAGATCGTGGAACTAGCGGTGGTGCCGGTGGACATGGGTGAGTGAGAGAGGGTTGGAGATGGTATTCTTGCCGGTGCCCTACATGCAGTGTTTCCTACTACTAACCTGGTGATTCCCTGACTGCTTTGGCCTGGTGACAAAAGCTGCACAGATACTGCAGGTGGTGTGGGAAATGGTGGGCTTACAGGGAGGGAAGGGATGTAGCGTTGCTGACTAGCTTCATTGGCCGAGGGTGCTGCAACCTTTAGGGACGTTTGGTAGTTAGTCCAGGCTTGCAAATGCATGGTGGATAAATGTCTATGCATGCAACTTGTATTTAGACTTTTAAGATTCTGACCTCTGCTTAAGGTAGTTGAACATTTTTGACAGATGACTTTGCGCTGATCATTTGGATGTTGTTTAAAAAAATGCCAGACTGCACTCTTTCTACTATCGGATACCTTTTCAGGCATTGCAGACTGAGCTTCTTTAACCGGATGGCCACGCTGTCCTCCAACTGGTTTTGTTTTTGCCACGCGTTTTTGGCCAGATACGGGCCCGGTAGATGGAACCTGTTGTGATGTTGATGCCTGCTGCGGCTCCTCCTCCTCCGCTTCAGAACTACTGCCGCCTGCACCCTGTTCCCCCAATGGCTGCCTATCGGGGTCCACAACTGGGTCATCTATGACCTCCTCTTCTATGTCATGTGCAATTTCGTCTGTGTCACCGTGTAAGCCGGTGGTATAGCGTTCGTGACGGGGCACCATAGTCTCCGCTGGGTTTGATTCTGCCTCAGTACACTGCGAGGGCAATGTTCGGGTCTGAGTCAAAGGAACAGCATAGTAATCTGGCTGTGGCTGTGCATCTGTGCACTCCATGTCCGATTCAACTTCTAATGGGCATGGCCTGTTAACTGTTTCACTGTCTAACCCAGGAACGGTATGTGTAAAGAGCTCCATGGAGTAACCTGTTGTGTCGACTGACGCATCCTTAACTGTTGTTTTTAGTGAAGGACACAAGGAAGCGACTTGTTCCTGACCGGGAGCATCCACTGACGATGCACTGCTCTGACATTTGGCACTTTCCGAGGAGGAGGCGAAAGAGTTAGAGGCAGAGTCAGCAATGAAAGCCAATACTTGTTCCTCCTGCTCCGGCTTCAAAAGTGGTTTTCCCACTCCCAGAAAAGAGAGCGTTCGAGGCCTTGTGTAGGCCAGACAACGAACCTGGATCAACAACTCGAGACTTAGGTGCTGTACTGCTTTTACCACGACCACCTGATGCTCCACCACCACTACCATCATTACCAGATGACAATGACCGCCCACGGCCACGACCTCTTCCACTAGACTTCCTCATTGTTTGCAAAACGTAACCAAAGTAACGCTATTTGTTACTGTAAAACAACTTATCAGTTGAACTCAAACTTCTGTAGGATTTATATATACCTTTATAGGTGCCTGACACTGAAAGGAAAATCAGGCCCAATGTTACACACTAGGTT
This sequence comes from Ranitomeya variabilis, assembly GCF_051348905.1. NCBI lineage: Eukaryota > Metazoa > Chordata > Amphibia > Anura > Dendrobatidae > Ranitomeya > Ranitomeya variabilis. The sequence continues at coordinate 577,338,512 of NC_135236.1, forward strand.
TTCTGTGCCCCAATAATTTGAGACAGATGGCACACACAGGACCAGCCCTCAAGCAGAAATGCCAATCTTAATCTCCCACTATTTTTTTTTTTTTTTTCTGGGAGAATTTACCGTAAAAAAAAAAAATGGCCAAGTATTACACAGTGTTTTCGGTGCCACACAATGACAGACAGATGCCACACACAGCAATAGCACGGAGGCAGACTTGCCAATATTTATCTCCCACTAATTTTTTTTGGGGAAAAGGGAGAATTTAGCAAAAACAAAAAAAGGGCCAAGTATTACACAGTGTTTTCGGTGGCACACAATTAGAGACAGATACCACACACAGCAATGGCACGGAGGCAGACTTGCCAATATTTATCTCCCACTAATTTTTTTTTGGGAAAAGGGAGAATGTACCCCCCCCAAAAAAAAAATGGCCAAGTATTACACAGTGTTTTCGGTGCCACACAATGACAGACAGATGCCACACACAGCAATGGCACGGAGGCAGACTTGCCAATATTTATCTCCCACTAATTTTTTTGGGGGGAAAAGGGAGAATTTAGCAAAAAAAAACCAAATGGCCAAGTATTACACAGTGTTTTCGGTGGCACACAATGAGAGACAGATACCACACACAGCAATGGCACGGAGGCAGACTTGCAAATATTTATCTCCCACTAATTTTTTTTTTTGGAAAAGGGAGAATGTACCCCCCCCCAAAAAAAAAATGGCCAAGTATTACACAGTGTTTTCGGTGCCACACAATGAGAAACAGATGCCACACACAGCAATGGCACGGAGGCAGACTTGCCAATATTTATCTCCCACTAATTTTTTTTTGGGAAAAGGGAGAATGTACCCCCCCCCCAAAAAAAGGCCAAGTACTACACAGTGTTTTCGGTGCCACACAATGACAGACAGATGCCACACACAGCAATGGCACGGAGGCAGACTTGCCAATATTTATCTCCCACTAATTTTTTTGGGGGAAAAGGGAGAATTTAGCAAAAAAAAAAAAAATGGCCAAGTATTACACAGTGTTTTCGGTGGCACACAATGAGAGACAGATACCACACACAGCAATGGCACGGAGGCAGACTTGCCAATATTTATCTCCCACTAATTTTTTTTTTGGAAAAGGGAGAATGTACCCCCCCCCCAAAAAAAAATGGCCAAGTATTACACAGTGTTTTCGGTGCCACACAATGACAGACAGATGCCACACACAGCAATGGCACGGAGGCAGACTTGCCAATATTTATCTCCCACTAATTTTTTTTTTGGAAAAGGGAGAATGTACCCCCCCCAAAAAAAAAAATGGCCAAGTATTACACAGTGTTTTCGGTGCCACACAATGACAGACAGATGCCACACACAGCAATGGCACGGAGGCAGACTTGCCAATATTTATCTCCCACTAATTTTTTTTTTGGAAAAGGGAGAATGTACCCCCCCCCCCAAAAAAAAATGGCCAAGTATTACACAGTGTTTTCGGTGCCACACAATGACAGACAGATGCCACACACAGCAATGGCACGGAGGCTGTCATGATCTCAATGGCAAGAGATCATAGCATCAGCATATATAGGAACTAGCTCTTGGAAGATGGAAACTGAGCTGACCATGAACTAAACCTAACGCACAACTAGCAGTGGCCGGGTAGCATGCCTACGTTGATTCTAGATGCCCAGCACCAGCCGGAGGACTAAATAAAGCTAGCAGAGGAAAATATTAGTCCTAGCTCACCTCTAGAGAAATACCCCGAAAGGAGACAGAGGCCCCCCACATGTATTGGCGGTGAATCAAGATGAAATAACAAACGTAGTATGAAAATAGGTTTAGCAAATTTGAGGTCCACTTACTACATAGCAGAAGACAGAAAGGACACTTTCATGGTCAGCTGAAAACCCTATCAAAACACCATCCAGAAATTACTTTAAAACTCTGGCATTAACTCATAACACCAGAGTGGCAATTCCTGTTCACAAGAGCTTTCCAGACACAGTAACGAAACTACAGCTGTGAACTGGAACAAAAATGCAAAAACAAACATGGACAAGAGTCCAACTTATCTAGTAGTTGTCTAGGAGCAGGAACAAGCACAGAGAGGCTTCTGATAACATTGTTGACCGGCAAGCTACTAACAGAGCAGCAAGGTTATATAGCGACTCCCACATCTTGATGGGAACAGGTGAACAGAGAAGATGAAGACACCAGTTCAATTCCACCAGTAGCCACCGGGGGAGCCCAGAATCCAAATTCACAACAGTACCCCCCCCTCAAGGAGGGGGCACCGAACCCTCACCAGAACCACCAGGGCGATCAGGATGGGCCCTATGAAAGGCACGAACCAGATCAGAGGCATGAACATCAGATGCATTCACCCAAGAATTATCCTCCTGGCCGTATCCCTTCCACTTCACCAGATACTGGAGTCTCCGTCTGGAAACACGAGAGTCTAAGATTTTCTCCACAACGTACTCCAACTCACCCTCAACCAACACCGGAGCAGGAGGCTCAACGGAAGGCACAACCGGTACCTCACACCCGCGCAACAACGACCGATGAAAAACGTTATGAATAGAAAAGGATGCAGGGAGGTCCAAACGGAAGGAAACAGGGTTAAGAATCTCCAATATCCTATATGGGCCGATGAACCGAGGCTTAAACTTAGGAGAAGAGACCCTCATAGGGACAAAACGAGAAGACAACCACACCAAATCCCCAACACAAAGCCGAGGACCAACACGACGGTGGCGGTTGGCAAAAAGCTGAGTCTTCTCCTGGGACAACCTCAAATTGTCCACCACCTGCCCCCAGATCTGATGCAATCTCTCCACCACAGCATCCACTCCAGGACAATCCGAAGATTCCACCTGACCAGAGGAAAATCGAGGATGAAACCCCGAATTACAGAAAAACGGGGACACCAAAGTGGCAGAGCTGGCCCGATTATTGAGAGCAAACTCCGCCAATGGCAAAAAAGCAACCCAATCATCCTGGTCAGCAGACACAAAACACCTCAGATATGTCTCCAGGGTCTGATTAATCCGCTCGGTCTGGCCATTCGTCTGAGGATGGAAAGCGGACGAAAAAGATAAATCTATGCCCATCCTAGCACAGAATGCCCGCCAAAATCTAGACACGAATTGGGTCCCTCTGTCAGAAACGATATTCTCAGGAATACCATGCAAACGAACATTTTGAAAAAACAGAGGAACCAACTCGGAAGAAGAAGGCAACTTGGGCAGAGGAACCAAATGGACCATCTTAGAGAAACGGTCACACACCACCCAGATGACAGACATCTTCTGAGAAACAGGCAGATCTGAAATAAAATCCATCGAGATGTGCGTCCATGGCCTCTTAGGAATAGGCAAGGGCAACAACAATCCACTAGCCCGAGAACAACAAGGCTTGGCCCGAGCACAAACGTCACAAGACTGCACAAAGCCTCGCACGTCTCGTGACAGGGAAGGCCACCAGAAGGACCTTGCCACCAAATCCCTGGTACCAAAAATGCCAGGATGACCTGCCAACGCAGAAGAATGAACCTCAGAGATGACTCTACTGGTCCAATCATCAGGAACAAACAGTTTATCAGGTGGGCAACGATCAGGTCTATCCGCCTGAAACTCCTGCAAGGCCCGCCGCAGGTCTGGAGAAACGGCTGACAATACCACTCCATCCTTAAGGATACCTGTGGGCTCAGAGTTACCAAGCGAGTCAGGCTCAAAACTCCTAGAAAGGGCATCCGCCTTAACATTCTTAGAACCCGGTAGGTATGACACCACAAAATTAAACCGAGAGAAAAATAATGACCAGCGCGCCTGTCTAGGATTCAGGCATCTGGCGGTCTCAAGATAAATCAAATTTTTGTGGTCAGTCAATACCACCACCTGATGTCTGGCCCCCTCAAGCCAATGGCGCCACTCCTCAAAAGCCCACTTCATGGCCAAAAGCTCCCGATTCCCAACATCATAATTCCGCTCAGCGGGCGAAAATTTACGGGAAAAGAAGGCACAAGGCCTCATCACGGAGCAGTCAGAACTTTTCTGCGACAACACTGCCCCAGCTCCGATCTCAGAAGCGTCGACCTCAACCTGAAAAGGTAGAGCAACATCAGGCTGCCGCAACACAGGGGCAGAGGAAAAACGGCGCTTAAGCTCCCGAAAGGCCTCCACAGCATCAGGGGACCAATCAGCAACATCAGCACCCTTCTTAGTCAAATCGGTCAATGGCTTAGCAATATCCGAAAAACCAGCAATAAATCGACGATAAAAGTTAGCAAAGCCCAAAAATTTCTGAAGACTCTTAAGAGAAGAGGGCTGCGTCCAATCACAAATAGCTTGAACCTTGACAGGATCCATTTCAATGGAAGAGGGGGAAAAAATATATCCCAAAAAGGAAATCCTCTGTACCCCAAAAACACACTTAGAACCCTTCACACACAAAGAATTAGACCGCAAAACCTGAAAAACCCTCCTGACTTGCTGGACATGAGAGTCCCAGTCATCCGAAAAAATCAGAATATCATCCAGATACACAATCATAAATTTATCCAAATAATCGCGAAAAATATCATGCATAAAGGACTGGAAAACTGACGGAGCATTTGAAAGACCAAAAGGCATCACTAAATACTCAAAGTGGCCCTCGGGCGTATTAAATGCGGTTTTCCACTCATCCCCCTGCCTGATTCGCACCAAATTATACGCCCCACGAAGGTCAATCTTAGAGAACCACTTGGCCCCCTTTATGCGAGCAAACAAATCAGTCAGCAACGGCAATGGGTATTGATATTTAACAGTGATTTTATTCAAAAGCCGATAATCAATACATGGTCTCAAAGAGCCGTCTTTTTTTGACACAAAGAAAAAACCGGCTCCTAAGGGAGATGACGATGGACGAATATGTCCCTTTTCCAAGGACTCCTTTATATATTCACGCATAGCAGCATGTTCAGGCACAGACAGATTAAATAAACGACCCTTTGGGTATTTACTACCCGGGATTAAATCTATGGCACAATCGCACTCTCGGTGCGGAGGTAACGAACCAAGCTTGGATTCTTCAAAGACGTCACGATAGTCAGACAGGAACTCAGGAATTTCAGAGGGAATAGATGATGAAATGGAAACCACAGGTACATCCCCATGAGCCCCCTTACATCCCCAGCTCAACACAGACATAGCTTTCCAGTCGAGGACTGGGTTGTGAGATTGCAGCCAAGGCAATCCTAGCACCAAATCATCATGTAGATTATACAGCACCAGAAAGCGAATAATCTCCTGGTGATCCGGATTAATACGCATAGTTACTTGTGTCCAGTATTGTGGTTTATTATTAGCCAATGGGGTGGAGTCAATCCCCTTCAGAGGAATAGGAGTCTCCAAAGGCTCTAAATCATACCCACAGCGTTTGGCAAAGGACCAATCCATAAGACTCAAAGCGGCGCCAGAGTCGACATAGGCGTCCGTGGTAATAGATGACAAAGAGCAAATCAGGGTCACAGATAGAATAAACTTAGACGGTAAGGTGCAAATGGAAACAGATTTACCAAGCTTTTTAGTGCGCTTAGAGCATGCTGATATAACATGAGTAGAATCACCACAATAGAAACACAACCCATTTTTCCGTCTAAAATTCTGCCGCTCGCTTCGGGACAGAATTCTATCACACTGCATACTCTCTGGCGATTTCTCAGTGGACACCGCCAGATGGTGCACTGGTTTGCGCTCCCACAAACACCTATCGATCTGAATAGCCATTGTCATGGACTCATTCAGACCCGCAGGCACAGGGAACCCCACCATAACGTCCTTAATGGCATCAGAGAGACCCTCTCTGAAAGTCGCCGCCAGGGCGCACTCATTCCACTGAGTAAGCACAGACCATTTACGGAATCTTTGGCAGTAAATTTCCGCTTCATCTTGCCCCTGAGATAGGGACATCAAAGTTTTTTCTGCCTGAAGCTCCAAATGAGGTTCGTCATAAAGCAACCCCAAGGCCAGAAAAAACGCATCCACATTGAGCAACGCAGGATCCCCTGGTGTCAATGAAAAAGCCCAGTCTTGAGGGTCGCCCCGGAGCAAGGAAATCACAATCCTGACCTGCTGTGCAGGATCTCCGGCAGAGCGAGATTTCAGGGACAAAAATAATTTGCAATTATTTCGAAAATTCTGAAACCCAGATCTATTCCCCGAGAAAAATTCCGGCAAAGGAATTCTCGGCTCAGATACAGGTGCATGACAAACAAAATCTTGCAAATTTTGTACCTTCGTGGCGAGATTATTCAAACCTGCAGTTACACTCTGAAGATCCATTGCAAACAGGTGGACACAGAGCCATTCAAAGGAGAGAAAAAAAAAAAAAAAAAAAAAAAATTTCAGCAGACTACTTATTACTCTCCTTTCTCAGCCAAGGATTTTAACCCTTTAGTGGGCCGGTCAAACTGTCATGATCTCAATGGCAAGAGATCATAGCATCAGCATATATAGGAACTAGCTCTTGGAAGATGGAAACTGAGCTGACCATGAACTAAACCTAACGCACAACTAGCAGTGGCCGGGTAGCATGCCTACGTTGATTCTAGATGCCCAGCACCAGCCGGAGGACTAAATAAAGCTAGCAGAGGAAAATATTAGTCCTAGCTCACCTCTAGAGAAATTCCCCCGAAAGGAGACAGAGGCCCCCCACATGTATTGGCGGTGAATCAAGATGAAATAACAAACGTAGTATGAAAATAGGTTTAGCAAATTTGAGGTCCACTTACTACATAGCAGAAGACAGAAAGGACACTTTCATGGTCAGCTGAAAACCCTATCAAAACACCATCCAGAAATTACTTTAAAACTCTGGCATTAACTCATAACACCAGAGTGGCAATTCCTGTTCACAAGAGCTTTCCAGACACAGTAACGAAACTACAGCTGTGAACTGGAACAAAAATGCAAAAACAAACATGGACAAGAGTCCAACTTATCTAGTAGTTGTCTAGGAGCAGGAACAAGCACAGAGAGGCTTCTGATAACATTGTTGACCGGCAAGCTACTAACAGAGCAGCAAGGTTATATAGCGACTCCCACATCTTGATGGGAACAGGTGAACAGAGAAGATGAAGACACCAGTTCAATTCCACCAGTAGCCACCGGGGGAGCCCAGAATCCAAATTCACAACAGGAGGCAGACTTGCCAATATTTATCTCCCACTAATTTTTTTTTGGGAAAAGGGAGAATGTACCCCAAAAAAAAAAAAAAATGGCCAAGTATTACACAGTGTTTTCGGTGCCACACAATGAGAGACAGATGCCACACACAGCAATGGCACGGAGACAGACTTGCCAATATTTATCTCCCACTAATTTTTTTTGGGGAAAAGGGAGAGTTTAGCAAAAAAAAAAAAAAAAGGCCAAGTATTAGGGTATGTTTCCACTGTCAGGATGGCCGGCGGTATCGCCGCAGCGGCGAAGCCGCTCAGCGCTAAGCCCCGCCCCCTTTCTGGGACGCGATCATGCCGGATGTGTTAACTCTTCACATCCGGGATGATCGCTCTCTCCCATAGCGCCCTGTGATATGCCTTGCGGGGACGCTGCGTCCCCACAAGGTGTACGGACATGCTGCGATCTGAAAAGACGCGCAGCATGTCCGTAGTCGCAGGGCCGCCGCGTGCGGGTTTCCACGCATAGTGGAGACGGGATTTCATAAAATCCCCTCCACTATGCTGGAACATCTGGACGCTGCTTGTTTGACGCTGCAGCTCTACGCAGCGTCAAACAAGCAGCGTTTCCTGACCATGGAAACATACCCTTACACAGTGTTTTCGGTGGCACACAATGAGAGACAGATACCACACACAGCAATGGCACGGAGGCAGACTTGCCAATATTTATCTCCCACTAATTTTTTATTTTGGAAAAGGGAGAATGTACCCCCCCCACAAAAAAAAAGGCCAAGTATTACACAGTGTTTTCGGTGCCACACAATGAGAGACAGATACCACACACAGCAATGGCACGGAGGCAGACTTGCCAATATTTATCTCCCTGCAGTTATCTCAGAAAAGTATGGCAGGCAGCTATAAAAAGGACTGCTGCACACAAAAGTGTGGACAAACACACAAGATAGCTGTGCAGAAAGGAAGGAAAAACAGGATTTGTGCTTTGAAAAAAGCAGTTGGTTTGCACAGTGGCGTACACACAGGCACAGCAACGCAGCTATCAGGGTCAGGGAGCCTTCTAGTGCAGCCCAATGAGCTACAGCGCTGAGGGAAAAAAAATGTAGCTTCCACTGTCCCTGCAATCAAAAGGTGGTGTTGGACAGTGGAAATCGCTACAGCACAAGCGGTTTGTAGCTTTATGTACCCTGCCTATCACTATCCCTGCTTCCGAAGAAGCTGCAGCAACCTCTCCCTATGCTCAGATCAGCAGCAGTAAGATGGCGGTCGGCGGGAACGCCCCTTTATAGCCCCTGTGACGCCGCAGAAAGCAAGCCAATCACTGCAATGCCCTTCTCTAAGATGGTGGGGACTGAGATCTATGTCATCACGCTGCCCACACTCTGTGTCCACCTTCATTGGCTGAGAAATGGCGCTTTTAGCGTCATTGAAACGCGACTTCGGCGCGAAAGTCACGTACCGCATGGCAGACCCCACACAGGGATCGGCTCGGTTTCATGAGACGCCGACTTTGCCAAAAGTCGGCGACTTATGAAAATGAACGATCCGTTTCGCTCAACCCTAGTAGTGAGAGTTGGTATGGGAATAGAAAGAAGTTAACCGCTGGAGGGAGTTAGTTGCATGAAAGATATTGGTTTCACAGTCAGATCTGCTTTTTCCACTCAGTGTAAGCATGCACTTTTGCTATGCCTCAACTTAAAGTTAGGGAAGATTTCAGTTTTTGTTTAATTATTAGTCTAAAAAAGACTTATTGAATTTGATGCATTTTACTCCACCATAATTTTCATCAAGACTGGTATTAGAAACAGGCCCTAGTTTTTTCTATAAACATTTTTTAAAGGTAAAGTTAAAAGTACAAAAGCAGGGAAAGGGGAGAGGGAGTGAGCTCACCCTTATCCACTGCACTTTGCTTGGATGAAAGCCTCCGCCCGGAGCCATCCTGGTCTGGACACTTCAAGAGTCATATGAAAAAGAAAGGGATTCTCCGCATAGGTTACATGTTTAAAGCTTCACTTTTATTTTGTCTTCATAAAAATGGACAATCTGGCATACCACTGTATACCCACCAACCGGACCAATGCTTTGCAGTCTTAAACATGGTCTCATGACTCTTTAATTACCATTATTATTATCTTCTAAACTGATTGTGAGTAGCTTGCCAAGTAGTAGCAAGAATTTATTAGAAGAGCTGCAAAGCATGATCAAGAAGAGACACATGGCCCAAGTCCCGCAATCCCAAGAACAGGAATACTCAACAGCTATGCATTGTGCCATGTGTCCTTCCTTACTCGTCAATGTTTGTAGATGGCTGTAGAATGGTAGAAATGGGAATTATCCCCTAGGTCTATCTGTTGTCATCATAAAGTGAAAACGAGTCTCCCAATGTTGCTTCATTCTTTTCATATGATTTCACAAAGGGTAAATTAACTAAAAACACAAACCATTGTGCCGACTTATACCGCACGTGTGCTAATTGTGTTCTCTTAAAAATCTTTCATCTCACAGCAAAATTTACACATTAATCATTTTGGCCCTAAGGTGTAAATGTTCAATAGTGGGCAAAACATTTCTGTTTGCTCGATAACCCAAGCTATAACCTTTTAATTGCATAGATTTAAATTAGCAATTATAAAGCATGCAACTATGAGCATAAAATCAATATGTTACACAACATTGGGACTGAAAAGGCTATTAAATGTATGTTATATTTAAATTTCCAATACAATCTAATATTCCGGTCTATAAACTGATTAAAATGCCTGTTAAATGATGCAAATATTTTCCTTCCCAGTGCGGTACAATGTAATACAGACAAGCATAGTTATGTTGTCAAAGCTTCTAAAACCACCGACAAACTTGTGACAGTAGATGACTGCATTTATGTAAATAATGTGAAATTTCAACCCTGCAAGTTGACAATTATTTATGTTGCCGATGTTTTCACTTTCTCACTAATGCATATATGAATACTTGAGTAAATATTAGAATCATAAACATCAGGCACATATGTAAATGCTCTGATTTTTCTTGCACGAGTTTTCAGTAAAACTGAGTTGTTACCTGCAAACTCTCATTCTCACTTGCAGGTGAAAGTTTGACTACAACTTTAGGAAATCAGTGACCATGGCTACAATTTATTCTGAGCAGAGGTGGCTCAGGACTAGTCTCGTCTCTGCCCATAGTCCCCGGATGTATCAGTAAACTAGTATTTCAAAGAGCACCCAGACTCTGATTCATGGTGCCCAAGGTTTGGGCCACACTAATCAACTGAAATGTTTCCTTTAAATATTATTATTATTTATTTATATGGCACCATTAATTTCATGGTGCTGTACATGAGAAGGGGTTACATCAAAATACAAATATCACTTACAGTAAACAATGACAGACTGGTAAAGAGGGAAGAGGACCTTGCCCTTGCGGGCTTACATTCTACAGGATTATGGGGAAAGAGACAGTAGGTCAGGGGTTGCAGTAGCTCCGATGGTGTTGAGTTGGCCTTGTGGTCATTACAGGTTGTAAGCTTTCTTGAAAAGGTGGGTTTCAGGTTTCTTTTGAAGGATTCAAATGTGGTGGATAACCGGATGTGCTAGAGCACAGAATTCCAGAGGATGGGGGATATTCGGGAGAAGTCTTGGAGGCAATTGGGTGAGGAGTGAATAAGCATGGAGGAGAGAAGGAGGTCTTGGGAGGACCGGAGATTACATGAGGGAAGATATTGTGAGATTAGTACGGAAATATATACGGAGGAGAAAGGTTATGGATGGCTTTGTAGGTCAGTGTTAGTAGTTTAAACTGGATACGCTGGGAAATTGGGAGCCAGTGAAGGGATTTGCAAAGAGGGGAAGCAGGAGTGTAGTGAGGAGAGAAATTAACCCCTTCATGACCTTGGGATTTTAAATTTTTCCGTGTTCGTTTTTCGCTCCCCTCCTTCCCAGAGCCGTAACTTTTATATTTTTCTGTCAATTTGGCCATGTGAGGGCTTATTTTTTGCGGGACGAGTTGTACTTTTGAAAGACATCATTGGTTTTAGCATGTCGTGTACTAGAAAACAGGAAAAAAATTCCAAGTGCAGTGAAATTGCAAAAAAAAGTGCAATCCCACACTTGTTTTTTGCTTGGCTTTTTTGCTAGGTACATTAAATGCTAAAACTGACCTGCCATTATGATTCTTTAGGTCATTACGAGTTCATAGACACCTAACATGACTAGGTTATTTTTTATCTAAGTGGTGAAAAAAAATTCCAAACTTTGCCAAAAAAAAAAAAAAATTGCGCCATTTTCCGATACTCGTAGCGTCTCCATTTTTCATGATCTGGGGTCGGTTGAGGGATTATTTTTTGCGTGCCAAGCTGGCGTTTTTTAATGACAGCATTTTGGTGCAGATACATTCTTTTGATCGCCCGTTATTGCATTTTAATGCAATGTCGCGGCGACCAAAAAAACGTAATTCTGGCGTTTCAAATTTTTTCTCGCTACGCCATTTAGCGATCAGGTTAATGCTTTTTTTATTGATAGATCAGGCGATTCTGAACGCGGTGATACCAAATATGTGTAGGTTTGATTTTGTTCACATTTTTTTAACTTTTTTTTTACTTTTGCCATGCTTCAATAGCCTCCATAGGAGGCTAGAAGCAGGCACAACGCGATCGGCTCTGCTACATAGCAGCAATCTGATGTTCGCTGCTATGTAGCAGAAATGCAGGTGTGCTGTGAGCGCCGACCACAGGGTGGCGCTCACAGCTGCCGGGAATCAGTAACCATAGAGGTCTCAAGGACCTCTATGGTTACACTGCTGAAGCATCGCCAACCTCCGATCATGTGACGGGGGTCAGCGATGCGATCATTTCCGGCCGCCCGGCCAGAAGCGGTAGTTAAATGCTGCTGTCTGCGTTTGACAGCGGCATTTAACTAGTTAATAGGCGCGGGCAGATTGCAATTCTGCCCGCGCCTATTATGGGCACATGTAAGCTGTTCAAAACAGCTGACATGTCCCGGCTTTGATGCAGGCTCACCGCCGGAGCCCTCATCAAAGCGGGGCTTCTGACCTCAGACGTACTATCCCATCCGAGGTCAGAAAGGGGTTAATTAGTTGGGCAGCAGAGTTAAGGACAAACTGGAGGGGTGTGAGAGTGTTAGAAGGTAAATATTACAATAAAGATAAGTTCAGCGTTTTCTTTCAGCAGCAAAATCTCATCTCTTGGCAGGAAAAAAGTTGAAGAAAAAAGCATGTTTTATTTGATTTTTCTATTGTTTTTTATGCATTTTTTAAAATAATTTGCAACAAATTAGGCATGCTAATTTTCTTGTGCATCCTGATAAAGTTTAGTGTTGGAAAAAAAGTCCTATTCCATAGAATACGGTTTTGGCACAGAGAACTCAGCAAAACATAATACCTGCGTTTTTTCAGTGTTTTTTCATCACCCATTTAAGTCAATGGGTGAAATAAGAGACATGCTCTGTGTCCAAAAACCATACAAATCACAAAATCCTGGTGACAAAAAAATAATGTGTGTGCATGAGATTTCTGAAATCTCATAGGATTTGTTGATACTGTGAAATGCAGGGGGAATTAGCATAAAGAAACGTAGCAAAAACGCCCAGTGTGAACTTGAACTACGGATTAAGTTCTGGATTTTCACCATAGGCAGAGATGCATTCATGGATCCCAGTCTACAGTAGAAGGAATTGCCTTCTTTTGGGACTGTTTCCAGTTTCGCAACACATGGTTTCTAGTCCACCTGGTCCTTGCCTGAGGATGTGGTGATGACGAACTCAGTCGAGCGGTTCAAGAGAGGCCTGGATGTCTTCCTTGAGCGTAACAATACTGCATCTTACAGTTATTAGGTTCTTTAGAAGGACGTAGATCTGGGGATTTATTCTGAATGAATATAGGCTGAACTGGATGGACAAATGTCTTTCTATGGCATTACTAACTATGTTACTATGTTACCATAAGGCAGAATGTATTCTTATCATCCTATGGCATTGGATAAAGGAAAAAAAATCTAAAAATCAGTTTTACCCAGAGCTATGACCATTTATATTCTGAAAATGATTAAATGAAATCTGTTGTGTTTATCATGGTGTCTTATCTACAAGTCATTTTCTACAGAGCAGGAGGAGCTGAGCAGATTGATATAATAATCTTTATTTTTATATAGTACTAACATATTCTGCAGCGCTTTACAGCTTGCACACATTATCATCGCTGTCCCCGTTGGGGCTCACAATCTAAATTCTTTGGAATGTGGGAGGAAACTGGAGTACCTGGAGGAAACCCACGCAAACACGGAGAGAGCATACAAACTCCTTGCAGATGTTGTCCTTGGTGGGGTTTGAACCCCGGACTCCAGCGCTGCAATGCTAACCACTGCGCCACCACACTGCCCATATACAGTATGTAGAAAAGCATTCATGTCTCACTCTTGCTTCATTTAAATTTCAACTTTTTCTTTGCATTGAAGTCAAGTGGGCAGTCCGAATCACTGATTGGCAGCTTTTCATGTATGACTGTGCATAAAATATAGCTGTGAATGACTAAATAAGACAACCAAATACTCCTATACTGCCCTATATTCAAGTACTACATGACTTCCATGAACACTGCTTTATATATTGGTTCAAAAGTCCTTTCAGTTTCCTTGTATTTCCCAAATTTGTATTATCCATGTGTTAAACATTCATAGTGCAAATCACCAGACAGGTAACACAGCTCACATGTTTAGATTGCCGTCCACATGCTTAGTTAAAAACGACGCATGGCAGTAATTAGAAATGTGGGTAATGCTCACAACATGTAAGCTGTGTTACCTAGCTGACGATTTGCTCTATGGATTTTTAACAGGTGGATAAATATAATAAAAAATAACAAGTTTTAACTCCCGATGTCACACTTTTGAGTTTCCTGAAGTTTAAAAGTGCACTTAAGTCGCAGGTGAAGGCAAAGCAGGGGAGTTTTGTTACAGAATGGAAGTGAGTTGTTAATTCCCCTACCCCCACAATGCAGTACATTTATTTGCTATCCTGCTAGTTTGAAGCGCTTTATGAATAGACAAATTAGACCAAATATAGTAAAGCAGAAAGAAATCAATGTCACTTCTCCCAGCAGGATAGCACATTAACTTAGCAGTTTTTTATTCAGATTAGAGGGTTAATACAGACATTATAACTTATCATCACTGATGTTGCCACAGGTACCCATCTGCAAGGGCCAAGAGCCAAGACTGTACAATCATGGTAAATTGCCTGCAAAGAGATACACATGCAAATTGCCCCAATTAATTTGCTAATTGCATCCAATGTTTGTACTTCGGATATTGAAAGTATCTGACTTGGCTGTAGACCACACAGTGAGTGGCAATGACTTTGACAGATCGAAAAGCACATTCATTTTTTCAGGGAAATGAAAATAAAATATTGGAAAGCTTATACATAATTAATAGTACATAAGATTTTGAGAAATCAGGAGTCATTTGCCAGCCAATGTCAGAGCAAGAGGGCTTGAATGTTTTTTTGGATAATGCTTATTTCAATACTGTGGCACTATGGAATTGGTAATAGGTTTTTACGAATAACCATTATCAGTGATATTCACCACTCTTATAAGTATGGAACTGAGACTGTTGTGTACTGGACCAGAAAAGATTTTGTTCAACTCGGCCCAAATCTATATCTGACCTGTAAATACAATGCCTTCCATTGTCCTATTCTGATAGAATTTGTACCAACCTATTCTGACATTTATCAGGTTCTTCCCTTGCTGTTTTCCCAAAGTAGAAACAATCACTGGTTGTGTTCAAACCCAGCTCTTCTACACTCCTGAGTAGCAGACATGCCTACTGACATAGCAGGCACAAAACTAACACTTGTTTTACGTTATTGAATGTTCGGATGGCACTTTCAATACTGTTATACAGGTGCTTCTTACAAAATTAGAATATAATCAAAAATGTATTTCAATTCTTCAATACAAAAAATGAAACTCACATATTAAATGGAGTAATTTCAAACAGAGTGATCTATTTCAAGTGTTTATGTTATGATGATTATGGCTTACAGCTAATGAAAACCCAAAAGTCATTATCTCAGTAAATTAGAATATTTAACAAAAAACACCTGCAAAGGCATCCTAAGCATTTAAAAAGGTCCCTTAGTCTGTTTTAGTAGACTCCAATATGCAAATTGCCTCTTCTGAGAAAAAGAGGACTTAACTCTATAGCACCACCTGTTGGAAGTAGCGATCCTACAAGTCACAATCAACCCTTTAACGAGTCGTGCAATATGACTTAGGATAAAAGCCAAATCAGTATCTCAATTCGCAGACACGGTGTTACAGTGTTAGTAGACTCCGCAATCATGGGGAAGACCGCTGACTTGACAGATGTCTGGAAGGCACACTCCACAAGGAGGGTAAGCAACAAAAGAGCATTGCTAAAGCAGCTGGCTGTTCACAGAGTGCTGCATCCAAGCTTATTAACAGAAAGTTGAGTGGAAGGAAAACGTGTAGTAGAAAAAGGTTCACAAGCAACTGGGATAACCTCAGCCTTGAAAGGATTGTTAAGAAAAGGTCATTCAAAAATTTTGAAGAGATTCACATGGAGTTGACTGCTGCTGGGGTCATTGCTTCAAGAGTCACCACACACAGATGTATCCAGGACCTGGGCTAGAAGTGTTGCATTCCTTGTGTCAAGCCACTCATGACTAAT